>NC_053419.1:13605500-13939666 GCF_016859285.1 Xiphias gladius
CGGCTGGGGGGGGCTCAACACAGGCTAGTAGTTCCGTTCACATCACCTTGCCAACCTGTCACTGCCCCCTACACCGACCCCCCTCCAAACCATTCCCCTCTCCAGCCCTGGCTCCCACCCATCTTGACAAAATGATTACTGGTGTTTCTGGTCATGCAAGCACCACTGTCGCTGACTACAATAAATATTATCTTAGCTTTTTATGGTATAATCACTGAGACTATGAAACACTGAAAAAGAATACACTTACCTGAGGCAATGTATTTTGTCTATTTGTCTTTCATTGTTTTACTAATAGCAGAAACAAAGGATGTTTGCTCAGGTTAATGACACAGTTCTGGAAGGAAGACTGATACAGTAAGCATCATATCAAGTCCTATCTCCTACGCACTGGAATAATCTAAAACTATTAAAATCCAAAAGTGATCTTCCATGTACTGACAAGGGGACTGCAGCTCAGCACTGAGCCTCTCCCAGTGCCTGGGTCATATTTTCCTAATGTCTTTTTAATATAGTAATGTCATGTCCCTGCTGTTCCTAAACATTCTTGCCTATCATGCACTGTACAGTGTGTCAACAGCGCCATATTAAAGGCAATATACCATGAGAGTGGCTTCCAAGTTTCATATCAGATCTGTATGCCCACAGGATCCATTACTGTTTATAGGACTCTACATTAGCCTCTGTCTGCTGCCATTATTTCCTACACATTGCTGGGGACATGCTCGGCATATTACACTCCACAAAGAGAGCTTTCACACTATTGCAGACATGCAAACAGATATATGCACACAATGCACACACATCTGCAGGGGTACGAATGCACACAGATATGCATACACAAACATAGAAGAATGCATGATACACACACACATCAAATCTCCATCACATATAGCAGAGGGTTTTTTCTGCATTCAGAGCATGAAAGTGGTGTTAAGTGTGTTGAGCAGTAAAAATGCTATTTAGATGTGTGGCCTCTCCAGACACCCTGCGAAAGTTGTTTCATTGGAGGAATCTGGATTTGGTCTTTCCTGAGGTTCAGTTTGGGTGACTCTAACCAGGGAAGGAAGAGGATAACATGCACCCTGTCCTTACATATGGAAACTCTTATTTAAAGCCTGAATTATACCTCAGTATTGAGGTGTCATTATGCTGTGAATGACTAAAGAGTAGTAAATGATTTATAGTTCTGGGTAGCCTTCACTTTTTTATTGTTACAACTCTAACTTAGACCTAAATGGAAGTGTAGTGCATTCATTTCTTGAGAAAAGCCCAAACTAATAGCCTGTACATTCTCACATATTTACTTTGTAAATCAGAGTGGTAACAATGAAAAGAGAAAGTTTGCCATTGAAATTTTGCTAGAAATCTTGAAAAGGAACATGCATGACCTCTTCCATATTGAGAAGAAATATAATGAAGACCAGGCAGGCCAATTAAAAGTTCTTGCCCATATAGCATGCAAAGCCCCCATGTATAATTTAATGACAGACAATTTATGTACACACCTATGGTGAAGGTACACATTTACATAAAAGTATAAATCACCCTCTATAAGCAGTAAAGACTCCCTCTCAGAGCTTAATATGGGATAAGGAAGTATGAATGGAAGGTTGGTGTGACAAAACATAAGCTAAAGAGAGGGAGGGTGGAGGAGGAAGCATGATACTAAAAAAAAATAAAAAATAAAATAATAATTTTCTCAGGAAAGACACAGTGTCTTCCACATAAATCCAGGCTGTTCCTTATAGTATTACATTTGTAAGGAGAGCAACTAGAAAAGCAAATCAGCATTCATTTAACCATACAGAGACTGAAGTATAACATAGGTTACTCTTTTCATGAATAGATGGAAGCTTAATACATTCACTGGGGAATGAACTGAGCAAAGAACCTGCATCTTTGCAGAATGGTAAAAGTGCAACTCCACCCAAACATCCCAATGCCTGCAAAAAAATAACGCTTCTGGGGTGATGTATTTGACAAATATTGTTGATTGTGTTCATCTGGATGATCTGAAACCTGGTATGTCTTCTATCTGAGATCACACAGTTTAATATGTTTCTGTTTTGCAGCAGTGACAGAGGAGTTTGTGTCCTTTGCTGCCAAGATGTGTGCCGCTCTAACATCCTGCACATCTAAGGTGTGAGTATATTTAAGGTGCCATCCAGGACCTGATGCTACACTGCAGTGTGCCAATGGCCACACACTCAGAGAGAAAAATAAGTGTGATCTACTGGATAGGAGTTTAAACCCCCACACATTAAAACTGCATATCTACAATATCTACAAAACATTTATTTCTGAATAAAATAACTAAGTCCTATGATTAGACCATCTCCTAAAATACAATACATGGACCCAGCAGGTGTTCACACACCCTCCCGGTGAAGCCTGAGGTATCCATCACTGAGTTCTGAGGTCGTGGCCTTAGATGTCTTCAGGCATCACCACACAGGGTCAGGTAAGAGGTCAGGGAATATGTCACCGCCTTTCATCCTTCAACAACAGATCCATCCTCATTTCAATCCCACATCTCACAACACACCTCTCCTCCTTCCTCTCCTGTCAGTTCTTTACAGGCTGGTCGGGCTATTGGCCAGATGTTCTTTAACACACCCATATCAGTTATCCTTCTGTTTCCACTGCTGAAGCAGGCGGCGTAGATGGTGCACGTGTACTTTTCCTCTTCTATTGAAAACTTGTCAGATCTCTAACCATGAAAGGCACACTCATGATGTGGCATGTGCAGCAAATGAAAAACAACAACAACTTTATTTTCCTCCTCGGCACATGCAGATGATGTACTCCACCACTTATAATTGCGCTACTGATTAGACTCGTCCCACTGCATATCTCCGCCACTTCACAAAGCTCATCAGGCACATCTGTTCCCAACAGCACCAAACAAGAGGCACATTAACAAACAAATAGATAACAATTAGTCACGTTTGAAGTCCTCTGTTCCATTACAGAGAAAGCTGGGACTCTTGGCTCTAAGGAGGCACAAATGCCATACTACAGTAGGGGGCTTCCTGGAAATAAACTTTCAGCATTTTGCATCATGGTGACAATGCATATGAAATCCCAAGATTGTGCGAAAAGGCCCAAGTACAATGGTACAAATAAAATAAGAATACTGATGGCTTATACAACCATTGATTACATAAATCTGAGTGTTTCTTTTTGCTTGAGACACAAATGTAAGAATGTGAAGCGCTGCTGAGCTGTCAGTCATACTGCATTAAGAGATGACTCTGGACATGGCTGGGAGTCAGAGGTTAAATCCATTACGAGCTGGGTGGCTCCACTTTCTGACCTTTGACCCTATTTCACTACACTTTATCAATTCTTTCTTCTCAGCAGCTCAAGTTAAAACTGACTTGGTATGGCAGCAAGTGTTAAATGTTAAAACCTATGTTAAAACTCAATAACACATATTGTGACCTGCAGTATAAAGCCTTATTTTTCTAATTTGTCGACTATGTTTTTACTTCAAGAATTACTTTAATCTTTTATTTTAATAATTCACCTGTTCTACCAGTGTTTCACATATATTCCCCCTGCTGCTCTCCTCAAGCTATTGTAAAATCCTTTCTCTCAGCTCCCCTCTCCTTTTTCCATCTTCCAAATACTTTACAGTTGCTGTCTTTTTATTTTTGATGAGAGTGGGGAACAGGAGGTCTACCCTAGTGCACTTCCAGCCTCATGTTTTAATATTTAATCGAGATGTGCAGTAATACCAGCCAAAGACACATACACGCTCACACTAGAATTGTGTGCTGCTGGTGAGACCGGGTGTCGGTGGCGAATGCTAATTGAACTGGTCCATGGGTCAGTGAGCCTTCCTGTTTTCCCTGAGCAGCAGTGTGCAGATACATTCTGGCAGAGCAGAAATCATCTTTGCTGGAGGGCACTTCTGCCTCCCACTGCACGATAAGTGAGCTACTCTTAGACTTTACAGTGAACTGGAGAGGAACCTCTTAGCCCTGTGATGATGAGGAATACGGAGAGTGGCACTTTGTTATTTTCTTTCAGTTAACCAGTGGACAACAGGTAAGTTAGTCCATCTATCTGATGTCATCCTGAAGAATTTTAAACCACTATCTCCTTCTCATATCAACACATTCATATAGGTTCATTTATGTCTCCTTCACTTTGGGCAAATAAGGAAATTGAAAAAAAATCCTTGATCTATTCCTCCTCCAAATATAGCTTTTGATTTATGATGAAGCGTGCACACAGAGACACACACACAAATTCACACAAACAGCTAACATTCCCATCTCGCTGAATAGACCCATTACAAATGAAATTGTCCCTGACACAGACATTGTAATATAAATGAGAAAGCATGAGTGATGCAGAGTGACACATGCTATGCAGAGGCAGGTCCACGTAGGCCTATCACTACAGCCCATTAAGTTAGTAGCCAGCCAGTGCTCATTAGTCTGGCTTTCCATTTATGTAAGCCACCAAAGCAATGGCTTTTGGTGCATGCATGTATAATTCAAACTACTGAACTCTGTGATTTGCTCCTGATGATTGTAACTGTACGGATAAGTAATAGTGTAGCAGAAATACATATTTCAGAATATGCTTACCTATATGCAGTGGAGTCACCAGGAGCAGGAACATGTGAAACAGAGCATGGGAGAGAAAAAGAGAGGGAGAAACATAAATTAGCAATAGTATAATTTTTCTTAAACTGCACTGTATCAAAACAGTACAAAATTATAATACATATTCTTACAACACTTTTGAAATGACATAAATGACAAACCTTGATTGTAGATTGGGAAGAATGTTTCTACAGAACATGAACAGAGAAAAAAGAAGAAAAAAAAGAAAAGAAAAAAAATTGAAAGCCTGAGCCCATACCCCTGCCCAGTGTGCAGCCACACATGGCTCCGTTTCAGAGATGGTGGAATTCAGGAGGAACACATGTTTCCGGGAGCATGTGAAGTATGTAGAACACAGCAGAGTTTACAGAGTAGAGGAACCGGCTTTAATTAGAGTCAAGCAGACCTGGCTCTATTTGTTTTCATTTGCGTGATTTATCCCCTTTCATTTGGCAGCTGGCTAACATGTCCCAGACCATCAGACCAACTTCGCCTGAGGTAAAAGGATACGGCTGGCCTTTGGAGCAGAGGGAGGGCTTCGAAGTGGGAAAAAAGGAAGACAAGTAGTCTTGCAGAGTTTATTGGGCCAGGGTTTAGGCCACCTGTCGTGTAGATATACTTGCAGGGTACACAAATACCAATGGAGGTGGTTCAGCTGCGATATTGCATGTGACCCAGCATATTCTCCTTTGGGTAAAGACATCCCCTCTCATTCAAGGCCTCAGGGGGAAAGGAGATATGACTAAGATGAGGGTGGGATGTAGCCTAAAGACCAAAGCTGGGTTATTAGATATTTGGACAAGCAATCCAGACTACATAAAGCTCTATATTCCTCGAGGGAGATCTGCTGATGGTTTTAAGGCTTTAGTCTGTCTCTGTATTGCAAACAGTCAAGGAACAGAGTGAGCATCTGTGAGCATCTGTGAGATGCTCTATAGCAAAGAAGAAATCAATCAAAAGCTAACATCTGCCTCAGAAAATACGTTCTTTACTGCAGTAGAATCTACAAACCATACACTCCAATATGGAAGGGGAAATGATCCGAGACGTATGATCTAGATGCTTGTCATTGTTCACTCGCAACTGCTGCTCTTACACACTTCTCCCTCTTTTCTAATTTTTTCCCATTTAACTCTCACTCATATTGCAATGAATCGGCCTCTTAAGATTACGGCAAATGTGTATATCTCTCAGTTTTGTGATCAGATTACCTATTGTCACTGAGGCTGATCTATGTGATGCAGAGACTCAAGGGTTGCAGTCAGCTGTAACACATCATTGCCAGCTTGTCATGGAAAGCATGTTCACAAAAAATAAATAAAAGAAGCCTCAAGCCAATACATATTAGATACAGATATAAGGGCATACCAGTGGAGTTAAGTAATATTCCTCGTTTTAACTATCATGTCATTGTATAAATTGGCAAACCTCAAAATGTTCAGTATGTCTCATCTCAAGCAGCTGCAGACACCAGAAGGCAGAAGCCTTAAAACAGAACAGAAGGGCTTGCAGAGAAAAACACATCACTGTTCAGTTTTTGACAAATGGTAAAAGTTAAGTTTTCTCTTTTTGTCTAATGACCAAGCCTGCCTTCAGTCACAGCCTCCCTGCGAGCAGCTGATCAAGCCCAGGTAATAGATTTACAGTCTGGCCAGCCTGTAGGCAGTTGAGGGGTCTAGGAACATCAATAAAGGGTTAACCAGCACCGTTAAGATTTAAAGGGGCAGTAAGTGGCTCCATTAGCCTGGCTGACTGCAGCAGCCGTAGGGGCAGAGGTGGAGGCAGGGTGGATGAAGGAGTGAGAGAGAGAGGAGATGAGGTGCCCCTGAGACATCAGTCCAGGACAAAGGAGAAAAGAGGGCTGGAGGGCAAAGTTAAAGACTGCTGCTCAGGCATCAAACCCAAGCTTCTGCTTTACCTTCCAGCCCCAAGACAGAGGCAGTACAGTTACTAGGAAAAGAGCATGAATATCACAGGAAATGAGAAAGAGACCAAGATGGGGTTTCCCACCACTGGACCTACACAGCTCCACAGTCTACACATCTGAGTCTGATAAAAAATCAGTGCAGTTGGTATTCAACTGCTGGCAAATCTGCTTTCTGAGTTTATGAGCCGATCCAATCATTAATCAGGAGTATTTCCTGTTCTGCTCCCTCTCTAAACTTTGACTTGATGTTTGGTAGGGAGCAATGGAAGGATTCTCCAATCCAGTTAAAGAATGAATGTTTATAAAGGTGACTGTTGCCACTGACTTAATGATCTGTAAGGGGGCTCTTAACTAATTGCCCATGCCAGAGAGTCATAGTGATTGGCCAGGGTGCCTGACGGTTTAAACCTGTGTACATGTGTTCAGCCATGTTCACCCTTCCTTTTTGCAAGCTTTCTGTACACTGACTAGTATAATTTAGTTCTAACAAATGCATACTAACCTACCAAGAGATTATCTAATGCACACATTCAATCTGACCAAACTTGACCAACTCTTAATTTATTATTTCTTTTTGTGCCAAAATCTGCTAAAATTTGCAGGGATGTGTCAGTTTCAAATGGAGCTTGATTCAACCATGATGTAGCTTGAACACAAAATGTCGTGCAAATGAGACAGAAATTGACATGGACTACTACATGCATCCACAATCCTGTAAGCTAAGACCTTTGCTATTCCCCCCAGCGTGTGTCTTTTAGTGCGACTTTCTTTGAAGTGAAAAATGTTGACAGCATGACTTCCTGTGTGACTTTGCAAAAAACAGAGAAAATATATACGGAGAAATGGAAAACTTTTCTCCAAGTCACTTAGGTAGAAAGGTTAATACATATATCTGTATGTTAAGACCTTTATATGCAAAAAATATCAAAATAAGTCATCACATATGCACAAAATCTCACACTATTTCCGTTAGTGTGTGTTTTTAAATGGTCTCTCTGGCCCTTAGTATAAATACGTGGACGACACGAGTGATGATGATAGCCTCTTTTTAATTTTCCAACGTTTTAATTTGTTAATCTACAGCTTTCATTTCAATTTGTGCTTTTACAAAACACATAACACACAGTCCCTGCTCAGCAGTGCTGCCCTGTAATAAGTGGAGGTCTCAACCCAGCACTTTAATAAATGTGTTAATTCAGAGCTCACCAGGCAGAAACAATGCCAGCATGGGAGATAAATTCCCCAGCCTTCATTTCCTCTGTCTGTCTTATGGCTGATGCTGAGCTGGAGATGGCCCTTGGGGGGGGGAAATGAAGATCATACATCACACTGAGGCATCCCTGCGACTCTAACATGGCTTTGTCTCCACTCTGTGTCTCTGCATCTGTGTATGTGGATTTGCTGTGCTGCAATAATACCATATGGCCACTTATAGTATATGATGTAGAATATAATTTGGTGGCAGAGGAATTTTGTAGATAAATAAAGACATCATTTAAGAGAGTTGATTTTACATGAGGATGTGAATGTCAAAGCCGAGATACAACTCTTTTCTGACAGGGCCGGTTCTCTGTGTGTGTGTGTGTGGTTGTGTGTGTGTGTGTGTGTGTGTGTGTGTGTGTGTGTGTGTGTGTGTGTGTGTGTGTGTGTGTGTGTGTGTGTGTGTGTGTGTGTGTGTGTTTGTGTTTGTGTTTGTGTTTGTGTGTTTGTGTTTGTGTGTGTATGTGGGTGAGTGATTGTCGACTGAATTCTGACGGGGGCTTTTTATTACCAAACGAAGCCCTGTGGAAATGCTGCTTCTACTCAACCTGAACGTTTCTATTATTAACTCTCAGCACTGCAAAATTCTCAGGGCAAGTTTTCCACTGGTCTGTGAGGGAAAACAACTTTACTGGATAATAGTCCTTCTTCTAATTACAATGCCAGCAATCACAAACACACAAAGACACACACATACACAGCAGAGAAAATGAGGAGAAAAGTAAAGGTGACATGCATCATAAAAACAACTCTATGAATGACTGTGTTTGTTATGCTAGAGTTTGTTGTGGCGGTGGTAAGTTGAGCTCATTAGTGCAGGCTGACACAATGTGGATGGCACTTTATAAAAACGCCTCAATCAGATAATACAGAGCTAATCACTATTGTTAAACCAGTGACTGCTTTAGAAACAGCTTGGTATGTGACAATCACATTATATCACTGTGTGCATAGCCTGAAGAAGTAAACACATTCACTGGTCAGGGAGCAGAAACAAAACGGCTGACTCATTGGGTATGAGTGAAGGTGAGTCACCGAGCTAAATGGAGTTAACAAAGAAGCTGTGGTCCAGGACTTTCCCTTAGGTATTTTCAGTTGTCTGTTTTTCCTCCTTGTATTCTCTGTATCTTTTCTTTCTTGAACCTGTGTTTGCAGTCCTTGACTGAGCTCAGTACACACAGGTCAAGGGTTAAGTTGCTCGCGTCTGGGATCTCTCAGAAACCTCTTCATTCCTGGCTGACCTGCACCGTAAACACAGAGCCCCATAATCTTCTCTCCTTGCCACATAAACACACATACATATATACAAAAGAGACTCAGGTTCCAGGCCATTGTTAAAACTGCCCACCACCATCTTGTGTCACATAGTTCCCCTCCCTTTTAATGGCTTTTTGAAGGGGACTGAAAGCTTTTCTCCTGACTCTTGCTTCCAGTTTGTTTAAACAAGTTAATTAGTGTGGTTGATCTTTGCCTCTGAGGTCTGTCACAGAATCTGCACTGCCAGTCACGAGGACAAAGAGACACTAATCCCAGCTCAACTGACTGGCCGGCGGTAGTGAGGACAGAAGACAACTCAACTAAACATGTTGTTGAATGAGACGATCTATGATATATCAATGAATGATATATCAAAGATGACACATTCTTCCTGAAAAACACAAAAAAGTACAGTAACCTTAAAATCTGTTTTTGAGTCCTACCTCATGTTCTCCTTGGGCAGCCTTGGCCAGATATTAGTATTGGCGTTATTATTGTAAAACTTGGTTTTAAAGCTTCTGTTTATGGATCAGAGGACTCATTATCATGCATGAACTACTACTTCCAATCAATATATCACCAATTGCAATTCTTTCTGCTTGGTGACAGCACTAATTATTGATCACACTGAAAATAAAGATGGATGTGTAAGTCGGCTCCTCAGCTGAAGCACCGAGTTACTCAAAACTGTGCTTTTAGTAGGATACGCTGTGAGAACTGCAGGAATAAATCATAAAGGGGACCATGTTTCCCAGGCATTTAAGGTTAAATTCATTTGCTCAAGGGCTGCCTGGGATGTTATGTACTCTATGCTGCACTAGACCACAATGCAAAATTCATAATCTTTCCAGTTAAAGATGTCACATTAATCAAAGTCTTCAAACAACAGTTGTTTACTGATCCCTGGCGAAGACAAGAGAATCAGATGACCACTCAGTTTCTCTGTTATTAAGCTCGTAAGAAGGATAAGTGACTCAATTGAAAATTGGAGGTACAAGAGCGATAAAGAGATAGGTGGACAGGAGAAAAAAAGGTACGCAGAGACGTCACATCTCTAGAGTGATGGAGTCGAATGACAACAGCTTCGTTCAAGGAAAGACTGTCTGACATCCTCTTCAAAGGAACAGTGAGACACAGAGAGTAGGAGGAAATGAAGAATGCTGAGAAGGAGCTGGGGGGTTATTGATTAAGAGAGCAAGAAAGTATGAGAGGAGACAGCCCAGCAAGGGAGAAAAAGGTAGAGGTAAGAAGGTGGATTGAAAAGGATGACTAAAACGGTAAGAGGAAGAGCAACAAGGGGAGTTGAAAGCAGGTTCAGGCTCAAGCAGCAGGTAAAGCGGACAGAGGAAGAAAGAGTGGATATTGTGAGTAAGACAATTATACTTCCTCATCTCCAAATTAAGCCTCTGATGGCTGATGAGTGGATGAAAGTGGAGTAAAGGAGCAATGCAAGAGAAAGAGTGATAGTGAGATAGTTAACATGTTCCCAGCTATCCCAGGCACCCCTGCTGTCCCTGCCAGTCAGCAGGAATCCTGCTCTCTTCCTAATGAGTTGTTTACAACCACTGCAGCAGATCAAAACCTCACCTCAACGTCATGGTTGGCAGTGTCAATACTTCCGGATACATTAAGAATCTTTGGATTTTTTCCAATGACTGTATTTGAAAAACAGGGGCAAACACATTATCACAGTTATATGCATTTCTCTTCCCTTAGTTCATCCCTAATTCCTACAACTCAGATGCCTGGGGATTGTGTATCAGTCTTCTTTAATGACCAAGATTAATGCTAAGTAGCATTATGGTAATGGAGGTACCAGGCCTATTCCACTTTATTAAATAAAGCTGCCTGAAAATGAATACGATTATAGATTCTGCTGTTGTTAATGGAGCGTGGCAGAGAACAATGTTGACTTTTCTTCTCATTATTGTTTTGATATGATGATCAGGGTGTGTTCTGCTGCACTGTATTCCTGCTTCACACGCACCCACTCATACACACAAGGAGACTCAGACACAGGGTGCATTCTGCATCTAGTAACGTACAATCTAGCATAACAACAGGGACTTTAGCTACGTCTTCTGTGTGTGTGTATTTGTGTTTGCGCAGAGATGCAGTGCGAGAGACAAAGTAGAAGACGGCAACAGTTACTGTACGCTTTGCTCCATCCCCAGCTATCCCTTTAAATTACACCAACAATAGAATCATACAGTGCTTTGAAAAAACTGCAGCGCTGTATAAGCACCCCATGAAGATCTGCAATAGCCCAGAAATCAAACCTCTGCTGTGAGAATTTTAAAAATGTACAAACTTCTCTTGGATTACAATAGCCAGAGTATTATGCTTGTACCCCCTTCTGAGAGGAGCCTGGGGATCTTTAAAGACAGAAATATGAGAGCTGTCTGGATTAGGCGAGCTTTTGTTTGAGGCTCACCACCTGTATATATGAGTGCCGTTGCTTGTATCTGTGTGAGCATGCACACGTGTGGCACAGAGGCCAAACTCATAAAACCTCACCCCGGCTTTGAGGTCTCCCCTCATGGGATGATCTTTCAGTTGTCGTCCGTCTCCTCTTTTCCCACCCTCCATTTCCCCCAGAACACACCCCTCCCTCTTTCTTCTCCTCATGTCCCCTGAGTCGCAGACACCAGAGCACTTAACCTCAGCAGCCCCCCCTCACTCAGTCTGCCCCTGACACAGACGCAGCGTCACATCACCTCGGCTCATATTTAGCCCTGGATATGAAAGATTAATGGGAGGAGAGGGGGGAATCAGCGTTCAGGCCTGCCAAAGGCTCTCTGCTCCTCCAGTCAGGGAGCTCTCACTTGTGCTCCCGTGGAACTGTAGAGAATATGTAGTTTTAGCTGAAGTGCTGAAGGGAAGACGGCATCATGCCGAGCTTTCCACCCTGGTGTCACTTTCAGTTTACCTTCCCCTGCTGAGAATCCTCCACCAATTATTTGGGCTATAGCACACACTGCTTTCCTTCCTGCAACAAACAACGACATCAAATACTGTGTCTTCTGGGAGCTTTGAAAGAAAAAATAATACAATCTTCGGATTTCTGACAGCTTTCCACGAAAAGCGGGAGCCTTAGCTGCAAATTCAAACATAACAACCTATAAATTTCATTGTGGTACCTGTCCTACAGTATCTCCTGACTGTTAACTCAATGTGTAGAGAATCTGTCGATAAACATTTCGGAGGCTCCTGCTTCTTTCTATGAAGAGATATAGCATGGAGTAAGGTTACAAAAGGAAACACAATTGGATAAAAAGATAAATCAATGATCTAAGTAGATTACACAGCACCATCTATTTCTTTAAGTAATCTAACGTCTCTTGACAATCTCTGACCTGAGACACAGCAAGAGAGGAAGAGAAAGAAAGACAATGAGGACCATCCTGATGACGAACACACACTAAGCTCCTCTCAGGACATCAAATATTAAGAGCCAATATTAGCCTAGTCTTTGTCATCCCATTACCATTGCCGTTGCTGGAAACATCCTCATGAGAACGTATGTGTGTGAGTGCTTGTGTTTTTGTGTGTTTTTTGATGTGAAAGTAATTGAGACAGAGGCGTGTGTGTACAGTAGCTGTGAAAAAGGAGAGGTCACTCACAGAGCATGGCTCAAAAAAAAAGCACTCCCTCATTTTCTTTTTTTTTCTTCTTCTTTTTTTTTTAGGAGCTGGGGTTGAGAGCGGGTTTGAAAGTGAATATATGTACTGTGTGGTTTCAGCTCTCAGTGTGGGAGAGGTGGTATGGGCAGCACCAAGCTTAAGGAGCTCACCTCATCCAGTACAGTGGCATGAGCAAAACCGGTGACCCCACCCATCTGAAAGTCTTTCTGTATTCTCCCTTCAGACTCCAGAGTGTCAGAAGTTCAAATCTGTTACATTCACATGACTGAATGTGTTACTTTCTTTTAACCCACATGTCAATAAAACATCCAAGCAAAACAGCCCCTGAAAGCCAACCAAGGGCGGGGGCAACAGCAGAATGCTCCAAGAGGTTCAGAGGGACTTAATGGTTAGTATTTGGGCTACAGAATAACTTCTTGCTCTTTCTGCAGCAACCGTAAAGGTTGCAGAGCATTACAGAGTTGTCTTCTAAAAGCCATCTGTTCTCTTGTTTGGCACTTTCCCTCTCCCCTCACCGCCACCACTGAAACTACTTCCATCAGCCCCATAGGCGCCTCAAACAAGCTTTTTCACAGAATAAAACAGAATATCAAATTGCTGGGAGCACTAGCTGTTTTTGGAGTAGCTGAATCGGGGTTGTAGAACACAGAAAGTTCATCCGGTGGGCTGTTTGTGGCCACTTTGTCCAGCTTCAAAAGCAATGTGGGACTCTTACTAACTCTGCACAGGGTAGGATGAGGTAAAGGTTGGGGGTTGGCATTTGGCTAGGAGGTGTGGCCCACACTGACACATGCTGCTCCCTGTAAGTACTGTGCTAGAGAGGTCATGTAATCCTGATTAAAGTTGTTTCCGTTAATATGCTTCTCAAATTTTCATGAAATAATTGCATGTATCCATCAACTATCTTTATGTGAATATATTCACAAGGATCTAACGAGATTACACAAATAACTAAAGGAATCAGAGCACTGCTTTGCCTTAATGCAGCCTCACTGAGCCACATGCCTATAGAGGCTTATTCTTGTTTTTTAATTTCTGGCATTTCCACACAAATTGAAAATGCACATTAAAAAGGATAGACATAAACAAACAGTTCCTTGTGACTAATGTTTAACTTTTAACAGTTTCACTTTTTAAAGCAATATAGAACCAAAACTCAAATTTCTACAACTATCTCCCTGTACGCAGTCCAGCTATAGTGCTCTAATCTCTGGACACAGTCCCTTATTCATTATTCAGATAACACAGGACTAAATCGATTTCCTGCCCTCACCCTTCACCTCTCACCTGCCTCCTCTTCCTCTCAGATCAACATTCCACACAGAGTGCAAAGGGCCCGGCCACACGAGCAAGTATTCAGAGGTATTTGGAAGAAAAGCCTGCATTTGAGCTGGTTTAGGATTTCACATAAACACACCTTGATCCCTAAATCTCTGTTAAGCCTGTTTCAGTTTCAAACAGCATGAAAAGAGCCTGCTCAAACATTTAGGCAGGCAGGCTACTGAATAGATCATGTACAGTATAGAGATTCTACACATCCATATATCTGGCTGAAAGGACCATCTGAATGTAATTGTCTCCAAATGAATTAGTATTACTTGTGCAGTTCGACAGTGTGTTTGAAGATCCAGGGCTCTACATGTACGATATCTGTGGGTGTGTGTGTGTGTGTGTGTGTGTGTGTGTGTGTGTGTGTGTGTGTGTGTGTGTGTGTGTGTGTGTGTGTGTGTTCATAACCCCATGCATGCATGCAGCTGCCCACCCTACAGGGATCCGCTCCTTCAGACACATTTTCACCTCATCTGCGTTTAAGAGCATTAATATTGCACCAGCCATGGTGGCAGGGTTAAATGGATGACTTGGGGGGTGGGGGGAAGGGGTGGGGGGCTGAATGTCAAATGCAATCCCACCACTCTGCCTTCCTTCTCTCTCCCTTCTTCTACTTTTTGCTCTGATCCGGTACGACATAAGGAGTTTGGGGGTTTGCTGTAGCTGGCTCTCCACAGAGACAAGATTCAGAGGCCACAGCACCAGCATATGTTATCTTTTTAAAGGAATCTATGATCTTTTTTATCTGTATTTACATTAGAAGCTCTTGATGTTCGTACTCTCTCTTCTCCTGTAAATCTCCAACCATCTATGCATTTGCAAAATCCCAAAAAAAGGGACGAAGAAAGAAGATATAGTGATGGGCTGCGCTGCAGACATATCCATGTTACCACTGTAACTTCAACAAATGTTAGCCTAATCATTGTTAATTTTACTAGGAATATTGTTCATAATTAAAAAATATTTACTAGCTTGTTAATGTCTTGTGTCCCTAGAGACAAGGATAACAACTGAAGCACAAGACATTATCCAAACCATCTCTATCAAATTATTTTGCCCTGCTGGGACTATCCTTCTATGCAAAGACTGAAGCCTTTCATGTTGGTTCTGTAATTAAGTCCCATTCCTATTGTTGAATTCATCACTGACAAGTTTTGTGGGCCGGATGAGAAGAAGAATAAAATAAGGGGATGGGGCTTGGCGGCCAAGGGAGACTGACATCAGCGAGGTCACTCAGAGGTTAAGTTAACAAGCATACGAGCTCCTGAAAAATTAAAAGCTTGAGCTCACGAAAGCTGCACTCCGAGCACAAGTGGCATGACATGGAGGAGTTGCAAAAAGAGTGCAGTGCAGATGGACATGTAGGCACACGCAGCGCGCGCACACACACACACACACACACACACACACACACACACACACACACACACACACACACACACACACACACACACACACACACACACACACAGCACTGGTATTAATGCAGTCAGTGTGTTGATCAGCTTCCACATGGGTAACCCTGCAACACACATATTGACACACACCCTCATTCCTCTTGCTCAGAGTCAGACACTAAAATTCACACAAACCTTCCCCCATGATTGAGTGCTCAGTGGAGTGAGCACCTGCAGATACACACTAACAGGACAGATGCACTGACAACACTCCTGATGGACAGATCATATCTCTTTTTCTCTCTGTTTCTCTTTCTTTTTCTCTCTGTCTTCATCCACACATGCACACATGTGCACATGCACACATGTCCAGCAATGGTTTTGCTTAGTAAAGTGTGAGGTATAAGAGTTGTTATGCAGGGTCATGGGGGCAAGGTGTCAGTACTTCATCTCAGAAGTGTTAGAACGCCAATTACAAAGTGTTAGAATGCCAATTATCAAGAGTCTTAGTGTGCATCACTGGCAGAGCTAAGATCTTTTGGTTTCAGAGAACGGAAGGTGTGGGCACAATGAAGTCAGTGGTTCTTCTACAAAAAAAACCATATATGAAGGCTATTTCCTGCATTATTTACATTTTTTTTAAATCAAGAAAATGACACACTATGATGAAATTGATTACTGCGGTTTCCATAATTTGAAATACGATTTTGAAAAGTGAGGGGGACATGTCTCCACATGGCTCTCAGAATCAGAATTATTATCAAGTATTTTACGCATACAAGGACTTTGATTCTAGTTTGTAACTGCGTTCAAAGTGTACATACAAGGAGGTTAAAAAATAGATGCATATACAGTATACAGTATATACAATTTACACACACACAAACATATACACATACGTGTATGTATATATATATATATATATATATATATATATATATGTATATTCATACATACATATATATACACATATACATATGCATACATACATATATATACATATACACATATACATACATACATACACATATACATATATATATACATATACACATATAAATATATATACATATACATATATACATATATATACATATACACATATAAATATACATACATATACATACATATGTATATATATACACACATATATATATACATACATATATATATACACACACATATATATATACACACACACATATATATATATATATATATATATACATATACATACATACATATATACATATACATATATACATATACACATATATACATATACATATACACATATACACATATACATATACATATACACATATACATATATATATACATATACATATACATACATATATATATACATACATACATATATACATACATATACATACATATATATATATATATATATATATATATATACATATACATATATATATATATATATATATATATAATGCATTACAATATTATATATATAATGCATTACAATGCATAAAGTCATGCAGATACAGGTCAGGCACTTCAGTTAATGGTCACATCAAACATCAGAATGGGGAAAAAAATGTGATCTCAGTGACTGTGGCACGATTGTTGGTGCCAGATGGCTGGTTTGAGTGTTTCTGAAACTGCTGATCTCCCGGGATTTTCGTGCACAATAGTCATGGTGGTGCCAAAAACAAAAAAAAAAACAAGTTAGAGGCAATTCTGAGGACGGAAACACCTTGTGAATGAGAGAGCTCAGACGAGAGTGGCCAGACTGGTTGGAGATGACAGAAAGGCTACGGTAACTCAGATAACCAATCTTTACAGTTGTGGTGAGCAGAAGAGCATCTCAGAATGCACAATATTTTGAACCTTGAGACGGACGAGCTTTGTCATCTTGTTCAACTCCTGTCATCCATGAATAGAAATCTGAGGCTGCAAAGGGCACAGGCTCATCAATACTGGAATGCTGGAGACTGGAAAAATGTAACCTGGTCTGATGATTCTGGCTTTCTGCTGAGGCAGATGGTAGGGTCAGAATTTGGTGTCAACAGCATGAATCCATGTACCCAACCTGCCTTGTGTCAACAGTGTCGGCTGCTGGTGGTGGTGTAATGGTGTGGGGAATGTTTTCGTGGCATACTACCAATAAATCATTGTTTTAATGCCACAGCCTATCTGAGGATTGTTGCTGACCATGTGCATCCCTTTATGGCCACAGTTTACTATGCCATTAGATGGTTACTTCCAGCATGATAATGCACCATCTCACAAATCACAAGTCGTCTTAAAGTGGTTTCATGAACATGATAATGAGTTCAGTGTAACTGAGTGGCCTCCCCTGTCACCAGATCTGAATCCAGTAGAACACCTTTGGGATGTGGTAAAACGGAGGTTGTAAATATATGTAAATATGGCACAGAATCTCAAGGAAAGTTTCCCCAATCTTGTGGATATGTCCATACCACAAAGAACTGAGGCTGTTTTGAGAGCAAAGGGAGGCTCTACTCAGTATGGTGTTCCTCATAAAGTGCTTGGAGAATAGAATATTTTTAAAATTTATTTCATTCCCAAGTGAAAATTACGCAATTGGGCAGACCTATGAACAGCTCAACATCCTGTCATGCCAACCAAAATTTGGTAAGAACACCCAAATATTGTCCATATTTCACCCTTTCAGCAGCATACAGTACAGGTTATGTGATTTTAAAATGCATGTGAATGTAAATGTAAATTCAAGTGAATTTAAACATTTCCTTATTGCTCTGTTCTTTATGAAATAACTTTGACTGCTAGATTGCTTATTAAATGTCTCTTACATCTGTCAGTAGTTGCCAGTCTGTAAACAAACATGTTTTGACAGCAGAGATACAATGAGTTGATACAGAGTAATGAGTCAGTTAGCAGAGGGAAAAAAGCAAGCTGCCAAGCCCATCTTCCCTTATTGACTATCTGCCTCCACTGCCTGTACAAGCATGTTGTCCATCTCTATTCAAAAACAATTCATAAACACAAAATTATCTCTACAGAATCTCAAAGAATGTGTTCATGAGTTCCAGAGTATAAGTAAAAATGCATCCACACATAAAACGTTCAATTTCAAGTTTTAGATATGGTGTATGCAAGATGTCCTTGGGGTACCCATGGAAAATTTTCAAATTTCAGGTTTTCTTGACATGTTGAGCGGATAAAATGTGGCATTCATCATTCAAATGCTGTCTGAGCTTCTTCTTTTTTTCCAATTCCCCCAACCATATACCATTGGCCATTTCATATATGTGTTGTTAAAATGAATAAGATGGTTTAGTTATTCATCTCTTGTCACGGTATTTTTAGGTTTTCAGTAAGCAGGTTGTCATTGTTGCTGAGATTTGGTATTGTCCCTGTTCCCCTGAATACACTGACGCTCAGACAGACTCAGTTACTTAGTCTGCACTGCTGAGCCTATGCAGATGTGACACAGACTGTTGCAGATCTAGCACAAAGCACATAAAACGTACAGTAAATAAGGGTGAAGCGTCTATATTCATTTGGCTGATTCACTGAAATGGACGAAACAAGCATTTTGGTGTCTGCTTTCATCAGAGTATAAGACAAGAGGAGGACAAAGTAGACTGGCGGGGAAGAATGTTTCGGAGATGAAAACCTGACAGTATAAAAAAATATTCTATTTTCTATATAGAATGCTAGTTTATGGCATACAGCAGCTCTGTTATTAAAAAACTAATGGTATGACTTTACTGAAAAAAAAAACTTTCAAAGTAAAATAGGGCTTAACCATTCTTTTTCCCACTAAGATATGGAAAATCTGAGGTTTGAAATCAAGCAAAAAGAACAACAGCACGCCATTATTGCTTTCCTTTTTTTGCACTGCAAAGTGTGCCAGTCTGCACATCATGAAGGTATCAAAGACAATCAGCAGCTCAGAAGGGAAGAGCAACCTTGAAATTATCAGCAAAATCACATTTAAATACCTCCTGATTTTCAAAACATACACCAGTCTCTCTACTTTATCACTTCACTGTGCATTGATTTGAAAGCAGAAGAAAACATGAGGCATCAGTGGAAACAGTGAAGGAGACAAGTGTGTCATTTATCCTTCCTCCTCCAGGTTAATTGACAAGATAATACCAAGACTGAGGCAAAGGATGAAAACCGACAGTCAGGGTCTCACGCATGCCTGTAAGTGCATTTTTAAGACAGAAGGGTAGATGGGTTCTTGAACATGTGCACATGTTTTGAAGTGCATTTCATTATGCTGCCAGCTGTATTTGTTTATTCGTAATGAGCAACTACATGGGTAATTTTTTGCATGGGAAACTTGGCTCTAACAAAGCTACTTTTGTTATTTTCCCTCACAAACATGCCAGCAGTCTCTAACACAGTGGCCTGGCTAGCCAAAATGTTTCACATAAAACCCTTCGAGAACATAGCCTAGAAATCAACCAAAAAAGTGAAATTGCTGCATATTCAAATTATACATTTAATATTACAAAAATAAAACAAAATATGATAACTCATTTCAGTAAATGCTTCCACTGTAATATACCTACAAGTGCAACAATGTTCCGTCAACATTGTCTGTTTCAATGAAGCGCCATAAAACTGGTGCAGAAAATTGGCTTCATCTTTTACTGTTGATCAGCCATAGTCATGTCTTTTGCAATGAGAACATTTCACTGGACAGACCAGGCTTAAAACAGCTCATGTGGTAGAGTCCTTTGCACACTGTGCCAGTGAACGCTTGCCTTTGTTTCAAACTCCCTGATACAGTGACTCTCTTGGTCAAGTGCTTTGCTCAGAGCTTTTTCAGGCCCCTAAGAAATGTTGCATGTCATAGCAACACAGCAATCAAACTCTTTCTGTAAGAAGACAAAAAAGTAAGGTAAGGTGGCCATAACTTTTCCCCTGGATTCACATGAATTTGTCTTTAGCAAAACAACATTAAATAAACCTTAATTAGTGCTTGTGCAACCAGTTTTTTCAAAATTCTTGACACCTGACAGGTAGTGTGATTTCTCGTTGTTTAATTGTGGTGATTGGCTGACAGGTCTTCCCAAGTAGACCAGTAAAAAATAAGGATGGTGATGGGAGGTTGAGCCTTGGTGAATATTTTTCCTTGGCAGCACTTGAGATTGAGATCCTCTCTTTAGTCAGCCTTATTTCACAAATTCAAACAAAATTTTTACGGTTGGTGCACTTTTTAAATGAAGTGTGTGGCCCTGTTCTGCATTTCAAAGATAACTGGTGTTTATCTTCTCGCAAAACACATACTCAATGGTCCCTAAAAATACCCTGAGATATTACTGTAAAACTCATGTAATGTTCTACACAAGAAGGTCCACTGAGTATTAGCATAAAAGTCTAGTACAAAGAACTGAAAGATAAATGTGGCAATAAATGTATTGGAATGAAACTTTTTTCAAGCATTGTTCCGAACAACAAGACTTCTGAGTCTACCCAAGAGGATGTGAGTGAATCATACATTTTGCCCCCAGGGACTCAATTCAAGCTTTCTCATCTCTGGCGTCCATTCTCTCTGTCTCCCTCTTTCTTTCTGGTGCTACAGCTTTCTTCCTCCCTTGTTCAACAGCTGTGGAGAAGGGTTAGGGTCAAGGGAATCTCACACACAAGGATGTGCTACTGTTAAGCTTGAATGCAGCTCAGGGAGTGGAGGCACAGGGCTGGATTTTCCCATGCCAATAGTTAACTGCTGGCTGTATTTGAAACTGTGGGGAGACCTCCACTGCCCTCTGGATCCCTCCCTAGGCCCTTGGCCCCTGGCCCAGAAGCTCTGTCGTCTCCCCTGCTGGGACAGTCAATGGACTGTGTGTGTGTGTGTTGTGTGTGTTAATGGCCAATCTCAGTAGGGGTTCTGTCATTCAGTCATCAGCCGTTCAGCCACCAGCCTCAACATTGCAGGCCGCCAGCCCCTCGCCTAGGGCAAGTCATCTGTCTTTAAAAGACAACAATCTGCAATCATTCTTTCCACCCTCAACACCCTCCTTATTTCCCTAATGCTCAATTTTTCTTCAAGTCCACAATTTATTTTTTTGAAAGTCACTGTCTTTTTAAATATATCTTTATGCCTGTTTTACTCCCCCCCTTTGCGTTTTAGGCGCACAAAATTACTGTTTGCCTTGCTCCTCCTTCCATCCTTGCCAACATCCATCCAGTCCCAGGGTTTGTGTAGGACATCTCCTGCAGAGGGAGTTGAAAGCATTCCTCTGTCTCCCCTGTCATCACGGCTTATTTAATAACTATCCCAATAAAGTCAACAACAACCACAATGCAAACCCTCCTTTCCACTGTGGGCCCCCAACCCTCGCCCTCAGGTCTGATGAATGGGGACATCAGGCATGCCAGCTGCCCCGGAGGTGAGCAGGCTGCCCCCGCGGGGCAGCCAGGCCACCGAGACAGGGGGAGGAAGTGGAGCAGAGCGGAAATGGGCAGGGCAGGGCCAGCATGCCAGAACTCACATTAGGCAGAGCTTGGATGGAAAGAACTAGTGGAAATATGGAGAAACATGGGGAGGGCCGGTGAAACAGAGGGGTACAGGATGCACACACAAACAGGGGGCCAGCCTGGATGCCAGCAACGCAGTGGGCAGTATGGATACACTCACATGTTTTTGCTTGCTGCTTGCTCATGACTTCCACTTCTCTTGACAACAGTTGTTCCATATTCTACGAGGCAGTAAAATGGAAAAAATCCAAATCTTTACATTTGCCAAATGTGTTTTGCATTAAATAGGAAAAATGTAAACCTTGTATCATGATGGTAACTCTGTAGCATTGTATACACCAAAAGCTGGTATAAGCCTCTCGTGTAGTATTGTAATTAGATTGCACTTGGTATAACACATTTAGGTTTGTTTATGTGTGTGTCAGACAGAACCAGGGGAAAGAGGGGTAAGAGTAAAGAAGGCACATTATGAATCCTTAATTGGGCAAACAAACATTGGGCATGCACGCATATGCATTAATCTGCGAGGCCACACTCATGAATTAAGAATAGGTTCATAATTAGAGCGGGCTAGGCATGGTCATACAGCATAAACACATATAAGTGACAGCTGCTCCACAGCTGGCTATTTAATAGTGAACCAAAACTGTGCAGAAAACATAATGAGTGTTGATTATTGGCAAACGAAAGCTGTTTCACTACTACCTATCATAATTCTTGACTCTACCCACTTTAGTGGCATATGTGATCCCCTCCCACCAACTTCTGCCAAATAGCTAGCCATGCCCTCTATTCATTACACGGCAGTCTCCCCATGCCATGCGTATAGCTGCTGCCAGCCATGAGTGTGTTGTGCAGATACACAGAGATGGTAAGTTGGTTAAAGCATCAAAGCTGGCTAAGACAAATCTTGACAGAGTGAGAAAAGAGCAGAAGCTGAATATTTCCCCATGAATCCACATGAATCTTAAAGTGAAACAGGAAGGCATCCAGTAGAGGGAATGTTATTCAGCTGGGATTGTGCATCAAGCCTGCGTAAGACATATGGATGAGGCAAAAAAAGTACGGTAAATGACATTCACAACACCATTTTCTTAATCTAAGCTTCTAGGGAGAGACTGGCTAGATTTCCTCAAGAATAGTTTCCCCGCTAGAGTCTTCACACTACCACTCCCTTTGATTTGCTCTTGAGTTTCTGCTATATTCCCTAGCAGCCACTGGGTTAGCTGCTTTCTTACCTGTTAAAAATCTTTTATCTCCATCCAGCTCACTTCCTCTCTTTACTTTCCCATCCCTCACCATTGGGGAAATCTCTAGTTTTGTATCCAAGCAAACATTTTTATAAATGCAAACAGGCTCTCTGAAGACATCTTCAGAGGCGAGACCTGCCCTGTACCTGGAAGCATAGCAGCATGTCTCTTCTGGCCCCCGCGCTCAGAGTAAGCACAGCTGTGTTGAATATTTCCCTCACTCTTCAATTCATTTGAGTGTGATCTGAGCCCAGTTAGCCCCCAGGACATGGAGCAGCAAACAGACCTGACTATCAAAGTAAATCACCCCAGTCAGAAAGACTGGAATATGAGCCTCTGACCACTGAAGCTGTGGATGCAGGCACATGGGTAGGCAGCAGCTGAGCAGAGCTCAAAGGCTCCCTGACAGCAGCTGACATGACCTAGTGCTTACAGACTGAGAGAACAAGATTCCCCAAATCATCAGTGGGCAGCAGAAAGATTATATGTACACTGTAACCATTATTCTAATCACTGTACTCTAAGTGGGAAATGGCCTTAACTAACTTAATAATCACCCAGGCACTAAGTGATTAAGCATTATAAAATTCAAATTGTTGGAGTGTTTTTTTCCAAAAATTCTGGAAAAGTAAAACTAATGTTTGAACTGATGTTCATGAAAGCAGCAACAACAACAACTGCATTAAATAAATATCTAGAAATGTTTTTTTAATATATTTGATCAGATCCATCCTTGTCTGGCATATGCCTGTGGACATGTCCAAAATCTGATCAAATTCACTTTTGTACATATTGCGAAATTCTTAAAAAAGGTTACAAATTGAGTGTTGAACTGCAACACTCTCTGTGGAGCCTCTTACATATCCAAGAAGTGATATAGCCAGAATCCCCCTCTCTCTTTCTATCTTTGAACTTTTTCCAACAAAAAAAACTCAGTAGGAATTACAACATGCGCAACTACATAAAATCAAAGCAACTGGCGAGAGATGGGTATCTTGAAAATCAGGTGTGGTGAAAGAGCATGGTGCCTGGATGGCTCAAGGAGAAGGGAAATATATCAGGAGAAGAGCTTTTTCTCTAAACTCCAGTTCACTAGGTACAGCTCTTCCTCTGGCTCCAGTCATCTTCAGGTTATTCACTTGGCTGAGGCTTGACCACACAAGTCATTCACTGAGGAAAAAACAAACAACGGATTTAATGGCCCAACATCCACGTGGCAGAGAGACCGAGGAAGCAGGCAGAAAGGCACCAAAGCGGCCATACTGCAACTGCCCACATTCTTAGTTCGACCCATCACCTAAACACAGACTGGCGCTCCAGGGGAAATGACTGGATGCATTTAGCTCTCCTCATCACAGAGTACTATTCATCTTCAGGAAATAGCATGCTCTGTGAGATGTGTTTAAGTTGAGCGCGTCAGGGGAGAAAGAGGTTATGTCCTAACCACTAGCCTCTTATTGGTTTTGAAGAGAAGTTGGTTGTAACAAAAAGCTGGAAAGAGTTTCTCTGTTCAGTTTAACATAAATCTTTAGCATGCATCTACTTCTTAGTAAGGATCTCAATTTAGTGAACTGGTGTATGATTGAGGAGCCAAAATCCCAGGTCAGTGTCATCATTGCACTTTCATATTATCTCATTATAGCGCACAGAAGGCCACAGCCCTGAGGACGGATCTTCACCTCCGTCAAGTTGTGTCAACCTCAATAAATGTCACTCTTCCCGCAGCAGGATAATGTGGTCGTATTACTGGAGAGCTAATGCTAATTAATGCTAACAGGTCCATCACAGCGTGCCCTGAGTAAACAAAGATTAAGTTCAGAGAATTTATGTTCCACCAGCCTGTCACACATCTGGAAACCTCATTTGTCAGCGCAAATCACAGTCAATTCTTTTCACGCATAGAGCGTTAAAGAAACACATGTTTGATATAACCGTCTGCTTTTGTAAGCTGTTGAAGAGTATGGAACAGAAAAAAAAGTAACATGGAAACACTGAGTTCATGTATTTCTTTCACACACAGCTGGGCATGTTTTGCTGACTATGTCACCAAAATTAGCAGTGATGTCAATGATGGATGTCCCTTGGCAGGCCCACACTTCAGAGCCTCCCTTTAGAGGACTTTGAGTGTTTCAACATTCATCTGGAATGGACTTCATTTATTGACTGGCTCTTTAGGCAAAGACAGTGTGACACAGGATACAGTTAAGATATTCTAAGGGCTGAAATCCCTTTCATGTCAAAGGAATAATGAGTGGTAGAGCAAAAGGAGGAGCTATTTTATGGGAACAAATGAAAAAACCAAAAAAATGTGATTGGGCATTTAAGAAATCCACTATCTTATGTGTCCCTCTGGCCCTGACCGATTCAACTCGTCACAATGCTTGGCTCAGTATCCTTTCATTTCTTTGGTTTTTACAATGTAATTTTTGCAAAGGGCTTAACAAGACCTTTGAACTTCATTGGCTCATCTGGGAAGATGCAGAATGAATGTCTCTCACTGAACTTGAAGCTCTGTATTTTTCACACAATCCATGTGACAACTCCCTTCTCTTCCTTCTACATTCTCTTTTCTTTTTTAGCTAAGGTGCCATTTCTTTGTGAATGGGCACTAAAAAGCTACAAAACATAAACTGTGAAAACTAAAGAGAGTGACAGCAAGAGAAAGACTGTATACGTGTGTGTTCTCTGCGAGCTCCTCAGAGGTGGGTGAGGGCTGTGAAAGGCCACATTGTCGATGTCCAGGCCCGTCAGCATCAAAGAGCCGATTCAGGTTGTGAGAGGAGACTCTCTCACTCTCTCTTGCACTTTCTCTACACACACACACACACACACACACACACACACACACACACACACACACACAAACAGACACACACTCACATACTGTTCCACTCAGCCCCCCAAAGACCCCAAAAAACATCATGGTTTAGTGCTCCTCCTTCCAGCCAAAGAACAATATTTGGAGTTGACGTGTAAACTCAGAGTGAGGTCAAGGGGCACGCAGGAGCATGGTTCAGTATGTTTGAGTGAAAAGGTATTTCTTATGCCCTAGACTTCCACTTTACTGAAATATCTCCCATGGCTCTAACATTTCACTCATGAATAATGTTTATTTTAAGAGAACTATTTTAATTTGAATTTTTTTCTCAAATTCCCACTCACACTAACTTCACATCAACTCTGCATGAGTGCAAATGGTTGTGTTTGGGCATGTAAATGATACTGTTCAAAAAATCCTTGTGTGTCACTTTTCCATTCCGTTCAAACCAAGGAGCAAGGAAAACCGCAGGGCTTACTGAGAGCTTTAATTACACCCACCAAAGCGCATTATACTGGTGACTTCTGTGTGTGAGTGTGCATGTTTGTAAGCGTTCATGTGTGTATGGGGGTATTAGTGTATGAATTAGTAAAGTTTGACACCAGGAGCTGCGCCACCGTGTCCGGATGAGATTTAACGAGCTTCAATAACGAGCTTTAATGAGCTTAATTAGGAATCCATGCGATCCCCATGGAAACGCCTCAACCCGCACAGAACCCAGCTCCGGGTCTGAGGAACTTTCAATTGGATTACTGTGGCTAATGTCACTGAGACACAACAGTGAAAACAAACAGACTGCTAGAGGAGAGGAGGGTGAGGAGGGGATGAGGTAGGACACAAGGAGAGGGTGAAAAAAAAGGGGTGGATGTCAGAGAAGGACCTTTGGCAGTGGGGGAATACCTGCTGAGGGATGATGGGAGGAGGAGGGAGGAGGGATAACCAGCAGAACCAGTAGGATTAGTGTCGCTCAGAGATTTGGCTTGTGCACAGTCGACACGGGAGGACAAGTCCCTACATCCTCACCTTTTTCACTCCGGTGACAATTGTGCTTCCAAACCTAATTAACCCCTTCGTATGCTCACATGTATTTTTGACATCTTTCCCTAATTTCTTCTCCCTTTCCTTATTTTCACCCAACACTTGGATTTCCACTGGCATATTTTTGCATAACCTGTAAAAAAAATGACCAAAACATTTATAAGAAATGACAAATGAAAGCTTTTACAGTTGATGGGGGGGTTGATGTATTTATAGGGAAAATTAAGAGAACTTGCACAAAAGGAGATGGTAATGGATTTTTAAGACAAGTGACAGTGCCTTTTTCTTGTTTAATTTGCAGGAGTGTAGATGCAAATTGTTATGCAGTATATTGTAGAAGTTAAAAAATGAAAAACTGCATGCTAGGCATAGTGAGGAAAATTAGTCATCGAAGTTTCATAAATTCCATACTAGGTGAGAAAAAGAAAAGCTATGAAATACCATAAAACAAAAATTACAGAAGAGGTACAGATGAGTTAAAGGTGCTTTTTTTGATAATGTAATCTTGTTGCAGTCAGTTGATGGAAATGCACATTCATTTACATTTTATTTGCCAACTTTTGTAAATTTGCTCAAAACTGCTGCAGTATTTCAAGGCATACCTGATGTCTTTCAACCCTACCCTCGGTCTGACTCTCCAGTTTGCATTGCGGTCACCACAGGGAGGTTCTGTAAAGTGCAGCTTGACAATGACGGAGTGACCTTTCAGATAAGCATGATAAAGCTGCCCATCCAAGCTCTTCCCTGTTCCTTCCCCGTTATGTGCACCACACACACAGACACACACAAACACAAGTGAGTGTGCACAGACACATAGGTGCGCACACGAATAGACATATCTGATGACCTACTCTCTGACAAGTCCTCCCCGAGGGATTTTTGCACACGCAGACACACATTCACACAAACTAGACCTCTTCTCAGGCATAGGATCGTGGGGTGTCATCTGGCAGGTTGGGTATCACTGGACCCTGGGAGCTGGGAATATGGGGGGAGGGGGGGTGACCTTCGTCCTTGTGGTTATATAAAGGTCACGAAGGTCTCTCGGATAACACAGTGCATCTATACATGCAGAGAGGTCATCTTTCACCATCTATCTGTTGGATTCTCCCATGCCCATAGCAAGTCCCTTCATTGTCTTGTTCCCTCGCTTCCCTGGATTCTTTGTGATGTCCTGCTGTGGTGGAAAGAGTCTGGGGCTCATCATTATAAATCACCCTGTTAGGAGGAATAAAATTTTAAAGAGCTTCTCCCTGGATCCAAACTGAAGTCTCCATTAGTGAGGCCAGAGCAAATGGTTGCTTGCATGGCAACACACAGCAAATCAACACAACAACCCTTTTAATCACCTTCCTGGTCCTTTTGTTCTCCTCTCCCATCTTCCTCCCCTCTCTGGGCTCTCTGATAAAGTCCAGGAAAGTCTTTAAGGAGGAAAATTGTCACAGGTATGTGTTTCCTACATCCATGTGATCAAACACATTGTTCATTACATATACATTTCCTAGGTGCTCACGCCTTACCTGCTGAATAATGTGAAAATACTTCACAGAGATATATCTTTCTAATCTTGCATGTGTCGGAATAGGTCAAGGGAAATTAGCGAGGAGGAGAGAAGGAGAATGAAAGCTCATCGTATGTTTCTGTGGTCTCTGGCAAGGGGCAGGGCTGCTCTTAGTACACAGATAGCAGGCAATGGGGATATGGGAAAGGCAGAAACAGGGCCACACAGCAGGAGTGTCCAGAAAGCCACTGATTAGAAGGCAAAGAGGCAGATACAAACAGTTTGACAACAGAGCTTTAAAAACAAAAGAAGATGCAGTGCAATACCAATTTCAGAGCACAAATGCACACACACACACACAGACACAGACTATGAATTCATTTCATGTCAGCCTTGAGGGATAGCTGAACTATTCGCCTCATCATCCTCCTTCTTGATCGCTCTGTTCTTGGCCTGCTGCACGCCTCAGGGGCCAGCGAAGGCAGCGATTAACGACAACAGGGATAGTGTGTATGAGTGTGTAAGTGTGTGTAAGGCCTGATCGTTAGAGCGGCCAACTTGTGTAATACAATTACAGAGGCTGCAGAGAAACTGCTAATGTGCACGCAGGCAGCTTTGTCAGATGGATCAGGTATTGAGTTTTCTATGCTTAATTCACTTTCCAGCACACACATGGGTGCATTAGTTAGATTAGAGTAGCGGGAGGGGACGGGAGGTGGGGTTGGTCTACCGCCGAGCCAGGCAGATTTGTTTAGTGGTGGCTGTCAATTACAACCCTGACCCTTGCACTAAATGGCTGCTCATCCAGTGGAAAAAAGGAAGGTAGACAAAAGCCAAACGAAATTGGTAAAGACATGGCCATTTGCTGCAGAAGATAACAAGTGGCATGTTGTGGAGTAAACAATGGTCAAAACACTGTGCGTAATGATACACCAATAAAACAGAGTGCTGGGGCCTGAAAAAGCAATGTGACCGTCAGTAAGATTAGTGAGGCAATGTTATCACATGAATGCTGCAGTAATGGCACAGTACAAGGCCAGTGGTGGATGGGTACTTTAACATATGAAATGGAAAACAGATTATTCGATTTGCCCTTTTTAAAAGTCTCATGCAGTTTAAGAGACTGATTGTGGATGCAATGACTCATAACTACTTACCCCTTTTACTCTTATGGATTGCATTGTGCTACATAAAAAGGAAATTTTAGAAATAAGACAATATAAAACCCAGTTATTGTATACTCTCATAGCACTTTACCTTTACATATGTAAGAGTTATTTTGTAATATTATTTTGAGTTATTTATAATATTTTTCAATCTTCTGCTTTTATAAATTTGGAACAACATATTTTGTAAATTACATTTCTTTATTTCTGTTACCTCACTCTGGAACTTGTGCATATTATATAAAATGGATTTCAAAACAGGTTTCAAACTATTTTGGAGGGTAAGTTTAAAATTTTCTACATACTGTGGATCAAACACAAATCTGCATATGACCTATATTTTGATTATTTGACAAAGAAAAAAAGCAAAAGTACAGACTGTATTTTAAGTATTACTGGAGAGTAGATGCTATATATTGGTACTTACATAAAAACACATTCATCCATGTGTCCTTGTGTCCATGTGGAGCCATTATAGCTGTTTTTTCACAAAGCAAGAGCCACTTATCTCAAGAGTGCTGGACTCAAGACGACACAATTGTAATGCTAGTTAGAGAAGCATTATAACTCTCTTCCAGAGATGATTAATAAATTAAATCTCACAGCAGCTCTTTTTCTCCAGTAGCTAAATGAGCAGCAGGAGGGGGCTGCAGTTTCCACAGTAAACACCTCCCTCCCATGTAAACACATGTAATCACAACAAGATGGCCAATGTAGCTCAGCTCGTAATTGTATCACTGCAGTGAGATGAGTGAGTTTTAGAAGGGGGAAAGCATTATTGCTTTTTGCACCTGATTGAATTAAAATGTCTGCTTCACTCCCAAGAGACCATCCCGATACAAAGGACGTAGATGTCTGCATCTAACTGGGGCCACGCAGTAACAAATAATCTTGTAAGCCATTACGAAATCTCTTTGTAGGCTCTGACAGTATTTTTTTTTCTCTGTCTGACAGCCAGCTTATTCTGACAGAGCGAGAGAAGAGGGTCAAAGTGAAAGTACAATAGAAATGAAGAGTAACGCTGGTTGTGAGTGGCTGTGCTAAGAAAACCTTTAACCGATAGATGTTAGACAGCTACTGCTACATCCCCTCATTGTGACACATCCATCAAAGTGCTGATCACTTTTTTCGTCCCACTTGTCCAGCCCTTGTTACATGCCCGTGTGTGTCAGAACTGTTTTGACCAATCCATTTGACTCCATGACCACTGACTTCAGACAGAACAGCGTGATAAAGGATTGGCCGCTGACACTCCTTGGATTTGACATGCCCCATTGAAATTCCTTAGACAGTATACTGCATTCTGTCAAGGACTTATTAAAACAAACTACGGCAACAGAACTAAAATGGAAGCTGCAGTGTAAATATTTCAGCTTGAGTTTCTCATGTCTTCGCCCTCAAATTCAATCAATGTGGAAAAAACTGCCAACAGGAAAAATGGCAGTCAAAACCAAAACCAGGTTGTGCTGGTATCTGGTGTTCCACAGAAAAACAACACAATAAGGTTCAGATTACCCTGCCAAATTTCCCCAAAAAATTGCAGCGGAATGTAAATACGCATGTTAGTTGGTAATGCTCAAAGCTCCCCAATCCTTACAACACATTGGTGTGTTCAACATTGTTGTATTTGTTTACCAGATCCTTGCCTCTTTTTGCATGAACAAAAAGCCATACAAAGCAGCCCAGAATAGCCGTGGGTTAGTGTGTCTCATTTGTGGATGCTCTCAGCCTTTTCATCCTGTGGGTAAAAGCCACGCAGCTTAAGAGTGGCTCTACTATCTCTGTCTCATTTCATTCCTTGTCTCAGGCTCCCCTTCTCCTACTCTTCCTTTGGCCGGTATCATTGCTTTTGTTGGCGAGGTCTTTAGCTAGAGCAGGCTGCTAAATAAAACATTTGGCATGGAAAAACAGTGATAACAAAAAATGTGGCTAGCAAAGAGCTAGTAGGACTTTGCAGGCTTGTAAAAATAAAAATACCATGATTTAGTAACATGCAGCTTTCTAAATGCCAGGAGTAAGGAATGTGTGCAGTTGGATTTAAACAAGCAGCTACTGAAGGAAACACATCAGGAGGTATGATTTACCAGTGTGCTGTTGCTTCCTTTACACAGCAGAGGTTACCCGGTGTTGCCCTCCCCCTCCCCAGCTCTCCAGTGTAAGTCCCTCTGCTTTTACCTGACAGATCAGTTTACCTCACGTCAGCCTAAAAACCATGGGAACCCCTGTGCATGGTGTGTCACCACTGAATTATCGGTTTCCGCTGCACATTCTCCAGCATATCTGCAGCAAGCCATTATGGTGTATCAGTTTACAGTTAGCGTGCTGACTCCAGTGCAGCTGGTGTACTGTATAGGGTCATAGTTTATGGAGGTCTGGAATTAGAGAAACAAGCCTGTCATCTTACTAAGCTCTATCATTTTTTCCAAAATGAGATCTAATTTCTCCACCAACCTGACTTTAGAGAGTGTTTCTACAAAATCTTCCACTGTGTTAAGAGCAATACTCCCCACCAAACTGATGGCAAGGTCAGTGTAATCCCTATAAATTCCTGATACTACTAATAAAAAGAATAAGCATGCACAATACTAATCATTTATCATGATCCCCATTAATCATGGCAGTAGTGATACTAGTCATAAAAAATGGATTAATCAGCTTGAAAAGGTATTTGTAAATGCAGAAATGGATCCCTCCTGTTGTGATAATACTGAGGGCTTGTTCTAATCTGTAGGCAGCTCAGTAAGGTCTGATGGTGATAGACAATTGTCTGTACCAATATTGTGGGCTCCATGCCTGAACAGATTGGAAGCCTGTGGAGGTTAAACAGCAAACAAGGGTTGTGTTTGCTGTAGGAATTTCTAGCAAAAATGCTTATCTGTATACAGAATAGGGCCAATTCAGACATTTGACCTGGTTTAGGAAAACTCCTGCATTTTTTTTCTCACTCCGCCTTTCAGAGCAATCATGACAAGAACATCCATTATTCACCTTCTGCCTACTGTTTGGTTAACTCCTTGAAAGCAGCACAATCACAGCTGGAAGCTCTCCTCTACTGCCAATCCCTTACACAATTTAGAGGATTTGCATTTATTGTACTGTACATTTTTCCTAATGTATTAAAGTAAGAACATTTTCAGCCCATGAAGACATGTATGCATTGCGATACAGAAATATTGTGAATGTGAGGGCAGCTACTTGACTTGACTACGACTTTTTCAATCCTTTTGTGTAAGAACACCATGTAGGACAAGCAGGGACTGACACTTTGAGCTCATTAATAATTCTGACATTTACGGCAGTGAATTTTCAGAGCTGCACAGACTGCTTTCTGCCATTATCAACCTCATCTCCATAGCATTCATTAAATGAAGACAGCATACAAATCAAAGACAACACAGTCACTTATTCTCTGCATGGAACCCCCTAATTTGGCAGATTTTAACCATTAGCAGTGCTTTTTGGTTCCCTGACAGATTCAAGAAAAATAAGAAGAAGAACAAGAGCAAGAAGAAGAGGAAGAAGAAGAAGAAGGAGGAGGAGGAGGAGGAGAAGAAGAATGCAGTACAGTTTGTCTTTTCTGGCAAGCACACAAATTGTAGCAGCTTCGACAGTGTGCTTTACATGTTAAGAGTCATAAAGTAACCCTTCACTGTGGGGCTTCTGTCTGGGCCCCATTTAAATTAGACCCATTGAGCTTGCCCCAGTTAAACACTGTCTGCCAGTACTTAGGTCACTGGGGACTGATCGTGGAGATATGGCACACACACACACACGCAGGCTCACAAACACACACTGTACAAACACAGGAAAGTGCTGACACCCAACAGCAATCTCGAGTTGCAAACTATTACTGGACTTGCAGTAACAAAGCCCAAAATGAAGAAAGGAGGTCACGTCGTTGTGTGTTTGCTGGTAGTGATGTCGGTGGGGTTGGGTGGTTAACTCCAACTGTGGAAACAAAATGTTTTCCATGATGCTGGAGATGAAGTCCGCAGTGTTTGCTGAGACTTGAACAGAGTAATTACACAAAAAAGGAGAAAAACGCCCATTCATCACATGCTTGCAACAGTCAAGCATGATTTCAATAGCATATTTTTTTTTTAAACATCCCTGACTCTTAGCACACATTTTGAGTCTGCTCTTGTCAACAGACGTACATGGAGGGTTGGGGGGGATTAATCATACAACAGTGCATACCAATTTTGAAGCTTTAATTTAGCACCTCATTTAACTCAGTAAAAACAACAACTTTACAGGCTGGCATTCTGACACACATCTAATTCTGCCCTCTGGTAATGGCCTGCTCTGTTTAAAAGTCTGTTTGGCAGCTCTGTAGATAACAGATGGAAGAAAAATGAAGGGAATTATGAGAAAGATTGATTTCCTGGGGATGAATGGTCTGGTATTCACACAGATTTATCTGAAACAGACTTTCTCAGACTCTGTTATTATTGTATAAACACACACATGCACATACACACACTCTGCCACCACGTGCAGACAAACAAGAACATGTGCACACAGAAGACACACACAGACACAACCTATCCTCATATGGAAAGCTAAGAAATCAGAAGCACACTGAATTAGGTGAGCCACAATGAAAATTTTATATGTGCTGATAAGAGGAGAAAGAGTGTGAACTGTTAAGGACAAAACAATTAGTTTCTTTTCAAAAGAATATAAACATCTAATTCCCCAGATCTTACTGATTGAATCTATAGGTAGAAATAACTATTTCTTACAAAATAAGCACAAATTTGGTGTAGTTGAATAACCCGCTTTTTCTCATGTCCTTACCCTAATGTGTAGTAAAAATGTATTCCTTTAGAAGGACAAGAACATGCATTGTCCTTTTAGGCGTCCCAAGCCCATCTTTAAAGGAACCGTAATGTAAACCAGAAGCTATAACTTCTCTTGTGGCATCTGAAAGCAGACACAGGAATGGAGCAAAAAAGAAAATGAAGGAGGGGGCGGGTGGCTAAAGTCCCTCATTTGAGTCCCATAAAAAACAAGGAGGCACAAACATTTATCTGTGGGAAGGCTTTCATCAGATGCTTTAAGAGCACAGAAATAACAGAGAGCAAGATGCTGATAAAGTGGAGACAGGAAATGGGGAGCGTGGGTCTCCTGCTCTCAAGTTTCAGCTGGGACCAGTGCCGCAACCACCCCCCCACACCCCCATTCTGCTGACATACATAGACCAAAACCCTCCCCGACCAGACGTTAATGCAGTGTCTGGAAACCACCACCCCTCTTCACAATGGTGAGATGTGACACATTCAACAACAAAATGAAGCAAACGTTTCAGTCTGCAGGTATATAAAATGTGTGGATGTATCCACTTGAGGGCTTAACAAAATACACGCCAGCTTGGCAAATGACTTATTACAGATGAATATTGTTCCTATTCTTCAGGAGAGCTTTCATAGATTTGCTTTAGTCCCATTCCACTAGTGAAGCTCCGGCTCTGAGCACAAGACAGGGCAAAGCCAGGATTAAGGGTTTAGCTTTGTCAATCAGAGTCAGAACAGAGGGAAAGAAAGCAGCTGGATTTCCATGCTGTAGAGAATACTGGATTTCCATAGAGACGTGAAAATTCAGGTGACTGCCAAAGCCTTCGCGCTGCGTGTGTGACTCAGGTGTTATGAGTCACCACTGATATCATCTCACTCATTACGGCCTCAGTGGTACGTTGGCCTTTCTCATCAGACCTGAACATATAGCCTGGCTTTAACATCAAAGGTGTCCTGACGGCAACAGCGCAGAGGATCGAAAGAGCACCTTGAAATGATGATATTTGTGCTCAAGACTGTTTTTAGATCTCTGTCTCTGAATGAGCCATTCTTCTATTAAAGCTAAACTGTCTTAATTTAAAGGAATTGCTTGTTTTTAGGTGGAATAAATTGTAGATTGCTGTTTTCATGCCTCTGTGCGTAGTGTGAAGGTATGTGACTTATGTATGTATGTACAGTGTGTAGGAGAGATTAGTTTCACTCAATTAGTGAATCTCCATGGGAAAAATGTCTGTTGGAGCTTCTCTCATCTTGCTGTGCCATGTCAGCCCCGCGCTTGCTATGTAGTAGCGACCAAGGCTGTTCCTTGCTCCACACTGGGCTGGGGAACCAGTACTGCAGGGAACAGTGTTAAAGGACGTCGGGGAAATAACAGCATTCCCACTGACTCGGCCTTTTACTGCTCATCAGCACTTTGAGTTTTTTATAGTGTCTGTGTGCATACATAAGCGCACCAGCATTACAGCAGCATCTCAAATCCCCCCTTACTCTGTCTATTTTGCACCCTAATCCTCTTTACTAGGTAGAATAGCATGTATGGCAACAGTACAGGACATCCATTTTTGCTGTGTCCACAGATTGTTACATCAGCTAAATTATGGCAAATTGCTGACGTTTTTCATACATTTATATAACAAACATGAAGAAAAGCAGATAAGAGATATGGACTATATTACTACATTATCAGAAGTAATCACAAGTGCAAAACAAAAATACAGCAACAACTAGCAAGATTAAACTTCCTTCCCCCATCCCCCTATCTTTCAGCTATTTAACTGTGTGTGTAATGACATGTCCTTGACTGATTTTGTGTTACCAACACAAAAATGCAGGAGGACATTAGTGGTTGAGCACCAGGGGGGAGGCCGTGATGCCAAATTAAAGGGCAGGAGTGGAGTGTGTACTTACACTCACTCATGATGTGCTCTGTCAGCCCTGCTGCTTATAATGGCATGAGAAGGGCCACTTAACTCGTAATCACTTCTCTCTTCGCCTTTGCAGTGACCCCCCCCCCCAAAAAAAAAAAATTCTGACTGTCGGCTATGATCTCTAATCAAATATGAACTGAAGGAGGACAGTGGTCCACACCCCCTTTCCCCCTTGGCTGGTATCCTGTAATCACAAGGCTCTTGGCTAGTAAGAGGCCAACAAGCCTTCTAATGACAAATGACTGTACCTCTAATGCATCAGCCATCTCGACATTGAAGAGCCATTTTCTAGCAGAGGGGATATCACAGGTAGGAAATCAGGTCACCACCAGCACTATCATCATCTTTATAATCATTATGTCCTATCTCATCCTAGTAGCGTATTTGTAAATGGGACTTTTTATACAATTATTTTCATTAGGTGTCTATAGCCTAGAGAGCAGAACTTGCAACAATATGTCATAGTAACTTAAGCCCTGTGGTGCACTTTGACTTACCCTACTCTCACAAAAATTCTAAGCCATCATGCAGACACACACACACACACACTGTCTAGGTGGTGCAGTATATGTTGTGTGGACACACAGGTCAGCCATTCTGGCACAGGCCTGCCTGTCAAGTGTTGCAACTTGTGCTGAGCTCTGCTAATGGACTGCTAATAGAAGAGAATGTTGCACTGTGAAGCTCCCCTGTAGTTGAGAGTGTCACACATGGTGATTAATGAAATACTCTCCTTTACTCCCCTGTCCGTCCCTGTCCGTCCCTGTCCCCGCTCCATATCAGGCTTTCACCCCTCCCTCCCACTCTATGTCTCCCCACTTCTACCTTCAGCTCCCTCTGCTCTCCACTCCTCGCCACTAATCCTGCTGTCCCATTTGCTTCTTTTGTGTCCTTGTGATCACCCTCTTCGCACTCTTACTATTTCAACTCTTCTCTTGTATTTTTATCTATCTGGTGCAGCAGGACACATAAGCATCAGGAGCATGGTTGACAGCCATGTCATATCTTCTATATTCTTGCAGGGAATCTGGGAGTTTTAACAACCTGCAGAGGAGTTATTATACACAAATTAAGCATGATGGGTCCTGGGGACTAGTTAGACTAAATATCTTTAAATTTGACCGATTTTAGGCAAAATGTATTAAATTAGACTCAGATATAATACAAGGATTTAGAATTTTTGCCACCAGAGTTACATCCTGAGAGTGAGGAGAGGGCTCTGAAACCGCATTTAGACCACCATGAGTAGAGACTAGTCAGACAATTTTAATTAATAAAATTAGAAAAAAAAATAGGTGTTTGCACTAGAGGAATTTGGACTCATGACTTCAGCATATCTAAAATCCTGGCTACAGTGACAGTAGCAGTATTTGCTTCCACCAGCACAGCAGACGAAACCCTCACATGCCAGATGACTGCAGAACTGTTCCCAGCCCCAAAATAGCGCAGTGTATATTTTTTTGCTTTCATAACAATAGTATATGACATCAAGTGGAGCAGGGAAGCAAACTCAGCAGCCACTTTTCACAGTAATTATCACTCACTACCACACTCCGTCTGTGGCTCAGATAGCAACCAGCATGTACCTCTGACCCTGCTCCGCACGGTCAGACCATACTGTACGCACTGTTTACTTTGCCCTCTTGCCTCACCTGTATGTACAGGAGTGCGTTACTGAATCTTAATTTCCTTCAATTACACAAAATTGCTTGACTGTAAGTGAGTCATATTGCCAGCTCAGAGGCACTGGCAAAAGGCTATCATAGGAGGTCATTTATAACTACTGCTCCTTACACACAATGTGCTCTTTGTGCATATAGGCCCTGTTTATAGAATGACTGCAGTGGTTGTAAAATTAGTGCCCCCCAAGGAGCCAGTTGTCAGGCCATAAGGAAGCCTGTTAGAATAATAATGATAGAAATAACATTCACATTTACCTGCATCAGTCTGAAAGGGAGTGTCGTATGTGGAAAATAGCAAGGTCTTACTCTGCACTGAGTGACAATATTTCAGAAACCATATATATTAAAGATCCTTCAACTTTTGCCTCCATAAACAATCCTCAGAGGACACATCATCAGAAAGTGGAGAGGCGGCAGAGTCGGGAACATGATGTGAGAGTAAGAGAGAAAGAAAGAGATATAAGAGCAGCATTGTGGAAAAACTGAACTAATCCCAGGACTTTACTGAAAGACACTACAGGTCAACAGGGTAAAAATTTTAACTAACGGATATCATCATGAAACTTTCCCAGTTGATTACTTACATTGAGACATGTATTTTTTGTATTACAAGTTTTCTGAAAATGTATGTTTATGTATGCAGGTGAGGCATTATCCCATTAATGTGCACTAATTTTTCATACATTTCCAGAAAAGAAATCTGAACATTGGGTGACGCCAGGTCAAAAATTCTTCAAGTCAAAGGTTTTTACAGAGGGGATCTCTTGAATTTGGATTTTGGATTTTTCCTTTTATCACTCCATAAATCAGAAAATACTGTCAACAGCCATAAAAATCAATTTTCACCATGTTTTTCGGATTAAAATGTGATATAAATCCGGCTGTGAATGATATATGAACAAACCCCCCTTAAAACCCTCCCTATTTACAGACAGAATGTCTCATACAAAGGAAATGTCCATGTTTGGATGTGACTACATTGTGCAGAAGAGAGAGAGCTTTACACCATAACTGTGATGACATGGTGCAGACATCAATCTATTAGGAGAAGATTAGGAGAAATCTACAGATGCAAATGGACAAAGTCACATGTTTTGAAAGCAATATAGCCCAAAATCTCAAAATTGACCAGTGCATGAAAAAACAATGTTACTGCCTGCAGTGTCTCGCCTTCTGAATAAAGTATCATCCACCTAACAAAGAGATGCACTGTAAGAACATCAATGTTAACGTAATTGGTCAGCCATGAAAATAAAAAAGAAATCAATAAAGAAAACAACTTCCTCTTCCTCTCATCATACATTTAGCATACAAAAACCTTGATACTCAAGAGTATCTCTAGGGTATAATCTATGTCTCAATTCGCTTAAGGTTTAGAAATCCTCCTTAAACCATCACTACTTTCCCTTGAAGCAGATTTAATACACAAAATCAATAAAGAAAGTGCAGCTTTCTCCTTAATTCGCTGGTCCGTCTGTTTCATGGATAATGAATCCTGATATTTCAGATCCACCCATTAGAACTAAAAACTGTTTTTATCCTCTCATCAACTTTTAAAACAACATGCACGTAGACACGGACACTGCGCATACAGCAAAGCTCTGCTGCTGTGCTGGAAATACCAGAAGTACATCTGTTCTTGCACCAAGGGTTTCCAATCAAGCTACTGTCACGCAGCTCTCAGCTACCTCTCTGGCAGCTCCCAGCTTATATCTGTCTCAACCTGTCTCCTTTGTCAAGAGTTCAGCAGGTTAATGAGCACTCTCATTTCCCAGTGCTCACTGGGCATGTGTGTGCTGTGCGTACAATGGCATGAGAGCAAGGCTCTCAAAAGGAAAAAGTCAAAAAGTAAAAATAAACCGGAGTAGCCAGATGAAATGTATATGCAAATATTGAAAATATGTTAAAATGACTTCAAAACGAAATATGCTGGAAGGGGATGGTGTTACGAGGAGCGCCTGGGTAAGTGAGCCACTTTAATCACCAGTAGTTTTACACTGAAGAAGTGACTCTCCAGCAGTTTGGAAATGTGTAGAGCTCATCAGTGCCCAAAAATAGCGGGACCCATTAATTAGTCTCAAACAATGTTCTCCTGCTGTATCGACTTCTTAATGGACAGAGAAGGACCTTGTTCGTATTCCCATCTAGTCAATGACACAGGGCTCTCTGGGGTTTTGGAATGGGTATTATGTCATCTCACCCTGCCCTTCAGAAACCAGACCTGTGCTGTTTTTTGTTCTTCCTCTCCCTCTTTTGCTCATTAACTATGTAAGAGCGAGATGAAGGTCTGGAGCGGCTAGATAAGGTTGCTACAAGACCCTCGTCCCCGTCTAGGTTATGTGCTTGGTCTGCCAATTTAAGCTTGTGTTGCCCCTGCATGAGCAGCAAAGCCTTAACCTTCAGAAAAACATATTAGGCCATTGAAAAATCTACCTTAGGCCTTTCCATGTAGAAGTCTGTCCTCTGTGGCCCGAAAATCTGCTCATTTCCCCCCATCTTGTCATGTCATTCAGCCACAGTTTCGTTTCAGAGAGAGCCGACAGACCACCTACCTTAACTCCAGAAGCATACACACTTGGCATCTGACACGCATGCACAAACACACAGTGAACATCCACCCTCACACAGATGGGGTCCTCCAAGCTCCCTTTGTTTGACAGACAATCCCACTCAGGAGAGAGCAGCTTAAGTAAATGGCTTCAGGTGCTGTGGCATTATTTCGGCGGCTTCCATAACTGACGGCTACCATGGTTTACACAAAACATCTTTCAACGGGCGACTCTGCTCTGAAGGAAAAGGCTGAACACACTGAAGGTTTATAATATGCTTGTTGATTGAAGTTAAATAGAAATGACACATTTATACCGATTACATGTGTGTGTGTTCTATTGAAAATGAGAGTAAACAATTCCCAAACTTTAACACTCCATATTTCAAACATACAGGTTATTCCGTCCCAATAGATACCTCTCCTTTGAGCAAAGGTCAAGGCTATAATATTTTACACAGCTTCACTGCAATTTGATACCATTCATCATTAAAGGATGTGCTTATTTTCAAAGAATGGCCATCTCATTTTAGAATTATACTATTCATATGCATGTCAAATCGAGACTGACCGATAATGAATCATTTTGTGAGTTACTGTTTAAACATGGAAACTGAACAGCCCAGTGGATGCCAGGCTGAAGGAGGAAGAAAATGAATGAAAATTCAGCCTCTCATCTGAAACTTAATTAAAAGCTGACCAAGAATCTGAACTTAAATGTAATTGGGTTGATAAAAAAAATTACAGCAAATAATGGTCTACGTGTTATATTTGACCTCCTATGGTTTCGCCACGATTTCAACGCAGGACAATCTTTAAGGGTCAATCTTGGGAAAACAGCAGCCTCAATCCGACGCTATCTCAGAAGCTCCGTTTGGAGCACAGCAACACGTCTCGATTTCTCTCCTTGCAGAAACAGATGTGATGGGGCGAATGCTTCTGTCTACAAATGTCACTTGTGGTTTACTCAACCGAAATAAGCAGTGTTCAGTTTTCTTGAATGAAACGGTGGTGGGTTTTGTTGCCACCTATTTTCTGGGTATTTACATTTTCTACACCTATCGGCCTAATTTTAAGTCAGTCCCGGTATAGTTGTCCTAAACATGATATCCCCGAAATAGGTGGATAAACTCTGACTTCTCATGAGTTCATCTTAATGTGATCTCAACAAATGGACTTTTTATCATTTCGACTTTCATAGTTTGTCATATATTCATGTAGCCTAATTTAACCCACGTTACTCTGGAAGCGTATTAGCCTGCTGTAGGCCTACTTGCTTTGATACAGGCTACAGGCTGGATTTATCCTTTAATCCTTCATAGATCCGAGGGGCAAAAAGGTGGGTAAAACTCTATTTGTCTGTTAGGGCGGTGAGTGAAATGAGTTCAGGTGGTTCCTCCTTTCCGCTAAACCCCCGCTGTGGCTCACGGCAGCGGACAGAACTTTTGCCGAGAGTAAGGCCGGGTTAACAGGTCAAGAATAAACGGTCAAGTTTACCTTGGGCCATCCCGATATCCGCCACGAGAAAGAGCAGGAGCCAGGACACGGTCAGCATCTCAGGAGAGGATCTCGGCACTCGTCCTCCCTCCCTGTCAGTCTGCGCGCCGTACCCCATGGTGAGGAGTCAAACTCCGCTCTGAGGCAAGTCCGAGTCACTGAGAAATTGCGCTCAAAACACGCTCGCTGTTGTGCGCCGCGGCCAAAATGTCACCCCTCACAACCCCGAGCGCAACAGACGGCTTCGCGGAAAATTATATATCCAGCGCTGTGCTTTTGCAAACATGCGAACTGTGACAGTTTATGGAATAAGAGGCGGGTGCATCGCCCTCCGTAAGGGAAGATGTTGCATTAAAATCTGTCTCCGTCTGCTTCTCCCTCGGAAGGTTGACTTGGTTTGTCTAGAAGTGTGGTTCGATGTCTTGATGGCAAATTCATGCTCCGGTCAGTCCCACGCCAAAATCGGAGTCCTCCGGTGAGTCCGCGTCTGTCGCACCTTTCACGCGTGCAGGCGAGTGTGTGCGCCGCGCCTCGCGCTCCACTGACGGGACTGAACTGAGGGAAGGAGGGAGCCGTCTCTGCGGGCTACCTTGCTCCTTCAGCCAATCCAAGTGCTCCGGCAAGCGGTGGCGCTGTATCAAAACATGGCCCGGACAGCTGCAAGGAATGGATGGCGTTCACCACTTGCATGATTAGTGGAAGCCGCGAGATCAGTGTACGTGACAATCGTCGGAGTCGGCGGTGCTTCTAGAGTAGCCTAAAGTGACCTGTGTGTGTGTGTGTGTGTGTGTGTGTGTGCGTGTGCGTGTGCGTGCGTGCGTTTGGGCTTCATTTGGTCTCTCTATCCCACATTAATATTAAACACAGTCAAAGTCAATTAATCAATTGCCCTCATCAATCTAAACTCAATATCCCATAATAACGATGCGAAAACAGAATTTCAGAATATTTTGCAACTTTATCAAAAGGAAAAACTGAAATATCACATTGACATAAGTATTCAGAGCCTTTAATCAGTAATTAGCTGAGGCTCCTTTGGCAGCGATTACAGCCTCGAGTCCTCTTGGCAATGATGCAACAAGCTCTGCACAACTGGATTTGGGGATTTTCTGCCATTCTTCTCTGCAGAGCCTCTCAAGCTCCGTCAGGTTGGATGGGCACCGTCCGTAGCTATTTTCAGGTCTCTCCAGAGATGTTCGATTGGGTTCAAGTCAGGGCTCTGGCTGGGACGCTCAAGGACATTCGAAAGCATCTACAGAGCATCTATGCAAAGGCAGCATTTTACTGTTGTACCAGGTTACTGGTATTTTGATTATTTTAGTGGTTAATGGGAGAGGACAGAGCAAAAAACTATGATCTGATACAAGAACCTTTATTCTTTTTCCTTTTCCTTTTTAACATCAAATTAATATTTGATTTTTAATTCTTCTTTGAGAGTTATTTCATCAAGTTGAGAGGGGACATATCTCTTTGGTGGAATTGTTAACATCTCATAGGCATCTGAAATGACAAGGAGCCCCAACTAGAGACTGCCTTTTTATAGGGAGTCACAAGACAAAGTAACCAGTACCTATAACTGCAAAATAAATTTAATGAAGTAGAAAGTAAATATTTCCCTTTGAAAATGTTGTGCAGTAGAAGTATAAAGTAGCAGAAACTGGAAATACATTCTGTCCAGTACCGTACTGAAAAAAATGTGTGTTAAATTTCACCACTGTGTATGGCAAACAGGTGTGTCCGTTTTCTGGTTACTCTGTGTATTTTGAGAACATAAATCGTCATTTAGTGCAGGCACTGGAACAGGAAGTCATAATTTATCTGACTATGTACTGCACTCGCCCTCGTTTCAGCCACTCTAATTGTTATTTAGAAGTAGTAATAGCATGTCACAAAACCTGATCAATAATGAGCTCAACCTAACAGACATAATATCAAACACAAACACAGACAGACACACACACACGACCTTTGCTTTGCAGGGAGAAATTTTTTTTCAGTGATTCCGATAAAAGGCTGATGAGTAATTACATATGCATGACAGATGTCAAGGCAATGCCTCCGACACTACGTGATTAATGTGAAATATGAGTTTGACACTATCTCTGCACCAAAATGAAACATGATAACTTAAAATATGAATCTAATTAAAGAAGTATGGTATTCTCCCCCGCTCCATCACCATTTTTTTTAATGTACTGTGATGCCAATGGGCAGCTGTCATCTTGCTGGCGTTTCAATTACCGGTAGAACATGCAGGAAATTGCTTTTATTCTTGACTCAGACTCTTCCATGATGGGAAAGAAAGCTATGTTTTGGGTCTCCAAATGTACTAAATATTGTATTCATGCATAGTATGTGTTTGATGACTAGATGACTAGTAAACGCTCCTCAGGGAGGGCTGGTCCCTGCTGACTCCATAGTGATGCATTCATACTGCTATCAACGCATTCCACATCATCCCAAAGGTGCTCTGTTTGGTTGAGCTATGCAGAGTGCACAAGCTGTGGGAGGAAAACTGAGGTCACTGTCATGTTCCTAAAACAATCTTGAGGCGATGTGTCCATGTGAAATGGCTTCTTATCTTGCCGCATGTATCCATTTGAACATAAAGACAGTGACTGTGAAAGCCACATCATGACCACATCCTGTCACCAGTCTGTCACGTCGCAAATCAGGATTTCTCAGATCTTGCTTTATTTTCTCGCTCCTCGGTCATCTAGTTCTGGTGATGGCTCACATAGCCTCAGTTTTTTGTTCTTTGCTGACTGGAGTGGAAAGTGGCGTAGCTGTTCTACTGCTGCAGCCCATCCAATTCAAGGTTAAATAATGTGTGCTTTCTGAAATGTCCTTCTGCACACTCGTGTTGTACTGAGCTGTCTTTTTCTTTGTGGCCTGTTAACTTGAGCAAGTTTAGCCGTTCTCCTTTGACTTCTTGCATCAGTCCCCGAGGTGCAGTTTATGAAAACAGAGCAATCAACATGGGTTCTCAAAATCATCATAATGTTTTCCATTGTTGTGTCTCATTTGTTTTGGTTGAATTGTTCGGTAACAGAAACAGAGCAATCATTTTTCATTTTAACTCATTTCAGCCAATTGGGCATTGGCATGTCCTCTTAATTCATTTACCTCTCATTGACATGAGACATTTAAAAGGAGTCAAACTCAGAAGCAATATAAGATTTAAATACATAATCACATTGAACTCAATCAACTTACTTCATTTACCAAACCGTTTAAACTTTCTGTTGCTTCCAAGAGAATTGCACAAAATCAATAATATTTGCATAATGTCTCTTGCTTTCTCTAAAGCTGTTGGGTCAAGGTTTAAAATTGTGTTTACATTTCTTATTAACTGCCTCTCAATGCAATTGAGCAGAACCCTATTTGGCAGTCGCTGTATCTCATCTGAAGGAGTGAAATTTTTTTTCCTCTACAGAATGAATAAGAGAAAGAGGGAAGATGTCCTCAGTTTTTATGGAGAAGACCTTAAGCATTCATTGCTGACCTGTCTAAGCTTTTGAGAGGGGATATGGTTTGTGTGCCAGGACTGAAAAGCCTAAAGTCTAAATGTCCTTCAGATTGTTAACATGCCCCTTTCAGCAAATAACTGTCCTCACATGCACACCTTTGTCAGGAAAGAAGTGTTTCTGCCCATAGGACTGCTGCCAGATGGATGTTTTAGTCTCACAGGAAACTTGACACTGTAGTCTGAGATGCTGGAAGTGGAGTGTCCAGACCAAAAAAACCACAAAAAGCTAAAAGTTACTTAAATCAAACGTCTCACCCATTTTAGCTTTCAATTTAAAAGCAACTGAACCCTTGAACTTTATCTGCATGCTTTATCAATATCCTTACCTTCGTATGACTCAGTGTTTGACTCACTTACTGTAGTTGTTTGCTTAAATGGGATGGTACTTTGTAAGATGGATGAAGAGAGTGCACATATTTTGTATTCTTCAAAAAAAGTGTAAAAAGCGTGAAAACCGAAGGTTCATCTTATTTAACTTATATGTGAAAGACATGATATTCTGTGTCACATTTGTGCAAGATTTATTTAAGAACAGATTAGAAGTGTGCACTAGTGTTATCGGTGGCTGATAGTTTGAATGGGAAGCCATATTGTGGGTAGCCAATCAGGGGATCTACAAGGATGTAAATAGCTCTTTCCTAGACAGAAACTAGGGAGATAGCACTTACCTCACAGACATTCTCTTACTAACCTTACCGACCATAGGGGTGGAGATATTGGTCAGTCAGTCTAACACTTTGGTCAAGACTGAAATATTGCAGCAACCGGATTGCCATGAAATTTCTACAGGCATTCATGTTCCCTGGAGGATAAATCCTATTGACTCTGGTTTGGTGACCCCCTTACGTTTTCATCTATGGCCACCAACAGGTCAAAGTTGTCACTTATCCTACAAAATGCCTACTTTATGGATTGCTTAAAAAGAATGCCAGGAGGTTGACATCTTTGGCTTTTAGTGACATGTCTCAACAACTATTGGATAAATTAGCATGACATTTAGTACAAAGCTTTATGTCCCGCAAAGGTTGAATTGTAATAACTTTGGTGATTTTTCCTCCAGCTCCATCATCAGCTCTAAATCTTTAATGGTAATTTCTATGGTTTATGACCAAAAATCCTGCAAAACTTCTCATCTGCTCCGGCTGTACTTTGTGTTTTGTGCTACTTAGCAAATGTTAGGATGCTAACATGCTAATCTAGGATGGTGACCTGATTAAACATTATACCTGCAAAACATCCAGACTACTCGTTAGCATGCTGATGTTATCTTTCAGCTCAAAACACCCTTGTGCCTAAGTACAGCCTCACAGAGCCTCCGGCATGTCTGTAGAATCCTGGTGTTCTTACCACATATACACTTCGTCCTTTGTCAAGGGATATGTTTCGCAGCACTCACATGTCAGACATCCCATATTCCTGCTGAGTGCTCGCAGGACCTCTGTCTCTACCGTCAGGCTGTTGATCAATTAGACGGAGACAGGCAGTCAGACAGATTGATAGGCAGAGAAACAAACATAGAGATATGCAGGCAGACTGATGATAATGCAGAGGCAATGTAATGCAGTTTCGATGTGGGACCCACTCCCCAACTCCAACCCATCCCCCTTCCCATTAACACACTTACGCATAAACAGGCCTCAGCTTCTGTCTAATTTTAAAGATAAACATCACTAAGTGAAAATGGAATTGGAAATTAATCACACCTATAAATTAAGTCACCTTTAAGGGTATCCTTCCTCCTCATCCACAGAGTTACAGGTAGATAGCTGAAGTTACTCCATGTGAAGAGCTGCAGGATAGAGAGGAATCTGAATGATGACAAATTACACAATATGATTTGCACACAAAGCTGTAGTTTGGGGCTGATTTTTTTTTTTACAGCTGTGAGCCACAGAGAGACAGTGAATGGTAGTGACGGCAGTATGTGCCACACAATAAAGCTGCTTTCCATCGCTTTGGGCACATTTTACTGCTGCTCTTGATATCAGTATTAAAAGTGATTTGCAGCTCCGTATGTGGCAAGGAATCAAAACTTAATTTAGGCAGATAAAGATGCCATTTGGGAGAGAGATAAAGTGCTGCATCATGGGAGATGTGTTCCCCAGCCTGCTCTCAGCTCCTCACCCTTACAGCGCCCTCAGATTTACTAGCTCTTTTTTCCTGCTCCATAAAACAGCAAATCTGCTCGCCAGGCGACACAGGCAAATGTTAATGGATTCATTTGTCAAGAACCTTCCACTTATTTACAGTCTTCTTCCATTACGGTCGCTCCTCCTGTAAGAGAAAAACCAGTGGCCAAAGTCAAAATATCGATTTGCCTGTCCATCACAACTGTGAGTCATCCTGTAAAACACACCAAGCCAAAGATACTGCTGCCACCAGGGGTGTGTTTCAACATGATGGTTACACAATTAGTACAATGGCTTTTTTTTCTTTCTTTCTTGTTTTTTTGGTTTCCCCCATTGGTGTAATTATGTAATCTAACAAGACTAAAATAAAAAATTCATCATATTGGTTTTTTATTTAAATCAAAAGCATCATGTATTGAATTTCCTTATGTTCTCCATTATCTACAGGTCATGTGATGAAAGTACCTTATTGGTCAATGCCACTGCACTGAAATTACTTTTTATGTTTTTCCTTTTTGTGCCATGCAGACTCAAAACTTTATTGCTTAGTTTCACAGAATCTATCATTTGCTGGCCTTATAAATTTAGTGAACTTTACACAACCACTGAACATGTCAACATGGAGAATGTTTCATTTATTCATTATTTTTTGTTTCAGATAGTGCCCAGAGTGAGACAAGGGGTTTTAAATATTTTACATGGGACATGTTTTACTGAGAAAATGGTTCAGGGAAAAAAAATGGAATTTAAATACAATACACTATAACACCTGAATAGTTGTTCTCAAAGCAGTTTTACTTGATTCAAAATTTTTGGTGGGCTGCCTCAAGAGCAGCGTGATCAAAGTTCACTAATGCTGTTTGTACTTGCCACTTACACAGTACTAACAGTACTGGGGTTGATTATACTGGCATGCTGCAGATTCTTAGACCACCAGGGTTGCTCCAGTGTGACTGCTGACGCAAACCAGACCTTCACCCTATGCACCAGCCAGTGACAGTTCAGACTTCTCATTTGAACACTTAGCCTGAAGGAAGGTGAAGCGCTGCTGCACCACAGACCAGATATGCCCCTCAACACATCTAATATCTTCTCCACTGCTCAGTTCTGGCAGTGCTGTGGACTCTGGATCAAAACCTTCAAGATCAGGTCTGAGTCAAGCAGATATCACAATCTGAGCAAAGATATGGCCAAAAGATTCACAGCTAGCTACTTGTTATAGTAGTAGTAGAAGTACATCCTTAATCCCGCTTGGGCAAATTTCTTTATCACAGAAACATCAAAACCAACGCATGACAAACGTAGTGCCGAACGTAAGCAGGTTACACACAAGCCAACATTTCAAAGCAGTAGGATGCTTTCATGTTTGCTCCTCTGTCTGTGCACAGTTTCCCAGTAAAACTATTGTTAGTTTTACTGGGAAACTGAAGCTCAACAAGGCTCTTAAGATTACGGTCAATCCAAGGGGACACTTAAATAGCAGCCTAGATTGGTGGCAGTTCAACAGGAAAGCAGCACTACAATATCCACAAGGCAGTTACACAGAATGTCTGTGATTCATTGTTTAATAAACATCGAGTTCAACCTTGAAGAAGAGTATTTGCTCTCTTTCCAATGAATGCCATGGCTCAAATCCAGAGAGGTTCCTGTATGGCCTTTGCTAACTATATAAAGCTTCTGATTATCCGTTGCTCACCCCGGCTCAGAGGCCAGACTCGCATTGCATATACAGCACTGCAGCATCTCACACGCTCCCATCCATACATCTGTTTCATCCCTCTTCATTTCCTCTTTCCTTCTCGTTCTTTTTCCTTTTCTACTGTCCCCACCTCCCATCTGGGGAAATGGTTTGGCCTTTCTGAAGTAAACAGGCATTAATCACTCTTTGAGAGAGAATTGTCTATGGGACAGAACACGGCATTTGAAGGGGGCCACACAGATTCACATGGGAGCAGGAGATAGATGCTGTAGGGGTGCGGGGTGTTATGGACCCCTATGGGATGTGTACAGCACCAGCTGATGGGGTCAGCATGTCCACCTTGGGTAAGTGTGTCAAGGGCAGTGAGAGGAGGAGGTGGGACTTTGGCTCTGGGTGAAATACGCTGGTGTAAACTGGAGCAGTGAGCTGACAGAAAATTCTTTGTTTCCTCTTTAGTTTCTCATTTATCTCCCCCTTTTTTTTAATAAGAATAAAAGGAGTTCACACTTGTGGATAAGCATAAATTAATGAGCAATCTGTCATGAATATGAAAGAGTGAAAAAAAACATCACATACTTTCTCTGGTAAATGTCAGAAAAAGATCCACTGTGTACTTTTACTTCTCAAAAAATTAAGATGTGGATGCAGTATTATTTTGTACTCTTTGACATTTCAAATCTCTGATATTTACCGCAAAATCCACTTTCAGCAGAATGTTTATGGATAGAGCTTCAAAATAATGTAAACCCCTATCAAGAAAATGAGGGCAAATATTTATGATTTCTCAATTTTTAATGTACTGCTTTCATCATTAGCTCTAAGACAGATGAATAACACAATCTAACACAGTTTATGAACCATGAATGGCAAGTACAATTGCCATTTGAATCATAATTACTTGTTCTTCTCAAGTGATCACATTAAAAATGTCTTTTTATAGTGCTTTATGAATAATGTAAAATAGGATATTTCAGGTTATGTTTTGTTTCGCAAAATCTAAGGATATGGTGGTTTTACAGACTAATATATAAGCCTAAAAACCAATATGTTAACACTCATAACATAGGTGTCTTAACATGGGCTATCCATGTAAAATGTACCACTTAATTATACTTATACCCCTAATGGCACCTCACGCAAAAGTAAAGTATTTTACATGTCATTATCTCTCTGTTAAAACCCAAAATATGGCTTAGGGTTAATAAAGTCAAGTATATTCTTACACTAACCAGCCAACACTGACATTAGCAATCTCAGCTAATTAGTCCAAGTATACTCATGACATATTTTATGATACACTGTGGCATAAAGATGTTGCCCACTGACCACAGACCACTGTCATACATTATGATCATCTGCTATTTAATTAGAACACCAGTGTTTGCCAACCAAGGTGTAATGTACTGTATGCACCCAAGCATTATCCAGTCCAATAACAGCTTTGTGAGAATTATTCATGAAGGTCTAGAGTGCAGTTTTTGCTGGCAAATAGTAGACATTTGTCACTAGCTTAATCAACAGAAAATCCAGAGAAAAATGCATCATATTACAGATAATAGTGGCTGATTTTTAAGTGATTCTTGGGAAGTAAACGGGTGCAAAAAAAACAATTTTCTTTGTTTCACTTTGTTGTTATCATTGATGTTGAAGTATACAGAGAAATCTCAGGATACAGTTTAAAAAAATTAAAAACTTGTACTGCTTCACACACGCTGGTCAAAATTACCAAAGAGGATATTTCTGCAATTTAATTCTCTTCAGCTTAAGGCTAGAGACTGCCCACAACTTGAGTGGCTATTTTGATTCTCTAGCTCAACAAATGGGCTCATGTCCCAAGCCTTATAAATATATAGAAGTGGGGCCATTATTTTGTCCCACTTTTTCCACGCCAGCACTGTGGCTCTGCAGATGCCACAGTCAGTCTGTCGGTGAGGCAGTCGGCCTGCTACTTTGGTCCAGACTGACGTATCTTAACCATTATTGGATGGGTTGCCATAAAATTTTGCGCAGCCGTTCGTGGTCGCCAGAGGATGAACCCTACAGAATTTGGTGATCCCCTGACTTTTATTCAAATGCCAACAGCGCCACCATGAGGTTGATATTTGTGTCTTTTATGAAACATCCCAAGGACAATTGGATGGAAGTTTTTTACATACATTCATATCCCCTTCAGGGTGAAAAAAAAGGTGATGCCTCAATTATAAAGAAATACAAGATTTAAAAAAAAGAGAGAGAAATCAGCTCTCATAATTGGTAGCTGTTTTTTTTCCCCCTGCTATGCTGGTGATCAGCTCTCTAAATGAGGATCAGAATACTTCCTTTAATAGATAGGTTCACATTTTTTCAACAGTATGTTAAAACAACACATGTTTATACCTGTATGTACAAAATCCACTTACCTTGTTCTGTGAAAAAAAAGGATTCTAGAGTTCGGCTGAAGCTAATATGTGGCTTCAGAAGTCTTAGTTAAACAAATCAAGTGGGCACCTTCCAAAATTATAATTATACAGTTTTTCCATGCTGAGCTGCAGCAGAGGCATAGTTAGACAAAGTGGGAAATCTGTACTACAAAAACTAACTGTGGAAGGTACCCACTTAACTGTCTGACTCAGACTGCTGAATCCTCATATTAGCTTCAGCTACATTTTTTCGCTGACTGAAGACTGCAGATTTTGTCCCCCATCTCTTCCATTAGAATAGCATTAGGAAAGTATCTCTTCTTGTCAAGTGTGGCCGAGAGGAATAATTACAGCCACCAAAAAAAGTTTGATTGTACATGTAGAAGTATTGTTTTAAGATGGAGTTTTCCTTTAAATATGTAAACTACACAGTGTATTGTTTGTGGTTTGTTAAATTTTGCGAATATTCATCAGACTTTTGCATGTCTTAAGGCCGTTATAGCTTTTGCTGGTCTCCAGCACGTTACAATAGTAGCACTCAGGCAGCAGGGAGACATACTGTATGTTGCTCATCTTAAGTGGTGCTTTAAAAGGTATTGATGGTTTAAAAGCAGCTGGTAAGTGATCAATGAGGAGACTTCCCCATCTGTTTCATCATGATGACAGTATGGTGGACAATGATCAACCAGACCAACGGAAACTCTTAAAGAACTGAATTAGTATTGCTACACACATTTCAAACTGATTCAAACAATCCAGCTTCATACCACACTTCACTTGTGTTGCTATATATGAATGTGATTATAAACTGGTATACATCATTATATCCCATATCACACTAATATTTTTTTCCATAGAAATCATTGTGGAAGTTAGCAGCATTAAAGGTCCTCCACTTTAGATGAGATGACAGTTGGGCAACAACTGGAGTCTTGGCAAAGCAGGAGCGACACTCTGATTACAATCAGCCAGATGGCTGCCAAGAAATGTTTGGATGTAATTGAGGAGGAGGGGAAAAAGCAGATTTCATACTTAAAATTGATCTTTCGTGTCTTTAATATCCCAAAGCTCCATAAAGCTGTCAAACATTCTGAACATTTTTTTGTTTAAGGTTTTCCAAAGTCTCTAATGTTTATGCAGAATAAAAGCCATATCAGTAGAAAGCCAGTGCAGTGCACACCCAAACGTGATGTATATAATTACAGTATTCAATACTCCATGAAAAACTTTCACAAAGTGGAGCTTTGGGTCGTTTTTTTATAATAATACTTTTTTCTGTCGCCCCTTCCTATTCAACATCCATCTAATTAGTAGTTTCACAGAAGTCTGAATCACTCTCATTTGACTGTCTCAGTTTGGCAGGATCATGCAAAAATCCAGATTCCTGGTAGATGACAGAAGAAAGGGCAGCATAATGTTCTAAGGCATAAGAGCCCTCCACTTACTCTAAGATGCTTTCATCTCACTCTTCCAAAAGTCGGGCCTGTTGTTCTTTGTTAGGGTGTGAGTTTCAGCTATGTTTTGAACTGTCATGACACAGCCAGGTATGTTTGTACAACCAGTGTTTGAATTACAGAGGAATAAAGGCCTGCATGGTGATGTATGAGTAGGATGTCAGGTCTGTCTGTTAACAATGATTTATGAATGCTTGAGGGGGGAGCAATGCCAGGTTATGGTAATGCAGTCAGACTGAGAAAGCTACTGTAAACACGGCGTATGAAACCTAATGAAGGCTCACACAGGAATCCATTACACCTCTTCACATTTCACTCTTATGATATTGTATGCGAAACTGTCTCATTCCAGGGCAACTTTTGGGCCAAAGTCCTTCATTTAAACATCTTAGAGAAACATTGTTCCGCTGACGAACCACTTCCTGTCTGCATAAGTGAACTGCCTCGTAGTAGAAAAAGGAAATCCAAGAAAAGAAAGATCTGGATGATCAAGAAAATGAAGCCACAGTGAATTATAAAATCTGTTATCTGACACAGTCCTGACATGACAGAGGCCTCTCAAGACTGGTGGAAAGTGCGGATCATGTTTTTCCGTAACCTGAAACTCAGGCTCATCAAACAAATTCCAATAAGCAGTAGAGACATTTCCCAGAGAGCATCCTGTGGGGTTCCTGGTGGCAAGCAGCACTGATGGGTGGGGTCAGTGTGTCAAACTCCAATCCTGCCCCATTACTCAACACAGGTCCCATTAATGTATCAGCCATCAGATCTGCACAGCTGCAGAGCAGGGGGGGACATGTAAACACAAAGAGCGGGGGACTCAAAGGGAGAATGAGGTGGATACGGAGAACTGGATTTTACACCCTTGTTGCATAAAGTGCCAGCTACTTCTGCAGGTTACTGCTGCAACATAGACATGGAAACAAACTGTATGCACAAGGTCAAATTAACTGAAGAACAGCCGATTTACTTTGGACTCTCTAGAGGTCATGCATGAGTGAAAAGAAGCATGGAGAGGAAGTTGAAGATGTGTGTTTCTGCATGTACATGAGGGGAACGTGTGTCTTTGAACAGTTGCGTGTTGTGTACACTCAACAGAAAAAGGGACAAAAAGCATGTGTCTTTTCATGTGTAGTCGCATGGTAAGCATCCTTTGCTGGGAATGACCTGCTTGTCTCATTAATAGGTTGTTGCTGGAGGGGAACAATATGCAAACCAAGCAGGAAAAATGGAAATCAAAATAAGCCCCCCACCCCTTCATGGTCACACACTCACTCTCACAGTGCATTAAATTATTGAGCTCATAAAGCACTTACAGCCCTGATCAGTAAGGATTTTAATTTGTAAATAAACATTGTTACCAACAGAAACACAAGACTCACTTAATCATATTTCTTTGGCATGTACCGTAAGCTATTTGTGCCGCTCAATTCTTGTAAAACTAAGTAACTATTAATGGAATTTTTCGTATATTAGGTTTGGATTTATTTTTGGATCTTGAACCTGGTGTATTGGTCCATAAATCTGCTTTAGTAATAAGATGTAACGCACAGCGATGAGTAAACGCTATACTTACTCACTGGGGTAATGAACAAATAAAAAATAAATGCCATTAAAAGTAAAAAGCAAATATTCTTAAATCACATATGTGCAAACAATTAGGCAGAACGTTTTAGAACAGTATATTTTAAAAAGGCAAAATGAGTAAATGCACCTGGATAATTCTTGGTTTGTATATTGAGAGGAAACTCAGAATATCAGACAACAGTGCATAACAGCAACAGAAACCAGTATTAAGGTGAACAGCTACTACAGAAGACCATGTTATTGATCCTGCTGCCCTAGGAGTAATAACCAGACATTGAAGTGGGTGTTGATGAAAAAACAAAAGAGGGTGTTAATTCCATTATTGTTGCTCCTCTACACCAGATTGGAGCCCGGAGAGCTTTCCATTGAACCCCTGCTGATATGGGCTGTGGCGGGAGAGCTGAGGCTTTCAGACAGACTTCACTTCGGGCTCAGAGACGGGGAAGAGGGGATCTGATGATATCTAAGGACCCCTGCTCTGTTTCTGCTCCAGGTTACACCAGCTATAGCAGGGGGTCCTCCCCTTCTAGACCCCGAAGGGTCTCCTTACCCTCTGGCTGAAACTCAATTAAAAAAAAGTCAAATGCAAAGCACTTAAAATCTTCATCCAGCCCTGAAAAGGATAGCAAAGATTAAGAACAAGAAAGGAGTTTGAATTTCATCCAAATCATGTACAAACTGAATGTTCTAGTGATTTGAGAAATATTTGTCATCTGTGGGAGGGGATTATAATAGTCAAACGCAAAATATAGAAAATACACCTGCATTACACAAACACTGCTGTACTGTTTCGTGTAATGTATCTTCTCATTTTCTGCATCATCTGGTTTGATTAAAAAAGGATTCCTCTTTGCTTCAGTGGCAATTGTTATAATGATAATGGTGGAAATAATCTCACAACCACTTTTTAACTGTAAATAGAGATTTGTCATTTCCATTCCAAAGAACATATTCTGAAGATCTGCCATTTCTTTGCAAAAAAGCTTATGGTGATTGGTGAATATATATATATATACATACACTGCATGCTCACTGTATATAAACCGGTAACTAGTTTTAATGTGGCTGATCGGTGTATGTTTGCTCGCAAGTATTTGCAACAAATAATTAGCGTTTTGACAGTCAGGCACTTAGAGATTTTTCTGCAGCAACAATATTGCAGCTTTAACCCTCCCTTTTCTTCCCACACCTCTTTCTGCTGTTGGGGTTAGCTATCTTGTAGGTACAATGCAAACACTACTGGTCTCAGTTTCATTGACAATGTAGCTACACTTAAGTGCAGTAACCTAATCCCTTCTGAAACAGAAGGGTTTCAACCTTAGCCAGCGGGCTGGGAGGGGGAGGAGAGCTGAGTGGAACTAGAGGAGGGTGTTGTCACCGCACTTTACAGCGCTATGGAATACTGTAGAAGTGGCACGGGCCTCAGGGTCATTTAGATAGGGTTCCTCTGCCCTGAGGTGTTAAATTCAAAACCACATTTATTATCACAAAAAATGCCTTTCTTTCAGCATCTGCTCACTTAACTTTAATTATGGCTTCCTTTCAGAGGAGGGAAGCCATTAAGCTGGGGTGGGTCCTTAACTCTCTCTCTTATCAGTGCAATGTTGAGCACTGTGTCATAGCTGGATGCAGCTCTGATAAATGCAAAGGTAAAATTTGTTTTCTTTTGAAAGAAAATACATTTATTTCAGAAACAGTCCACAAGAGTTAGCATGAGGTCTACAATCCAGAAGGATGGAAATATGCATTCTTACGTCGAATTTTTTACGAAAATTTAAAGAAAAAAGTAAGCAGTGATGTGAAAATATAAAAGGCTTGTCCTGAAGCAGTGGTCACTGTAAGCACAAGCCACGTATTTAAACCTAACCTGCACGTTGGTTTGTATGGGACTATTTGGAAGCAAATGTGTGACCTTTGTTTGTGCACGTATATGTTTCCTGCTTCTTGCTTCCATAGGCCTCTTTTTCCTCATTGTGCTGTGAATAGCCCACTGGGGAGGAAGACGAGGGAGATTAACTATGTTTCCTGGTGAAGAGGCTTTGATGTTAAGTCCTGGGGGAAATGCTGTTCAGTAACATTTTCCCTTCATCTGCTGCATGTCATTCAACGTGTACAAACACCTCCAAAGTCACCAAGCCCTTCATGCTTTTAGCTGCCTGCATTTAGAGACATAAGTCTTGTTGTAAGTGAACCCATAAGATTGACCTCAACTTGTTGGAAAATCTTTTTTTTTTTTTTACGGTTTTGTTTTAGGTGAGAAAGGGAACAGAAATTGTGGATGAAATCAGTGCACAGAATTTCTGCAGACCTGCCTGTGCACCACTGACATACTAGAATGCAGAATTGATCTCATGGCCTTGCTCAATATGACAGGGTAAGTTGATCTTCTGCTGATGAATTGTTTATTTATTTATTTAATGTTTATCATAGGGACAATTATATAACATGGACCAACGACAGCATTTACTGTATAGTGTAAGCTGGTTTGCAATGCCTTTCCCCAGATGGGCCTTTAAAGTACACAAAACTCAACAAGAAAATATATACAAAAGACCACAAATATATTTACCATCAAACTCAGTGACTAGCACCAGACCGTTCATGGCTTCATGACTGACATTCTTTAATAGAGTACCCCACCGATTTAGCAGTGTCCTCCTATAAAATTGTCAGACTCACTATGGAGAGTTTTTTTTTTTTTTTTTTTTTAAAGGATCAAAATCAATGCAGCAGAACAAAGGCATGTTCTCTTTTATTGTTCTTCCTTGTCTAAACCTAGCACCTACGTTACCCACAATGAAGCAAGCCTCAAACCACTGGCCTCAAGCAGAGATGAGGAGAGGGCTACAGAGGTCTGGTGTCCTCACTTCTGTCTAACTCCACACCTGCAGATTTTTTTATTCTCACACTTGCAGCCCTCAGACCCAACCGATGCTGCCTCAAGTGACATAATTAAGGCCTTTTTTCAGACTTCTCACAGCTTCCTCAGGGGCCACATAAGGCTTTTTTCAACTTTCTTCAAATATGCAGTAGTACTCCCCAATACCTGTAAACAGAATTGGAAGAGTTCCCTCTTAAAAAAGGGTTTCAACTTGAGTTTAAAAGAATCCCAGACATGGTTGAATTTGAGCTTTGTGGGTAAGGAGTTCTATATTGATCCAAAAACACAAAGGACTTTTACCATGTGAGGATATACAAAAGGGCACCTTATAGTTCCCCTCAGCCATACCCCAGGTTACTGAGCCACAAACCCTGAGAGGCACCACCATGTCAGTGAGCACCTTAGGAGCCTGTTTTTTTAGGCATTTAAGGATGATTTAAACATTAGCTAATTTAATGAGATGATCAAAACCTAACATATTTTATTGCTTAATAAAGTGGAAATGTTATCAGTTTCCTGACCAAAATTAGATTAACTCTGATTTACAAAATATTTGCGAGCAAGTTATATAGTTAGACGTGTAATTAAAAGTATAAAAATATCCACAGGAGCATTCAGAAAGTTAGTAAGTGCCCCCGGAGAGTTAATAACTTTGGTTTTGCTTCCATCACGGATTAAGTGCTTGCCATAAAGCTAGAAACTGACACTGAGACCATCAGTGAAGATTTAAGGGACATCAAATAGACAAAAGAGGGAGAAGACAGTAACCTGAAAATTTGGTGGCACAGCTACAAAGGTTTGGGATCAGGTGACCATATTTTATGTATGTGTGTGTATGTCTGTGTGTGTAATGTTGTTTAGAATCATATCCTTTCTCATTGCTGTAGATAAAATTAAAATAACAGCAAAAAGTTTGTATTTATACACAATACAGTTTTTTTCTCTTCCTTTGTTTATTTTCTGTTATTATATTTATATTTTGGTTATTAAATCCTCTTCGTAGGCTTACTATTAATTACAATTTAAGCAATATTTAGAGTTATAACTATAAAGCATTTGGACTCCTTGGCAGCTGGAGCTCTCTCTCTCGAGCTGTCAGTATGATTGACGATTGAGACAGTACATGAATTTAAAATCCTAGAGGAACATACGGGGCTGGCAACATAAACAGGTACAAAACTCCAGTAATAGGACTCAAAAGCAGGCAATTAAAAGCTCTAAATGTAAATCAGCTGCATGCGCTGAATTCCCACTTTTTCCGCCCTGTGGATGCTGGTGAACTGAGGAGACCCCCTCCCATCGTTTGTCCAGCACTCCTGTTCAGTCACCAGGAACTGGCTGGAGGAAAAAACAGCTTTCCTGGACCCTTTGCATTAAATTATGTATCATATTTAAGTCTCCCGACCCTAAAAAAAGAACGGAGAAATCCAGGATGGTGGCCAGCTAACGCAGAGAGACAGACAGACACATGAACACACCCTTTTTGGATATCTGAACACTGGAGTGAAGCCAAGCATAGCTGTGATCGCCCCTTTTCACACATCAGCAAACACAATTTCTCCTGCATGAATATTGACTTCATGTACAGCAGCTACTTTCAAAAATATAGTTTATTTTTGTTTCCTAAGAGAGTATTTAATAGAGGGCTTTCCTTGTACTGTCACTTAAAAATGACAACAACAAAAACAAAAAAAAAAACCCCAAAAAAAACGTGGAATTAATAATTTTTAAAAGAAATATCGCACAATTCATCTATTTTATTCATGTATGTATTTTACAGTCTGTTCAATATCACTTTAACATCTTACCCTCTGGTCAAAGTAGCTTATTGATGTAATTTTTTTGAGAGACTCCAGATTGGACAGAGTTGATGAGAGGACTGCGATTTACCAGATGGCACATTGTGTGTTCTTGTTTCTTGGCAGTCTGACCCTACTGAATATTGAGATGAGAGACCAGCTTGGATTTTCTGGGAAAGAAAGTGTGAAATTTCTTGGACTGAGTGTATTGCCTATCTGTCACCTTCTGTAATGGAATAGATGTGCAGTCACTGATGGTAGATATTGTATTGTTATTGTAGAGTTGTGATTTGGTAAGTGAGAAATCCTTTATCATTCATTAGAAATCGTGAAATCATTCAGATACCCACTTGAAAGAGGCAATTTGATGGTTACATATTTCAATGGAACGTGTGTGTGCTTCTGTGCTTAATATCAATCTAAATAGGACTTGCTGAGCCTAAAGTCTAAAGAGATCTGGGTCAAACATTCACACACTGTTTAGTGGCCAAACAAGCATCAATCAATCAAACAACAAAAAGTATTATTAAACATTGTGTTTAAAGGGAAATTTTCCAGTTCCTCTATTGAAATAGATGTATCACAACGACAATTCCTCTTTCGTATGGCTCCAAGTCCAACTTAAGGTTTTATGCAGGCTAATAAGCCTCAGGACAGGTTGTACCTTTTCAACATGGGCCCTGGACCCCTTCATTAACCTCTTCCAACAGTGTAGGAGACACCGGGCAGCTGGACTGCATTTGGGTACAGATTGGGACCAGCCATGTGTTTGGCTGGGAGTGAAGAGAACTCAAACGCGGAAAAGGAAGTTTCCAAAAATAAAACACTTGCTACTTAACTTGACCACTGATTCCCAGTGTAAAGCACTGGACACTACTCTACAAAACAGCTACTCTAGCTGATGCTTGAGGACACACTACTGGTCTTCCAAACTGGAAAGGAAAAACAGATTTGGTTAGGAAATAGACATGTACTTGACCAAACAGTGTTAAGAGCAGTGATTCAGTGTGTGTTGGCAGACGGAGATTTGACTGTTTATGAGATGTTCTCAGTGGGAAGTAAGGCAGTGGCTGGGCTGCCACCTTGAGGTTTACAGATGTACTTAAATTTATTTTGTCATATCCGATGAGATGTGAAGCAACAGAAAATGTTGAGATGACTGGAAAACAGACTAAATGTTGGAAACACCTTCATTATAAACTGTGGCTCACATTATATCCCAAAGAAATCTGATTTCTGCATTACAATGGAAAAGAACAGGATACATTTGTTGTTCGGCATTGCATTTGCACACGTTTGGGGTAGGGGTATGAAAGTAAACATCAGAATTAACTTGATTAAAATGGGGATGAATGAGAGGAACTCAATAACTCGGTGACTTTGCTTGTTATGGTTCTGGCTATAAGAACACAGAAAGCACGCACTGCATCATGCCCGACAGTTGTACCGCAGCGTCCTCTCTACCAGACACAGTGAGGGCTGATGGGAAAGGGCTGGTTGTATGTCACAGTTAGAGGCAGTGGGAAAGCATCGACGGTTCACGCCTCAAAACTGAATAGGACACATGCTGGCAAATTTATAGAAGTATTAAACATTAAATGCTCTGATGCAATTGAGATTTCATGACTGGGAAATGGGATAGATAATAACTGTCTCAGTGAGCAGCTTTCTAGCTTGAGATGAGCCACAATTAGGTCAAACTGGCTGGTGCATTAGCAGAAGGACAAGAGGTAGTTTCAGGACTTTTCTTCTTTGGGATGGGTGAAACGCGGCATTAATCACGGTAATGTTGCTGCAGTGGCGGTAGAGACAGCCCATGACGCCTTCTCTGCATAATATCCTAAAGTGAGTACTGCATTCTCCAGCTAATTTATGTACTGCTACAGTACAGTAAAGCCTCCTGAAGATGCTTATTGCTCCATAGCTCACAGAAAGGACGAGAATATATTTAGCTTACTGCATAGAAACTTTACTGTATTGTTTCTGCTGTAGTTTTATATCTGCAGACTTTGATGAAGTGTGCAGTGTATCAGCTCCAGTGTTAAGGCTCTGGAAAGGTTTGACAATGGGGAGCTGGCACTGTCCTGAGTTGCTGCAGATAACCCGTCCACAAAAATGTAAGGCGATATAAAATGAAACCTGATACGAAACTGCACAATAATGTCAGGATGGAGAGAGAGACGCCCGATTGTCTTTCTGTAACTGTTCTGCAGCAAATTTCCATCCTGTTAAGATCACTTTGCCATTTCTGTTTATCTATTACTGCTTATTTTCTCATTTATTTTTACTTATTATTTTTCATAATTTAGCAAACTACATTAGATAATGGAGAGGTTTTTTTTAACAAAGGAGGAGAAAGTTAACTATCACAGTCAGTCACTGGTCTCCAAACCCTTGCAATTCAGATGTCATTAACAATAGGGAAGCAGTATACAGTTTCAGAATTATGGCAGTTGTTCTTCCATGTTGACATGTTTTAGTATAATTCAATTAACTGAAATAGCTCCCTTAACTAATAAACGAAAATCCTAAAAAAAATTTAAAAATTCTTACTAAATTTACCCCAGTAAGTCCATGTAATACACATGCCGAAAAAGCAAAACTAAATAATTGAAATGCCTTATGAACAAGTAAAATGCATACCTCACTTATTTCTACAGATTTTGCATAATGTACTGATGCTATTCACACCCTTTTGAAAAGATATACGAAAACCCAGCCATCAACTAATGTAACTAAATTTGAAATTGAAGTTAAAAATCATTCAAACATTAAAACAAGTTATTGCTTTGATGTTGCTGAGTTTAATTCTCGGCACAGTAATTCAATCAGATAAGTCACATAGCCAACCTCATGCACATCACTAAAGCTGTGTGATTAGAATTACAAACTGGTCTTTCCTCTCCATAGCAAACATTGTGTGGGTCTGTGTCAGCATAGCAAGATGGCTTCAACTTCAAGCTACAGATGGGACAGCATGAACACAAGATGATGTAGATTGAAATGCTAGATCCAATAAGCCATTCAGTGAGTAACACAAGATTGCACTGTATAAGAAAAAGTTCCTCGGAAAAGATGCTCCCCTTTTCTGCACATCCGCATGGTAGAAGACTTGTTTTGTGCTATCCATCAGATCTGCTGAGGCAGCAGTGTACCTCTCAGTGCTTCCCGTCTCCCATGCTGACAGTCGGCCTGATATGGGAACCAGCAAGCGAGACAGAATCAATTAGTGGCCCATACGTTTGAATGACGGCAGGCAGAGATTGAAATATTCTCTAGAAAAATTGTCAGTGAAGCAAAAATTAAGGTGATCAGAGGGTTTCTTATCTCTGTTCCAATCAGTGTCAAGAATCTTTAACATGTGCACACAATGCCTTTACACACGCAGCGCCCTTTTACACTTTGCCTTACCACACACACACACACACACGCACACACACACACACTGCCACAGCGTTGTAAGGTACAACAAGTAGCTGTACTCCGCAAAAAAAAAAAAAAAAAAAAAACCTCTGTGGTGATTAAATGATTTGGTTTAGGTGACACTGCAGAAACTGTCAGCAATGTGACTTTGGACTAGAAAGCCTTTGGGGATAGGGCGATGACATATCTATAACAATAAGATACTTTCATGCTATACTTTTCTTGTTTCAACATAATATGTTTATATTGCTACATCTGATATTACAAAGAAAAGAAGCTTAGATTTCAACAGATCAAGGGCGTATCTTATTGTCTAAAACTTTTTATGTAAATGCAAGAAGAGACAGAAAATTAAGAAGACGAGAAACCCGGCAAGCTATTCACTATTAATTCAATGTAAAACCACAAGAATTTGGGTGGAAAATATGAAAGATAAATAAAGACAAATTAAAACATACCAACAAACCTTAAATATACCATGTTAAGAAGCTTTTCATGTTAAAACAACATGTCATCTTATCTTGTTCAATTACAAAACTTTCTCATTCTAATAAATTAAATGCTGTGTCATTAAAAAAAAGCTTTTATATGATGTTATTAAGAGAAAAAGATCCAGTGCCTAAATAGAAGACACTATAGCATATAAAAAAAGATGTCCATGACTTGTGAAAACAAACTGAATTTATTTAGTCAGAGATCCTGCTCTTCTTAAGCACTGTTTGGTACACAGTAACTTTGAAATGTACTGGAGTTGTAGAGAGGAAACTACCAATCCTTTCTTATTGATCAGCTGGAGGGACACGGAGTGATCTGAATGGATACATGACCTAGTCTTTGATAAGAGCACACTGTCATTGGCTATTCTACCATGAGGATTATATTCAGTCCTGGAGCTTGCGATCCGGGAAACCCAAACAACTTTAACTGTAGCTCTAAAAGTTGATAGAAATAATGCTGTAAGTCCAAACAACAGACCATGGCGTCTTGCACAAATTCAAGGTCAGTGCTGAAACATTCAGTCACCTCTGTGATTCTCTCTGCATTAGCATTAGGAATAATACACTGCTCTAACTGTATATGAATTTTAAAAGGGAAACTGTTTATTTCCATTTGATGACAAAATGCTGAACAGTCATCATGTGATGCATTGTAGTGAGCTGCCCGCCAAGGCTCTATAAAAGCATTTACTGCTCAGTAAATCTCTTTAATAGATGAAAAAGAAGGAAAAAATCAATGCTAAAACAAATACAAATTAGTGAGTGTCTCCCAAACCACACACACGTTGTATACATTGTCCGTAGCTCTCTTTCTTTACAGAAGAAAAGTTGAATTCATCAACAGATAAAAGCTTTAAAAGCGACAGGCCTATAGAGGGCAAATTAATGATAAAATGCGTTATGGATTTTTTTCAGTAATAATTACGAGCTCCTTTTGCACCCAAACACACACATACACACTCGGCACTCTACACATACTTTAGGCTTTGACTGTAACATAGTCTATAACTTTAATAGCATATGAACGTTTCTTATTATAACAACTTATGTTATTTATGTTGCTGTGCCATTATACCTTGAAATGTTTCTTGTTAAAAACAAAAAAAAAGAAAGAAAAAGAAAAAAGGTGAAAAAATGGTATGTTGCAATGTCAAGAAATAATACTGGAGGTCATTATAACATTTTTTTTTATTCTCATGTTATGATGAGAATGAAAATAAAATGACCAGCTTTTTCCACAACCTTTGACCACATCTCACAGTCTTCTTCAGCAGATGCAGTTTGCTCAGTTGTCATGGTGAAGGCTCAGTAGTTATTACGTGACTTATGTATAATAAAATACAGTTTAAAGCTCTGGAAAAGGCTAGTAAGTCGACCTTGGGTTCAGATTATTTTGTCAAACTACTATTTTCAAAATCAAGAAAAAAATTTCACACCTAACTAAAGATAATTTTCCATGAATAAATTACAATTGTAGACCTGTAGAAATTATTTTACCATAAACATCAGTGTGGAGGGAGGTAATCTTTGTATTAAAGTGCAAATCACATTCTCTGAGTCTCAGAGACTGAGCTCATTTCAAAAATTTGGCGAGACTGTGAAGACAAATTAGTTACACTTAAAACACATCCATTTCACTGTGAATGCTTTCTATCTTTCATTAATGAAGAATAGTCGAGATTGTTCACTCTGTTCAGGTATCAGCACAGTAGCCCCTTTTATTTTTTCCTACCAGAGTAGAAGGAAAACATACAATATCATTTATTTGGCTGTGATATGACATGCAAATGAATAGAAAAGTAGTAAAACCATAAATGTTGCTCAGAAAACTGCTAAACGATCTACCGGTTGGCAGAAAGATTATGCACAGGAAGTGTATTGATGGGCAGGAAAGATCTGTCAGCATGGTTGTGCCCAAAAGATAGATGTGTATCTCGCACTGCCATTCTCTGAAGTTGATAGTATAACTTGCAATGATGCTTGTAATCTATGCTTGAAAAGTAGCAATTCATCTAATATAACAGCAATGAAAATGGTGGTTTTAATCCGCGAGATTTTGAACAGGAGAGTCAAGAAAATTTATTGAAAATGATAGAAGAGAAAAGGGGAAAAAACAGACAAGATGATGAAAGGAATTAAGGTTTGGCAAACATATATATATATATATATATATATATATATATACATAAAGAAAAAAGAAAGAAAAAAGCTAAAGGTAAAATAATTCACCTTCTGCCATTTTATGCAAATGACCTTGGGCATTGCTGTCTGAATAGCTAATATGTTTATTGCATTTATCAATTAGAGCCCCTCATTGGGGAGGCCAAGCAGATGGGAATACAGCTGCATAAAGTCAAAAAATAATCTTTTTAATTATTATTATAATCTGCAGGGCACACACTGGTCTTGTGATGTACACAACACGTAAGACCACCCATTATCATTGTTGCACAGAATATGCAATGAGAGAGCTAGGCCATTTCTATCTGTTCTTTCTCTGAAATAAGACCACAACAACAACTCATCAGATATGCATTTTTGGCCACTGACCAGAGTTGTCTTTTTCTGTTGTTTTGACTGTCATGTTCATACAGAGAGATTCACTCTGCTAGTCTGAGTCACACACAAGATAAGGCTGTTCCATTACCAAGGGACAGCCCAAAGACTTTTCAGACAGTCCACTTGCCCCGTCTTTGTTTTGTGCATGAAATAAAAGCACAGAATATAACTCAGTTAAAATTTAGAGCAAGGAAAGACCATCTAAGCACATAGATAATCATAAATAAACAACCCACAATTTCATTATAGGGTGGAATTAGAATGTATGGGCTGAAACTGCACGCAAAAGCAGTATCGTTAAACAGTCTGAGATGAGTTTGGAACCAGGGAGTAGCCATGTGCATTTGAAGACAGGATAAAAATAGGCAAAAGCTCTTATCAATCCAGTAAGATGCAAATCAATAGTGACTTTATTACAATGTTTTATGACCCCTCTTTCACAGAGTTTACTAATGAATCATATAATTCCCTATTCCAGTAGGTATGGTTTTAAGCAAGTGCTGAGGCGCCAGTGCAGAGTATGTATGTGGTTTACATGCTAATGATGAGGAAATGGCTCAGCATCTGAAAGAACTATACCAGTGTTTTTGCATGATACAGTCTATTTACTATTTAAGTGCATATACAGTTAGTGCTGATCATTTTTCAAAGATGTTTTTTAAATGTATCTTCTCCCTTCCAGGCAACCATTACTTTAGATTAATTTCCACTGGTTTACTATAAATATGAAACTTGGTAGAGTCAGGTAATCCATCACAGGGAATATGTTATCTACATTTACTCTGTTGAATGTTGATTACCATCACATTGCAGTGCTGTTGGAGCAGATTCATTTGAAAGGAATAGTCTGTATGATTGCGCTAACTCCCAACAGTGAGGGAATCATGATGCCCACTGTGAAGGATTACCTAAAATAAATAATTGTTTGACTTAAAATCACATATTGGTTCACAAGTTGCTCCTCTCTGTAATGGGGAATGTCTTCAAATCTGTAGACACCCTGACATCATTAGAATTTGACTGAATTAATGTCTGTTTTGATGGCCAGTTGTGGCAGTTCAGTGTGAACTCTTTAAAGAGCTGACACTTTCATCCGTTTGGCTGGAATGATTCATTTCCCCCACTCATCCTTTCTCCCCGACACTACCCACATGTTTCTATTCCTTCACTGAGCGCTGGGACTTTGGATTCCTCCAGTAACTTCTTTGGGGAGCAGGGCTAAGGCAGCCCCGCTCTCCCTGCTCTACCAGACTGGGGTGAAATCCACTAATCGGCTTTTGTGGCCAAATGTGATAAAGCTGCAGCCAGGATCAGGCCAATTTACTTTGCGCCAATTCTGTCTGTCCTGTATGAGCTGCATATCCACAGAGCAGCAGCTCAGCATCCTCCTCTTAAAAAAAGATTTTATTACTATCAGGCCGGTATTGGCAGAATGTTGTGGAATAACCCAATTGTGAAAAGCCTCAGCCTCATTTCTGCAGCTGGTGGCTCAGTGGAAGTGGAGAGCTAAGATGGTGCTTCATACAGTGTCTCAGTGTGGGGTCCCTCCAGCAGCTCCTCGCATAACTAGACCCAACTGTGTGTGTCACAACACATCTGTGCAAATGTTAGCTGGTCCCCATACAGACAGCTAAGGACTCGATAAGGTGTATTATATGTAACAAAATTGCTATAAAACTGTTAGGCATCCTTCAAACCATTATTTTTCCTTTGATTATCGATCGAAGAGCACCAGGGAACTATAAAGTTAAGTGACAATTATTATTTCCTATTGTGGGAATACAAATCTAGGCTACATTTATTTTCGTGGATTTCCATTAGGTTTTCAGAGCTGGTTTGGTGGTTTTGAATCTGGTAATCAGTGCCTGACAGAGCCGTAGACATGAGACTTGAAATTTGGACTTGAGTCAGTCTTGAATTTAAAAAAAAAATTAGGACTTGAGTCTTGACTTTGACTTATTGTAACTGCTTAGCCCTAACCCAGGGCTATATACTACATATCATAGTCCTGCATATTTCCTGGAACTCAGTCACAGATCCGCTCATAAAATTTGCAATGGGAAAAATGCTGAAAAATACAAAGTCACTAGATGTTCTGAAATCTTCTCTGAGACCTGTGAGCTGGGAAAAAATGACATAAAGTCGCTGTAAAGTGGAAATATATTTACAATGATTTATTCTGATGGAGAGAAGTCTCTTCCTTTAAGGTCAATACGAACCATGTGAAATCAATATAATGGAACAGACCTCTCTCTATCAGATTAGATTGTGTTTTCTGCTACTTTACAGACATCTGTGTAATTTTGTCCCAGGCTTATAGGTCGCTAAGATGATTTAATGAGTTCAAATGTACATAATTCTAGCCATAACATATTGTTTGAGCAAATCTATGCAGGAAATGTTGGTGTTCCGGCAAGTAGGAGTGAGAACTGCTGTGACTTACCTGACTGGACCTACCTGAGAATTGAGACCCAAAAAGATTTTCTTTGGCTCATGCCATGAACGGAACACACTTTAAAGTCTCAAGTTTTGATCTGGTAAAGTACTGTACCAATGAGATTAGACAGTAACAAGCAGACCTGCCATGGCACACCTTACACATTTAATTATTAAGCCTTTGCACTGAAAGACCTTGGTCATCTATATACAGTTTTGAAATGAAAATCTCCAAATGTTAATAATCAGAATTCAGACACCTGATAGACTTGCAGCGGACTTTCACTTTGCTTAAAACAGCTCGCGTGCTGGACATAGCAGGCACTGCTTTCCCTTGGCATCAATATAAGAAACCTGGTCTCCCTTTGAGGCTCAGCAGTGTTTTTCCCACAACACTTCATTATCATGTCCAGTACTTGACTTCTTTGAATACTGTCAGACAAGACATTTTTCTTATCAGAGGCAATTATGTACCTGGGATGTTTCAGTTACCTAGGGCAACATGTTATGTAACACTGTGAGAGAATAAGCTTGAGCAGGGCTCCCCAGGTCCCTGGGAGATTAATCAGGAGAGAACTTAAGAAAAAATAAAAAAAACTCCAGAAACAACATATTAACCACGGAGGAAAATTTAGATACAGGACAACAAATTTGTTTATAACACCTCTGGGAACAGCAGCAGAAGGTGTAGATCAACAAGGAAGAAAAGCTCTTTATTTGGCTCTTAGAATGATTAATAGTCACGGAATAAGTAAAATTTAGACGGGTTTAGGAGTGCAGTTAATCACGATTTTTATTGTGGGTCTTAAATCAAGAGGGGCAATTCTGGGCTCAAGTAATTTTTAGAATATTGCTATCATTATTTTTGAACAGTTCCTATCCCCCCCCCCCTGAGTCCTTTTGCAGGAAGCAGTTATCTACTTACTGTAGCTGGAGTGCTCATTGAAGCATCTCAGGTGTTGGATTTAGGGAAGGGGCAGAAGGTGCCTGCTCTGACTCAGATAAGGTGATGCCTCAACAAATGTTTTCAAAGACAAAAGAAATGTAATTCCAAAATAATCATAAATGTGTTATTACATATCATTACACTCTCTGCTCTCTGATGACATTGACTTCTGCAAAGTCATACCATCACAGGTGTTGTAGGCGAGTAAAATGACAAGAATTGAACCTCTTTGCATTCCGATTGTACAATTTTAATTGTAGAACTGAATCTATATATAACCAAATTTATCTGTATAGATGTCATAGGGACACACCTATTTAAAATCTTCTTAAGGAAATAAGGGCTTTATTTTTAGAAAAAAACAAACAGAGAGAAAGAGAAATGAGAGGAAAGAAAGGAGAGGGTATGGTTGTATGGTATGTGAACAGACGGACAGCCGCGTGGCTCTGACATCATTTTCAGATGGCATGCCGGCTCTGCTGCCATACATAGATTTCTGTCTGGCCTTGGAGCTCAAACATTACATGTGTAGATGAAAGGACCCTGTCCCCTCTGGGTAAATACACTGTAGGACCAGACTGCATGTCGATATCCACAATACATCCAGTAACATCCACTTTCTGGTCTTCTGGGAAAATAATAAGACTGTTGACCCTCCACTTTTGAACTGAATGTGAATTTGTGCTTTTTCGCCTCTTTACAGTATGACTTTAAGTGCTGTATACTGCGAACGGTTTCATGCTTGTTTAAAAAACATGCCAACACAAAATGACCATTAGATTTCATGATCGTAATCACTGGAAATTGAAAAAATTGAACTGACAACTGATAAAAGTTTTCATATCGCTGATTCTAACCAGAGACATAACTATTGTAATTTGTATACTGTGCTAAATGAAATAAATGATGGATGGAGTTCTTCTGTTTTTTTTTTTTTTCAGTGGTGGCAGGTATAGAGTACCTGCTGCCTCGGAAATCATTCTGCTTTCTGTGTGTAAAAATCATCATTATAAATCACGTGGTTCTTGCTTTTGTTCAAAGTGGCATCACAAATTTAGCAGACTTGAAACTTTGCAGTCAAAATGCTCTAATAACAATCAGATTTAAAAAAAAAACAAAAAACAAAAAAAACATGGTGGCCGCATTATCTGGCCAAACATTTCTGCCTCTTTTCCCTCCTTTCTTACTCAGCCTGTTTTATGAAATCTGTCCAGGTCCATTCCTGGTTTCCCCCAAATAACTACCACTTTTTCTTGCTATCCCAGTTCTTCAGTATCTCTTGCTCCCTCCAAACTAATTTTAATGATCTCTCTGTCTCGTTCACTCTCATTGCCCCATGCCCTCTTGAGTCTACATCCCATTCAGAACTACATTGTGGGTCCAGGCTCAGGGCCGTCCTCTTTGTCATTGGCAGCGCTGACCTCCACGTTCCCCCCCTGGCATGGGGTCAATTATTCACCGTGCGGGAACTACACCTGTGTCCCTGGTGAATCTCCCTGACAACCAGCCGCCAGAAAAAAATGAGTCTATTACCATGGTGGTGCCAGGTGATGGATTTCATGTTCGCTAGTGGAGTGCAGGTAAAAACCTGCGGAAGCCGCTGAAAGTGACCTTCACAGCTAAGGCATCTTTACCAGCCGTGCGTGCAAACATACAGACTCCCATGAGGAAGTATCAAAGGAGAGAGTGGAGCATTGGTTTCTATATCAGACTTGTTTGTTTGGTGTGGGTTATTGTTGTGCATGCTGTAAACCTCAACAACCTTGAGCTGCAGAATTCCTCCATAAGACATTCCCTGGTGGACTATAATGCCTGTGTAACATCTATTAGACCAATAAAAACATAGTTCACTGCCCATTTGCATGGGACATACTCTGTGGTATCTGCACTGTGACATAAATCTTTGTATTGTTCAGTCTGCACTGTACAAAGGATTTCTGTTTTGTTTTGTTTTTAACCATAACAGTATCCTTCAATATGATGCAAACTTTACAATCATCATACAGGACTATTGTGAACCGTTAAAATTTATTTCAAAGCCGGGGTCTGCTAGCACTGAAGTATCACCTTTCACAAGACATTCTCAGTCCAAACTACTGAGGTGGCATCTGCAGTGCTCAAGGCAGGATGGCAACCATGCAGGATAGCACCAAACCAAGCTGTCAGGCCTGCTGTCTGCTTATCCATTCCAGTGTGGCAGCATAGTCAGTGAACCCCATGCGGGCAGTGCTTCAGGTCAACAGATATGTTCCATACATGTGGTCAGAACATGTGGTCAGGACAACAGTGCTATTGGACCATGACTAACAGACTCTATCATAGGCTGTTTGGTGTGTAGCTCACTCTCTCTCTGACTGTTTGTCTGCCCTCCTGCCTGCTTGTGTGCAGCTATATGTTCCTGTGTGTATGTTTTAGGCTGTATATCCTTTTGTCTTTGTGCACTTATGCATGCCAGGAGACTTGGCTGCATGCAGGGGAGACAGGTGAGAAATGTAGAGGGGGCAGGAAGGTTTTTTGGAACAGCCTCACCTCTCTGTAATTTTGGACCGTTGATGTGCCTGTCTTAATACCAGCGTGTGTCAGCTGTCCTCAGCATGCGGAGGCACTGGCGTGTACAGCTCCAGTCTGCTGCTCCTCGGCCTCACTTGTTTCCCAGTCACTTCCGGGCCTGCCAACCAGGCCAGACATGGCACAAGACGGAAAAAGAGCGCCATGCGACTCAGGCTTGGTCACCCAGTTCTTGCTCTTGCTCTAAAATTAAGGTATATACTGTAGATAATATCATTATTTTCTTCCCAACATCTGTGTATCTTATTCAGAAATTGTTTTATCTTTTAATAGTATATCCAAAGGTTTCAAAGAGCTATGAAATTATTGAGGAGTTTGTTTTATGCTATCTGGGGTCAAAACACAAACGATTCACATAAAATGATCAGTTTAGAAGTTGCTGTGGAAATGAGACCACCAAGTTACGAACTACACATACTGGGGGTTAAGAAACACAACTGTGGAACATTTATAGTATGCTTAGTGTTTTATGGGAGGTTTTATTGCCCATCTGCCATGGGCACAGTTGTTAGTGCTTGAATTTACTGATATGTGTGAAACTCTTATTGAAATATAAGTAATTGCACACCTTATAAAACTGAATTATTTGCTCCTCTTTTGCGTTCAACATCATGAAGATTAAATAAAGCAATTTTCTAAAACTTGCATGTACTATTGTTGTTATCTATGCACATTTTATAGTCTGTAAACCACACACAGGCTGACAAAAACACATAGAAGACATGTTAATAAATGCTCTTACACACTATTACAAAAACCTCTTTATCCTCTAATCTTGTCACAGTTAATGATGTTTAATTTGAGCATGCGACTTCTTACTGTTGGACATGTCCATTAATGAGACATTAACCATACGCAGTATTCCTCAGTGACCATCATCAATCATAAAGACCAAGGTCAACAGAGGCCCAGACAGGGTTTTTGTTAGGAGGGAACTTAATCTACATTTATAAACATTTTCATTGCGACAAATAATTATGCAAAATTTTTCCTAAAATATTTTAATGTTGCGCCTAACTTTCATTCACTTCTCGTCTGTGCTGCTGGAAGGAGCGGGTGGTGGGACAGAATTGGCAAGGTGTATTATATAGTGGTGGTTAGAATAGCACCCCCTGAAGGCACAAAGATGAATTATGAATCTAAATCAAAAGGACAAAGCATGTTTCCACACAAAGCCACAGCGCAGCGCACCCACTCACGAGTGTTATGAGCTCAAACAGCTGTGCCTCCATTTATTTGGTGCCAAAATTATCACTGGGGGTAAGTATGAAAACGTGTTTTTTGTGATTTTGGTGAACTGATCCTTTAACAACATAAATGTTGTTGTCAATCTATTTGGTAGTGCCAGTAGATTCCAATCCTTTGTTTTGAATGTTGGTGGCTGGGGGCTACCCTTTTATTTGCATTTGGATCACAGATTGGGCCCTTAAGCCTCGTCCCCAGAGTTCTGATAATGAACCTATGTGTCACGACATTTAAACAGGCAGACCTCGACAGCCTCTCATAACTTAGAAAGGTTATTCTCTGGCAGCAGATATAGATAAATGTCAGCAACGTTGCTGAGGCTTTAGTGAAATAGAGCAGACATGATGCTCACTGCTGATATTTACACAGTAGAGCCAGGTCTGAAGGATGGGGGCAGACATGACCTGCTGAAAAAAAATTCGGTTTTCACAGTTAATCTTGTCCAGTGATGGAATTTGATACCAGAAACACACAGAATTTTTTCTTCAAATGTCAATCAAGAGGATCTGAATCCTAAGTGTCTCAACAGTATGACATACAAACAAGCAGGACTGTTTCATTTGGATTACATAATAACCTAATGGTTAATGTTGGAAAATAACTGATAATAACTAGATTTAATTCACTGATTTCTTTCCCTTGGTTGCACTTCTTCCCCCTCTAAGTCATAGTGACATGGGTTGTAGACCAAAGCTTACCTCAGTCTGCTGTCATTAATCCAAGGAGAACCTGAGGCATGTGTCTGCGAGAGGTTACCCCCAAACTCAAATGAGGGATAGGAGGAGGAAAAAAGGAGGAGAGAACAGAAGAGGGCCAATTTGTGTGTTAGCCCCAGCAGCAGAACAGGCAGGCACTTAATTCTGTGGAAGCGCATCATTATATGCACCATTTACCAGATGCCCATTTAACATGCAATAATTAGATCAGTCAGTTTGGAGAGAAAAAAGGCGATGACGCGGGCTACTTAAATCGGGTCCCTTGCCATAACATTAGCAACCCCCTACAGGGTCCATTGTCAAAACTGTTTGAGAAATTAATTCTTTGGATTGTCAAGGAAAAAAAATGTATAGACACCTTCTTTTTTTGTCCCTCTCCTTTGTTCTTTGTTCTACGGTTTTCCACCAAAATGAGATACACAGTATAGTATAGCATTTTAAACTACCAGATGTTCTTACAAAATGAAATCAAAGTTTAAATATCAGGTGCCTACTAACCATCTTGAAGTAATGATTGACAAAATAATGGATAATAATGAAGACTGAATTCCCTTTAATGTGAATTAAGATGATCAAAGAGGCAGACAGAGGGAGAGTTCTGGAAATGCTCCTTTTTCCTCAGTGATACTTTTAAGAATGACATCTGGAAGTATGTTTATGGGGGTTTTTTTCTCAATCTTTGTCAGTCAATCAAATCCCATAATTTGGTTCTCAAACATTCATTCTACACATCAAACTCTCTCAACTCTTTGTCTCCTACATTGGAACTGATCATCAACTTTTCTTCACTTCTAAACCTATTTCATCTTGAATTGAACATGTCTCTCCATAAATTACTTTTAAAGTACAGAGTGTGACTTTTATGGTGCAAACCAGACAAAACCCCTCCCCGCTGAACTACCTTTCTATTTGGTTTGTGTTAATATTGCCCATCCATTTCAGAGAGAGAATCATTTCATTTCTCTCAGAAGCAACTTTCCCCAGTTCATCACACGCACAGCTATTGTGTGGAGGCCATTCTCGCAACCAGGAAGCAGATAATAAATTGATGGGGCAGGTCTGTGCAGGGGTAGACCCAGTGGCTCTCGTGTGATGGGACAAAACCTGTGCGCTCCACGAGTCCTGAGAAGCAGATGTTGAATCGTCGGCCTTTACTGGTGCTGTTATGGAGATGTTAATGGAGTAATTTATGAAAAGATATGAAGTGAAATAGGTAATCATGAGCTTTCAGCCCTTTCATTGTCAGTGTGTGTGTGTGTGTGTGTGTGTGTGTGTGTGTGTGTGTGTGTGTGTGTGTGTGTGTGTGTGTGTGTGTGTGTGTGTGTGTGTGTGTGTGTGTGTGTGTGTGTGTGCTATCCTCGTTTCAGCTGAGGGAAGCCATAGAGTACTGGTTTACTCCCCTCGGTGAGTGAGTGGTACCCGAGGAGTTAAATGGCCTGAGGAGGACACGGTCCCCCGTGACTGTATACTGTAAAGCTCTATAGAGCAGCCTAATACAATGGTAGAGGAAAGGGTGTAGTCATTTGCAACCTGAAAACATGTGTAGTGAGACGATAGTAATACGCTGACATCGGAGGAGTAGTGTAGTATATATATATATATATATATATATATATATTCCCTGAACAATTTCTTTCTCCTCTTTTGCATTCTTTTAGTTCACAGCTGCTGTTATTTGGCTCCATACCACAGCATACATTAGACAATAAAGTGGTTTTAGTTGTCTAATGATAAATAATACTTAGCACTATGACCAAGAAATACAAATTTACTGGTACTACTACTACAAAGAGAAAACAAGGGTCCATTCTAAAAGCATCACAAAGAGCTGTCACTGGGAGTGAGAGCAAGTGAGCTCTTCTTCACTTGGAAATTAAAGGTGTTTTGCCTGTAATGAAGCCATTGTCATCTGAACTGTCGCAGTGTCAGCCAGAGATGATATACTCATTTAATAATAGAAAGAGCTTTTATATGGCTGTATCCCTGGGATTGGCAGACTTTGATTGGCAAGCAAGACCATTCACTTAGCAGATAAAGTGAAACTACCTTCAATGTAATTTATAGATGCAATTTTGCAGGACAGTCCTGAGCTCATATTTGATATGACAGTTTGAAGGTGTATGTGTGTGTGAGTGCGTGCATGTGTCAGTGTGGACAAGCATAATAAATACAGAGATTAAATTTTAAGACAGCTATAAGTTGTACGATTTTTGAAAGTCTTCTTGATCTGTAAGAATCTATAAAAATGAGCAAGTTGAGCCTCACATGACCTTTCTGAACAATAATGATATTTTCACAGTAGTAGTTATACGAAGTCAAACGACTTCCCGTTGTTGAGTTGAAGCAGCTAGTCCTCTCCTATCGGTCTCCTACTGTGTCAGTCAACACAGATCACTCATCAATCACCTGCACAAATGAGTGACCCTGACCCTTTAGCACAACCCAGATCCTACTATGGTCACCCTCCAAAAAAAACCACACACTATCTAATCACAAATAAAATCAAGATCCATTTTTTTTAACATTACTTGAGGCTTTAAGGAACAGATTTCAGGCTAATCTTTCTAGTCTTCGCAGTAATAGAGAAAAAGGGAAAACAGCATCAGATCCTTTGTGTGCTGAGAAAACAAACAAGCATGCAAACACCCACTCAGTCAAGAGAGTTGTATCTGCCACAAATTTCATGCCAAAGTATTAAAATGTCACAGGATGATATTACACTCATAACATGAACCAGCGATGATGATACAAGCTAGTGTAGCTCTGTCTGCAGGTGGTTGAGAAGAGTAGAAGCCTCCAAACAACGACTGACTCTTCTTATGCGATCCATTAAAGTTCAGGGGAGCACTCGTGGGTCTCAGCGCAAGGAGGAGGAAACTGACCAAAATATCTGTGAGGCAGAGGCATTCATCATCCGAGGATAAAATGTGTTCTCTCAATATGGCTGTAATATTTTACAGCCACACAGAGGGGCTTTAGTGTCGACAAAGTCTGGTTCACTGTAAAATGGCTGCAACAACCGGTTGGCAGGACACTGGCGTCATTAGCATGTAACCTCTCCATGAGGCCATCCATTTTTATAAGGTCACAATATTTTTGAGAGGCACCACAGTGGCTTTTAGTAAAATACTGACGTGCAGTGTCCTTGCAAAGTTAAACCACTTGAAAGCATCTGAACAGATTTTATAAAGGATCTATTATGTGAACATTAAAATGGCAAATAACATGAATTTTACACTAACATGCTGGTCTCAAATGTAATGTGACATTATGGTTTATGCAGGGTTCTCTTTAGAGACGCTGCCCTGTGGACCAAAGGGTCCTATTACTTAAATGAGCTCTATTAGTGTCTCTGCAGGGACCACAGTGCGACTACCAAACTCGCAAACCTGCTCACGAACTCTGAAACAGCTTTTGTTATCCCACCCCTCTATTGCCCTCCAGTTTCTTACTGATTTACATACAAATTGATCTTGAGGTAAATCAGATGTCACTTTTCTCCGGGTCACGGAGAACACGCTGAGATAATGAAATCAGGGTCCACTGAGTGCTACACTTGCACAAGCTACCAGATGGGTCTCCCCGTTAATGCAATGCCTCAGTCTGTGTGTGTTTATATGGGTGGGTGCACACACATGTTGGTGTGAATGCACGTACCTGTGTGTGTGTTTGCGTATGTAAAAATGACTTAACATCTTCTATTTATTTCGCCAATAAAAAAGTAAATGTGTGTGCTCATGTGTGATCATTCATTTGACAGCTCTGTATAGAAGTACATGCTTCCCCTGTGACTTTGGGGATTGCTCTGATTTGCTTGGTGAATACATTTCTGCGGTGGCAAACTTAGGTTTCTATCTCCTCTTGCTTGAGAGAAAAATACAAAAAATGTCAACACTGGCCTGCGGTATTTTTATATAAATTTGCTTAAGGCCAGATATTTTTTTGCTGTTTGGTGGTTTCTTTGTCTTTATATACTCTAGATTTATATTAGTCTAGCATATACACTTTTTAATAATAGACCAGTTAATCACTCATTGAATGGATTCCTCCAGGCTTCTTTCTCATAATAAGTGATAGACGGTTTGGCTTGAAGAAGGAGGGACCAGAAAGGTGACAATTAGAAGGACAAGAACCTGATGGACCATCACATCCCATTAATGTTGTCTGGGGAGAAATTAAAGAGCAAGGCATTATGTGCCATTTTTCTGTCACGGGAGAGACTGACATTGTGGAGAGTGTAGGTGTGATAGATGATAAGTGTTGGTGAAAGCCAAAGATTAAAGGCAACAATTTATTTTCAGAATGTTTTTTTTAAGGATAAGCTAAATCTGTGTGAACATTTTAAGAATATAAATAAGACTGAAAATACTGCACTAGTGTGTTAGCACATTTATAATGAATTACATATGCAATATCCAATTTCCAACATAATGCCGCAAAGTTTTTGATAGAATAATGTATTGTTCCACCCTTCCAGGAAGCCCCTGGCATCAGTTAATTTCTTTGCAGTAAAAAATTCACTTGCTGAAAATCGCCTGAGTTTAGTAATCCACTGTAGTAGACAATGCACTAAGTTTTATTGTCGTCAAGGCTATGTTTTTTTTGTGGGGAAATGCAAATGAAAGACATGATGACGTGAAAAGACTGTGAGCATGGTGAGTGATACTTATTATATGTATACAGTATTATTTAGTCATACTAATTATATCATAATTTCAAATCCTCTTTACAGAAACCAAAATTATTATTTTTTGTCTTCTAGGTCACCAGAGCTCATGAATACAATGCTGATCAGCAGCTAAATCTGAGATGCCAGCGCTCACCACACTTACAAACTTTCCAAATCACTGCATGACCACACTGAGATGACAGAGCTTTGAGAAAAACAAAACTAGAAATTAAGTTAGCTGTGATTCATTTGGGTACCTCAAGGAAATTTCAAGTCTTTGATTTTCATACACTACCTTTGCTGAAATGCATGAATAGCTGCCTGGAGAATACTTTGGAAAATATTTGCAAGCTGTATAAAGTATACATAAATATACAAACAGGGTTTTTGTATAGTCCTTTCATATGTTATTGTATTGTTCAGATGCATATGGCCTTCAGAGAAAAAAGTAACTACCCGCATTGTCAGTCAAAGGAGGATTTAAAATAAATGCAGGAGACTCTGCAGACCTTCTGTGTTGTAATTCCTCTACTTCAAATCATAAATACAATGAAAAGAAAGAGAGGAACGATGTGAGGCCCAGAAGTCATCAGTCAGACTGACAGCCTTGAAATGGAACAATACCATAGTCTCCTCCCCTCCTGTGCTGCCGACTGTTTTAGTATTTGTTAAATAACTCTCGTATACACAAGGCTGCTTCCAAGCACAGCCTCAGAAACTAGTCAATGGCAATTAAAAGGAATGTGAAAAATTACTGCTAATGTGTTCATTTTAGACCAAAACACTGGCCCATTACTTTTGAAGGTATGAGTAAAAAAAAAAGTACATAAAGCTGTAGTATGATTAATATATACTTTGTTGAAATATATGATAAAGTTATAATGAAATTAATATTTAATGGCTGAGATATTAACGACAGTATATTATACTTCATAGAAACTGAGGTAAAAAACTGACCGTATATCATGTGTCCTCATCCTCTGGCATTTTTACTTATTATTTTTTGCTATCAGATGAGCATGGACCAAGTTTCTACAGCTGAATGAGTCAGTATATTTTCCTCCTTCATAATACTGTCATCAGAGGATAAGAGAGCTCATAATGGCGAAGTGGTTTATTTTACTCTCAGTGGGCAGTGGGGGCAGTCTCTGGCCAGTTTCCATGCTATGAGGGAAATAAATCAAAAGAACAATAACAAAAATGAACAGAGACCTCTTAGGGACCAGGCTACACTACTAAGGGTGATAAAGGTGAGGCCTGACGAGCTCTGAGCCAATGGAAGTGTAGCCTCGGCGTAATAAATTTAACACAAATTGCCTGCTTTAATTGGGTTCATGATCTGTGGACTGGAGTGTCAGGAGCCTCCAGTAAAAAGGGCTGACAAATGGGACACACAGATTTCCAGCACCGTTTAATGCTGTTATAAAGATTGAGAAAATATTGGAGATGTCTGCAGAAAGAGACAGAGTTGGTGCCAGGCTTTGTATCACCTGGATGGGGAAGACCAGGCGGGCCTCACAGCGAGTACTGTGGTCTATGCAACAGAACTGTAGACCAGGAGGAAGACCTCATCCATACAGTCTAAAACCTTTGGTATTTCTTCTATCCTAATTCATTTACTCTGCCTATGTGATTAAGACTTTGTTGACTACTTGTCAGCATAATTCAAGTATGGACATTGTGGTGCCAATAATTCATGTGAGAAATTTAAAAGCATGTAGATTAACCAAAATATAGCCATCATTGCCCTAGCAGTGAACATACAGTACCTCTGATTCTCATGTACACACGGACTGTTTCAGATCCCGCTGAAGTGCATTTGTTGTGATTATCTGAATACAGCACACAACTATACCTAGATCTTGGTGAGAGGCCAGAACTAAGACCTGTGAAGTTGTTCAGACGCAGTGGGTGCAGATAGAAAGATATATTTTTAGTTCCTGTGTTACATCCTTTTGGTATAATGTACATTTGAACATTTGTTTGGACTTCTGACTATGTATTTTGTTGTAAAGTGGATCTGCAGTTTCAGTTTAAATGTAATTTAAAGGTTCCCTGTGGAATTTTTGACTACTTTCATCGATGGCTCGGCCAGTAAAATAGTCTCTAAGAAATCTGAAGATTGTTTAGAAGTACTGTCATAAGCATAAAATGTCACACAATGTCATTCATGTAGGTAAAAATGAGGAATCATTTGTAATTTGATACAAAAACAAGCTGTATTGTTTGCATTTGGGTCAAATTGCATGTGTTTGATTAAATAACGTAATCAATCTGTAAAATAGCCAGTCAAAACCCATGTAAATCTACAATAAAAGCAGCAGAGTATTCTGTCTTGTTGAGAATGCATAAAATGCTCACATAATTTAATGATAGGCATACTCTGGACAGATTGTAGATTATATTCATAAAAAGTTTGTAAAATCTCATCAATTTGGCCTTGACTAGTTCTCAGCTTTGAAAAAATAAAGTAATTTCTCTGTGTTGGTTCATATAAAAGGGCTCTAACATTTTCAGAGAAAAAAGAGGAATGAAAACATTTTTAAGAGTCAGACTGCCTGGACAAGCAAACAGGAGCACAGTCAGAGGCACGATGACACACAACATCTGGAGTCATGAGGGAAACAGCATGTACTCCTACGCCCAGAACCAGCAGGACCACTGTGATACAGGTTTTCACATCAAGGTCTGTGGATTTGGCACAGTAAAAGGGACATTGTTTTCAGTACTCTGAGCACCGCAAACAAAATTCCATTCAGCTCCGTTGTGGTGGGGTGGTGGCAAAAAATCTCCATGTATTTCAAAGTTTCAGAAGAAAAATCGTCTGCATGGTTGGACACCACCATGGTAAAGTGAGAAAATAAACGTTTGTGATTAGGGTGAACTGATTGTTTAATAAATGGAAATCTGTACAACAGAATAACAGCAAATTTTGAGTCTTAGTGTTATCACAAACACTTAGTGCTGTGCCTGCAATTGAATTTAAACAGCCCAAGAGAGAGCAGACTTTTTAATAATGATTCGATTAGTTATTAATTTTCATGCAGAGGACATCATGTCTGTTTTTCAAAGCCATTCAGACTTTCACATCATTCTAGCTAAGCAGAGTCTCTCTTTTGCTGTGATTCTCCCCACATAAACATTTGGTCTCCGAACAAACACAGACTCACACACATGGAATGTAACCAGCAGTGCTCCTCTGCCCCGAGGACCAGCTCAATGTCAGCTTTGCTCAACAACACACACATACACACCTGCACGCAGACAAACACACATAGTCTGGACAGGGTTGATGAGGGGAAGAGGGATGTGATATGGAAGTCCCTGTCCACTGATATCTTCCTCTGATAACTACGTGTGAAGGTCATTTGTCCCCCTGCTTTGGCAGGATTCTACATAAATCACTGTGGAATTGGCATGATGGGTATTTCCGGAGGCAGCTACTGCCTCCCGGTCTTTCCCATTCCCCATCTTCTCTTTGTCGCCCAAAACCCAAGCGGATGTGTACAATAAATAATGACACATCTGGAGAATTTCATCTATTACCGTACACTTGGAGCAGATATACCATGGCCAGCATCCTACCTGAGGTCTTCATTTTTACTCTGCCCTCCAGTACCTTGACATGTCAGTGTATTAAGTTATACCAGTCTAAATATACAGTACCAGCTGATCCAGAAATGCTTTGAAACCCCTGAGAAATAGAGAAATAGCATGTTTACTGGTGTTGTAGGCCTATCAACAGAGACCAAAAATTATGCAGTTCTTCAGCTCATGCTCACCTCCAGGCCACATTACAAAAATACTAAAACATCTTAAATTTGCCTTCAACCCACATCTAAAGATTTTTTGATATCATAGATACAGTGGGATTTTATTTCATTTCAATTATAAAAAGATTTTACACATTTTTGATTCTAATTAATGACTTATGAATTGATTTATGAAGTGATGTCATTTTTTTTTTAATATATTGCAAAATGTTTATACCATTACGAAATGCTCCTGTGAAACTGAAACATGAATAAATATATTAGGGACACTAATTCAGGTGAGGTGTACTGCAAATATATTTTCTAATAAAATTCAAATCGCCAATAGTCATGTGCCAGACTATTTCTTAGCTGCGAGCAGTTGCCAGGCAACCAGCGGAAACTCTGCTTTGAACAGGCTAGCAGTTTCCCTCTGCTTCCAGTCTTTGCTAAGCTGAGTTGCAGCTACAGCTGGTTATAGCAGCTTCATATTTAACAGACAGAATTGAGAGTGGTATTGATCTTCTCATCTATTCTTCCGCCAGCAAGCGTATTTCCCAAAATGTCAAACCATTAATTTAACAACTGATGCCAGATGCTTGATAGATGAATATGGTTCTCCATAAGTTATAGTTTGTGCTGTTCAAGCTTCATCACCTTTACTGGAAAATATTTTCTAGTTGTCTCCCTCTGTCAAATGTGACATCTGTTATCTCCAGTGGCTCATTAGATACCAGAGGTCTGACCTTTTTGAGTTCCAGTGTCTTAAAAAGTACACTGATTGGCTTGATAGGGAACCCACAGTTCAAGTTAACTTTAAACTGTATTCTTTACATTTTCCAAAATGAAATGATCACTGAAAAAAATCTATATGTATATAATCGATGAATAATCTTGAATCTTAAATCAGCCCTTTATTCAACCTCTGCACCGTGATGCTTTTGCTTTGTTTCACACACAACACAAAGACACACCAAAGGCATGCAACCAGGCTGAAACCAAAATCGTTTTTCTCACATATTCATGCAGATGGCAGATTGTTATGTGTGTGTTGTGCATGCAAGCGTGCACGCATCTGTCTGTGTGTGTGTGTGTGTGTGTGTGTGTGTGTGTGTCTGTGAGTCTGTGTGTGTGTGTGTGTGTGTGTGTGTGTGTGTGTGTGTGTGTGTGTGTGTGTGTGTGTGTGTGTGTGTGTGTGCGGCGTACTTCTGAGAGCGGCAGGTTTGGCCCCCGAGGCGATGACAAAGCGATCAAACTCTATGTGTCACATATAAATTGCTTTGACCTTTTTTCCTCTCAGACTCATGGCTCAATGGCAACAAGGGACATTTTACCCAACTGGAAAGAGTGCTCAAGTCCGCAAAACATGAGGAAATGGCAAGTGAGGAAATTAACAGTGGTAAGTGTTTGTCCTCTACGGGGTCAAAGCCCACCACTCTGTTCCCTTGTGTTTATGCTTTGCCAATTTCCCAAAAGACATCTAAAAAACCTTGAGCATTTATTTCAACATTGTGTGTTCTGAAAGAAAATTTAATTTACTCATGATAACAGAAAGTGGGATCAAACAAATGTTGCTCTATATCACAAATTCTGGCCATTACAAGCAGACTGGTCAGCAGTGTTGATTCACATGCAACAGAGCTGACCACTCTTGTAGCATTTACCCTTATACCTCTTAACCCTTTTAAGTAAAGTGGCCACTTTGTTTTGGAGCTCCTAGTTGTCACACTCCTGACCACTTTAATACATTTCAATACTTGATGGCTGCATAAGTAGACTTCATAAATGAACCTGTTGTCTGTGGTGGCCATCTGTCCAGATGTCATGTATATAAATGGACCTCTAGACACTTGACTTCTGTAGCTATTGGCCAGGATTACTCTCTTGGACCTAATACAATATTCATGCATTAGAGTCAGCATGCATTACCTTCTTTCTCCTCCTCATGCTGCTGTCGGTAATTGAAATTTCTGAAGTGCGGCATGTTTAATAATGGAATTAATATCCCATGCAAAGTGTATATGATTGACCATGCACAGGGAACAGAGGGAACAGGCTCCATTTCCAAGGAAGAGGAGAAAATAGCAAGCTGTGAGCCATATTGTTAGATTTATGAATTCATGATGGCAATAATGATAATAGCATCACTTAAGATGACATTTACGATCACCTTTTAATTACATTGTGTATAATATATGTTACATTTAATGGCTTTACTACTACAACAAAGATATATATTTTAATGCAATTTGACTGAAACAACTTTCTGTGTAAATACAAAACAAATGCTTCCTTGCAATAAACAGCTATTATAGCAGTGTGACCATTTTTTTCAACACATATAGTATGACAGCCATGAATCTTGGAAGGAAGAATATGAAAAAGCACAGGAATATGAAAAGCACTTTAGAATAAATGTAAAAGATGAGGGAGGGAGACTTGGCTCCTTGTGAAGGCTAATGATCAAGCTGGTTTGACCTCTCAAGCAGTTAATATGGAACAGACTGTTACTGGCAAGCCAAGTCCAAATGACAGGACATCACAGGAAAAGAACAAAGGCGTAGCTCTCACAAGAAAACCATTCGTCTCCACATGGCCATGTTTTATGAAGGCAGGGAATAAAACGCAGCCAACAGAGAACAGGAAAGTGTAAGCCCAGCCTCAAAAGCTTATTTCTGTTGTCCTATAACCGAGTCCTCCTTGTTCCATTGTTCCCTTTCTTCCTGCGTTCAGCAGTGCAAACACAGATCAAAATTGAGAAAAAAAAAAAAGCTATCTTTAGGTAACTCTCATGAGTTAATTTGTGAGGGAAGCATAGGACAAATGCACAATTCATTTTGCTGCTTTTCAGTTGACAACAAGGGGGTAAGGTTAACATGAAGGGAGGGGTTAGTGCAATGAGAGTGTGATGAGATCAGTAGGCTCAGCACAATAACACTGTATGTCCCAGCCAAGATATATTAGCCTAATGAAATGTTCACCGGCTGTAATTGTTGTAATGAGTGGATAGACTATGAAGAAGGATGGGAGTGATACAGCAGCAATCAAGCACTGTAGAGAAGAAATAAGAGGGAGGACATTCACTGTAAAAGATAACTATGATCTAAAATGAAAATTTTAAGAACATCATCTTATTGTTTTAAAGTATTTTTTGAGCTTATCAAATTGTTTCATCATGAGGGATGCAGACTCTTTTTTTTTTTAACTATTTACACTTACTTCTATTCATGTATAGTTTCTGAAGATAGATTTTATGAAAGCCAGAAAGAATTTTGCTTTGAACATAAAAACACTCCACGTTCCTGTTCATAAAATAGAAAAATAGAAAAATAGCTAGGTTTAGCAAGTAGAAGCTACAGTCTGTTAATTTCCAATAAATAACCTCAATCCTTCCATCTATAAAAGGTGCCACCCACATAGTCTTTGACAATTCCACAGTTCAGAGATGAGCGCAGATCAAGAACAAAACAAACAGATCATAAAATGCAAGGATGCAACAAAGAACACAAATAATTCAAAACGAGAAGGAGTGGGTGGCGAGAGAAAGAGAGAGAAATAAAGTGAACAGGAGAGAAACACAGAAAAGGTGAGAAAGCATCAGAAAATGACGAGAGTGGGAGAGAGGGAGTTACAAAGAGACATTTAAGGGAGAACTGAGTCGAATTCAAATACCCAATGATTACATCTGTTAACGTGTCAAGTACATTTCCATTTAAAGTGCTTGCTTAAACACCCATGAAGAGGTGTTATCCAGCTGCCATGCACACAGTAATGACTGGGGAGTCTCCTAAGACCCTTGAGCCATGCAGTTGTCACTTTCTTCCTCAGTGCATTGGCTCATCAGCCCAAGCTTTAAAACAATATATTGTTTCTGTAAAAGACTGACTATATCATCACTTTATTTCCATTAATGTGGCACATTCGCTATTTACACATCCAGCAGAGCAACATAAGCATCTATCTCTGTTTTGGTTTCCACCAACTCTGGCTCTTTAGCTTCTAAATGCTCCACTAAGTACACCAGCTAGTTGCTGGCTTTGTTTGTCTTATGTTTGTTGCTGTGCAGGTAGTGATTCTTTTCAGTGAAAACAAGGCTGGTGAGAGTGCTAAGAATGCACATAAACAGTAAAGTTGTGGGCCATGAAACCAAAACGGTGAACTGAAAGACACTAAAATGCCCCATAGAACTGAAGGGAACTGCAGAGTCTGGTGATAACTCTACGTGGGGTTGTTTTTATGAGTGGCCCCTTTCAGATTACACAGTCGTTTGATCCATTGTTCATATAAAATATTCATTAGTGCAGCTTTAAAGCAAGACAATTAATGGTAAATGCTAAAACATAGTGTAGAAGCATAAATAGAGTAGAGAAGGGTAATCTAGTCATTGAACTGACTCTTTAAGTATCAGTTGCACAGCAATATCTCTCTAAAGTTTGCTTAGACTAGCTATTCATCAAAAGCCACTAGTCGTACCAAACCAAGTAAGGCTGTAGCTGCAAAACTGACAGGTGTGTTGATTTAGGCAAGGATGTGTTTTATTGTTTATGTATTTAACTTTTCATATGTAAAGGTAAGAATATACTATATTTTGAATATTTTGTCTTTATAAAGTTAGAGAGACTCACTTTGAGACAAAAATACACAAACAACAACAACAGCCAAATTTACATTCACATATTACATTGTCATAAAGACACTTAATGAAATTTGAGTGGCCTGTAGTGAAAACTGAATGAGTTTGAGTAATATGAAATCTTAGAGAGAACCTTCTCTTTCTGAACCACATTCACAATAACATTCCTGCTGACTGCGTTCAGCATAGATAATCCTGTCACTCCCTAAATGTCCATTTATTAAAATGCAGTGCTGCTGTTTGCCTTTGTGAAAGGGCTTTATTATTAAAGTGCCCTCACCTGCTAACACATTACAACCCGTAAACAACATGAATGATGTGCTGAGCACTGCAGCCTAACACACATTTATTAAATTACACTTTTCAGCCACACATCAGCTTTCTCCTTTGATTCATTTCCTTTAATGAGTTTGCTGATGTAGAATGGCATGCTGTAATGAAAAGGTAAAGACAAGCAAACAGGAGAGCCATAAATAAGTCTCAGAGCATGAGGAATAATGACAGGAGTTTAATGTCCAATTAGATTAAAAGGCTCTCTGACACAAAAGCAGGATGCTGAGTGCACTGCCCAATGAGCCTGTGAGCGACATTGATTAACGCTAAACGGATCTATTACTCTCAGCCATGGTACTGATCAACAGTTCTACCTGCCACTTCTCTAACACTATAAATGTGTGTGTGTGACTGCGCTCACCTGTATATCTATGTATGCAAATTTGTCTACCCATTAAGTGGGTTACAGATTAACAAAGCTGGCAACTAATGTCCAAAAACTCCATCAGGTTGTATATTTCTCAAGGACGTCCTGGTTATTTTGTGTTTTTCCCAGCGTTTTTGCTTATTCATTTCATTATTTAAACAAAAGATAAGCTAAATCAGTCAAGATTTGCAATCTGTTATCTCTGATATCTATTGATCAGCCACAACATTAAAACCAGTTACCGGTTTAAAGTTTGCAGATGATCGGTGGTATGAGTTTCATAAAATACAGCAGAGCACTCCACATTATTGGCTTTAGCAGAAATAAATATGATAATGGGACGAGATGTCTGTCTACCATCACATTTGTTATCAGACACTTGTCATAGGCCTCAACTTACATCTTCCATTTGAGCTGAACATAAGAGATGGGTTGTGGAGGTGTTTAAATCTGCTTTACTGCAAGGGAAGGAAACCACCTAGTACTTGTAGCTCCTCATTATTCTGCTGACAGAGGTTTGTGGAGCTTTTCTCTGTTGAGGAGAAATAGATGGGATGATGAGAGATGTCCTCCTGTGGAGGAGTATGTCAACACCTTTGACATATAACACAGTCTCATTAACATTCACAGGATCTGGTGTTAACCACCAAGATCAGAGAAGCAATATTATGTAACAGACTGTATTGTATGTGCATAATTTGTAGTTTTCTTTGAAACTTGAGGTCTGAGGTCCCCCTCTGGGATCCGTGCAGTATTTATTATAGGCCAGAACCCATGTGTGACTCATTAATAACATACGTGAAAAAATGTTAGCTGTCTGCCGTCAGACTTTTCTTCTTTTATTACAATGCAAATGTGCTCTAAATCTTTTAAGATTGACATAATCATCATTGTTCTGAGGCTGATCTTCTAATAAATACAGCATGTGTCATGTCTCATTTCCACAATTCATGCACTGGGGGAATATTTTTCCCTTAGCCTACTGTTAGACTCAACAGCACGAAAGGAAAATTTGCATTATGCTTCTGCCAAGTAAAAAAAGACAAGGGCTTGAACTAGAGTGGCACAGTGATTCATAGTAGCAAAACTGAACTGGGACAGAAGAAAATTTCAAAGAATAACATCAAGTCACTGTTCATATAACCTTACTGTCAGAGCTTGTCTTTGGCAAAAAAATAAAACAGATTGGAATAGATTCAGTTTCTTAAAGTACTGCCTGGTTGATGGTTCGTCCATTCTAGCCCCTAGTTAGAGAGGACCACAATACCCTAGTTGTCTTGTATAAGGTGAGCATTCCTAGGTGGACTTGCAGCCTCATTCACAAAACGGATTGCAGGTTCCACACTAAAAGAATGGTAATTGTAATGTCCAATATTAAATGCTTAAAAAGGTACCTGTCATACAGTTATGTGTACTGTAAGAAGGAGAACTATATCAGAAATTTTAAAATGAGAGCTTTTATAAAGTAAAAATAGAGGCATTTGCAGAAGTCAAGCCTAATGGGCTGTATAATTATTTGGTCATCGGTCTGGGGTGACTAGAACTTTTAAATGGCTGTATGTCATATGTAAGAGGAACTGGTCTGACATTCAAGTCAACACCAAGAAGTGTGTTGCTGCACACTGGCAAGGCAGGGGTGCAACCTGTGGGTGTCGAGAGACATCGACCTCAGCCTCCTTGACAAGCATCTGCCCTCTACATTATAAATGGATACTGCCTCATCAGTGCCTTTCCACGAAGAACAGGAAACATATCTGAAAAACGATGGAGCTGATGTGGGTGAGCCAAGCAAGTCAGGCTTTCCTTTCTTATGCACAAGGACCACATCCAGTTATGCACTTTATAGGCTACTTGTCATTTTATACATTGCCACTGGAAATAAGAAAGCACAAAACACCATTTTTGCCTGATGTTCCTCCTTGCAAGGTATATAATTATTAGACGTTAGACATGTTAAAAAAGTGTCATGAGAACATTTGTGCAATATACATGTACATTAGGTCTAAATTGCAGAGAAAATTCATGGTGCACACAGTCAGCATTCAAATTCAGACCATGTTCACTCACTTATACTGTCCAGTTTTACATTTGACATCAGAAGTGTATGGGAACTGTGTCTTTGAAGCCAAGAGCACCCAGGTGACTCTTGGAGCACGTTGTCTGCACATTAGCTGAGTTTTTAAGTATAGTTGAGTATTTTCACTTTTGCAATGGATAATTTAGGGGTCATGGCAGTTTGCCCATCTAATGTACAGTCCACATGTTTTGAGGACTTGGCAGTAGCTTATGACTGTGTCCCCTGAATGTCCTTTTGGGGGATGTTTCAGCAGTACTGCAGCCATTATTGCACTCATTTGGTCTCTGTCTAACTGTAGCAAGAGCCGTGTCCATACCTAATGAAGGCTCAATTTTAGTGGATGTTGGGCTCTGCCAAGGTTATGCCTTGTCAGCTATTCTGTTTATGATTTTCATCGATAGAATTTTATTTCCCCGAAAATCCTGCCATGCTTGCCATCTCTATTTCAAATAGTTTCACTATTTGGAATTTATAAGGCTTCAAAAATTTGATTTAATTGATTCTTTGGTGGCTACAAGGGGACGTCCAAAAGAAGCTGACAGATGCACATACTTAGGTCTTTAGCTTCTCAAGATGTTCAGCCTACCTCACCAGCTAGTCACTTTTATCTGTCTGTCATTAGTTGCTATGCAGGTAGTGTACATAGGGTTTATCAGAGCTTATTTTCTGGAAATGGTTGCTTGCTGCTGCCAGAAAAGGGGTTGATGAGAGCAGTGAAACCATTCAGTCATGAGCTATGAAAAAAGAGGCTAAATAGCTTCATAGCGCTGCAGAGGTTAGTGATAATTCTGTATGTAAATGTATCCATGTCATTTCCTTTTTTTTTTTAGACTAATGCCCCCCGTGTTTCAAACAAACATGCACACTTACATGCACATTTCACACACATGCCTGCACGCACCCTACATTTTTGTAATATTTATTTTTGATGTTTGGTTTTATCTGGACTAAAATCAATTTTTGGGGAGGTTTTCAAAAAGCCAAATAAAAAAACCCTGTGAATTTGCGGGGCTTCTTTCGTGAAATTATAGAGATTATAATTCTTGTTCCTCCTCATTCTATGAAGTTATTTCACCTTAGAAAAACACTACCCGCTGCAGATTTATGAGTTCTACATGCCCTGAAGACACTTGGTTTGCGAGGCCATGCTTCTCACCTTGTGGAGTCTAAATATTGAGCAATGTAAAAAATTCACAGATCAGGGAGTGTAAAAATAGTGCAGTATTAGCACTGTTGCAGCAGAAAACCATTCAGCTGCATTTTCCCATACAGGTTTGAATCAATTTGTCTTTTCACTCTTCATAAGTGTCTCACCTAGCCAGTGTTATCATTTAATTCATTTCTTTGCAGAGGATAAAGTCACATAAACACACCCACACGTTGCTATATCTGGAGCTTCCCTTCCAACTCTTCACAGCATTCAAACTTTATATCACCAAGACAACTCCACTGCATAGTTCATGTGCTCAGCGAAGTTTCTTTCACTTTCTTTAGAGACTTTTTCTTTCTTCTTCTATTACTGACAGAGTACTTTTTGGTAGAAAGACCATTTACTATTTACAGCAAATCAACTCATCATTTCAAGGGGACCGTATTTCAACTCAAGAAAGAGTCGTACCATAAATGTTATGAGTATAATGCCACATCATAATATATTTTGCTTGGTGATGTATTCCATATAAACAAGGCATCATATAGAGGAGAAGTAACGTCTATCAAACCCTCAGTGCTGGTAGAGAATTAGTTTTGTGGATCAGTAAAATCGTAAGTTACGTCGTTATAATAGCAGAAAAACTTAATTAACTAGGTGAGCCTTGGGGGCTCTCACAAAATGCCTCCCCAAGCAACAGCAGAGAGCAAGAATGACCCCCAGCTACCGCAGACCTGCTTACTGATACAGAAAATATGATTGCTTTTCATATTCCGGTGAATTTTCAACGTTTTACATTTTACCTCAGGACACGCAGTCGCTCAGAACACAGTCGAATAGGTGCATTGCAGGAAAAGGGGCAGTGCATGTGGGCGTTATTAGCTAAATGAATTTTAATAAATAACACTGAAACATAATGAAACATAAGACGATACGAAAGACAAAATTAAATGCTTGTTGAAGTATGCAAGACAGATAATGGGAAGTAGTGAAACAGATGAGTTTAAGGAGGTGCGTAATGCAGCATGTTCAATTTATATGTAAATCAATCCACCTAATAAAATGACCTCAACCAGGTGCCAGAGGATAGGAAAACGATCCCACCCTAAAGTTGGAATCTTATGAGCTTTAACAGGAACAGAGTGTCAGCCTGGTGATACAATAACCCATTAGAGAGCAGGCTAATGAGGTGATTTATTTGAGTACCACACAGCACCCACAACAGCCTACACAATACAAATTTAGGGCTCAGTCTGCCAAGGGTGCCCATTTACAGGTACCTCCAGCAGGGAGCAAGCTGTCCTTTTCACCTATGTGCGTGTGAGTATGAGGTGGATGGATGGGTGACAAACATGGCACCACTATCGGCCATCGCTCCGTGTCACCTTTTGGTCCTGGCACAGGGATACTTTATTTCTGTCACACTGACTTTCCTTGTTAGAGAGACAGCAGAGGATAATCAGGAGAAAACAAATGATGTTCTGCAAATCCCCTGCTGCGTGACCTTTGACTGTGTATGTACTGTAGATATGGTAGCCTGGCCACTTGAGGTCTGTGACACGACACAACTACTGTATAGCTGAAAAGTAGACGGAATACAATTATAAAAATATATGCATATTTCAACAACTTGTTTAAATTAAAAGTTTTTCTCTTCAAAAATCCAAATGTGGGCGTGTTATGTAAAGCAAAAGACACTATAGCCTCACTGTCTATCAGTCACTAATGGTGTGGAGCAGTGGGAGGCCAGGACACCTGCGTCTGCTGCCTGATAATGAATATGATGAAGATGGATAATACTTTACCCTGTCTGAAACCGTGCTCTCAGCTAGGGAGTGATTACTGCAGTAATTGGGTGGCTGGTGCATGGTGGCTGCCGCTGGAGATACTGATGATGAGGCCGTCTCGACTAAAATGTAGATAACACTGACATTACTCATATTGGTCCCAAGAGTTACAGCTTCACAAATCACCTCTGACAACCGCAAAATCAAATCTGAGGCCTGTTTGTCTGTTTTACTGGAGTTCCACCGTAAATTTGTATTGTGTAATCATTTTTATAATCTAGCGAATAGACAAAGAGATAAACTTTCAGATACCGGGTTAAGATATGAGTGGTTCAGGTTCACAAAGCATCCCGTTTGATTGGCTCTGCCCTCACAAAGTATGGCCGGAACAGTCACTTAGGTCCTGAAGCAGCAGGACCTAAGTGACTGTCACATTCTCTGTTTATCAACCTGAGTTTTCCCTAAAACCTGACCCTGTCCTCATGTGTCCGCTGGCATGCCTGTCTGAGCAACAGCGCATTCTCAAACAGCATTGTTATGCCAGTCACATAAAAGACACAGGGACAAAAACACTTAACTGGAAAAGAAAACAGCAGGACAGGACTGATGATATTACACACTTTTTGGGGGTTATTCTTATCAGTTGTGTCCCTTTGACCACCTCTATCTTGTGCCACAGGGTTTGACATATTGATTGCTCTGCCACATGGGCCATCTTCATACTTCATGCTGTTATTTTTAAAATTTTCAAAAAAAAAAAAAGATTTATGAAGACCCCAGGGTAATCATTACCAGGAGGTCTTGTCAGGCACTACTTCTTCTTCTCTGGTCAGGTTTTCTGGGAGTCCTGAGGGACGAATGGTGTCCTCTAGGTAGTGTCCTAGTGCATAGAGAGTTTCAGGACTATAAGGTGGGGGGGTACTGTTAATGACCATCTGCTCAGAAAGCAACCCCTTTAATGAAGACGGATGTTGGGAGGATCTTACCAGGGGGGTTTCAGGCGGGGGTCTACTGACACACCCTCCTATGTCTGGACCTTTGAGGTTTTTTTACGTGCCCTGACAGCCCTCACCACCACACTGGTACCAAGAATTCAAACAGGCCTCCTGAAGCTGTACCACTCCTATCAAATTACTCCCACACGCCAACAAACATGCTCCACTACTGAAGTATGATAACTGCAAATGTGGAAGAAACTAATTCTAAGCTGCATAAAAGTCTAGTTACACTCATGCAGTATTTGACAAAATATAAAACATGTTATAATGAAGCATAAACTTCAGTCTTAAATGCAAATTACCTACAGCATTAAAACCTTCTATAATTTCTTTAATTTCACATTTCGACATCATCAGAGGGGTCAGTAATTACATGGACACATGAGGAGGTTCCAGGTCTTTTGTTCATAAATGTTTTACATGCTCTACTCTGCAAATATTATATTAAGCTAGGTCATTGAGCCAAATCATGTTTTGGTTGAGTAACCCAGATTTAATTGGATTTCTGTCATTTAAATTAAATTTCCTTTCAGTCTTGATCCACATCTTTTGTTGTCAAAGCTTCTTTTCACTATTTGTTGGGTTTATATTGAATTCTGGGCAAATGTTTCTGTTGATTTGACAGACTCAGAGTAAGTCCTGTGATTGTGCTCCAGCGCTCAGGCCTCATCATTCTCCTAGATGCGATTCCAGAGCCACAGTGTTAATAATATCCAAAAAGGAAAGATGGAGCTTACAGCGCCCATGCCCTCAGACTTCACCCCGAATGTGTGCTCAAATTAAAAACAAGCCTGTGGTCTAACAGCAGTGCTAAACACAGGGGTTGTTGTGTCAGCAAACTTTTATTAGAGTCATCGTGTTGGAAAACACAACAGGGAAGGGAAATAGACGGCACCTGTGTCCCCTGCCGGTTTTTTTTGTTTTTTCATCAGACATCACTTCTCTGCAAAGGTTATTAAAGAAATTGATTAAGATTGATGGATGGAGATGGAAGATGCTCGGAAGCCCATTTCTCTCACACTCATCTTCATCTGGGTTTTGGTACTGACAGTAAAGGAGCAGAGGAGATGGATGGATGGGTCTTTTCTCTCTACTGTGTAAATTGTACTTCCTGTACAGTGGATAGTGCTGCATCTCTACGGGCACACTATTTATAGCCCTTTTAGTTTAGACATCTTTACAAAACATTAATTCAACACTGTTGGCTACAAAACAACATGAGTGATTTTAATGTTTATGGGAAAGTTTTTAATGCAATTTCGGATATGGGCATGTATAACACTGTATTTATCTTTTAATATGCTGAAAGTAAGTATGTGAGGTGCCTTCGGCTAATAGGAGCTGTTATAATGAGGGATGATACCAATAAATTGATATCTCCTACACTAACCACAGTCATCTCCACAGCTGCAGTTAAAAGGACTGACTCAGCCTTCACTAACCTTGTATTTGACTTGAACTGTCATTAGCAAATCAAAAGTAGATTAATTAATCACAGGTCCACTGGGGTGTGCATTACTTTAAGTGACGATTGTAATATAACTTAAAGAGAAATCACCCATGATTTCTCATCTTGACACCAGGATGAATGCTTTTCTACTTCCCCGAGAGCTGATACTGTCATTAAGAGGGGGGATATGGATTCTGTAAGTGGTGGAGAGTCTATTAGATGATCAATTCTGCTACAAATGGAGCTCTTCACATTTGGTTAACACTTGTATCTCATCTGGTCATCTTTTCCACTCTGCTTCACCTATTATACCGGCTTAAAAATCCTTTCCTTAAAACACACTGTATCTGTTTAGAGGAGGCAGAGAAAAAAAACGTGACATGACATGTTTCAGTTTGACCCAGAGCTTTGTAAAGTGTCAATGTTATCCAGTACGAGCATATACATGAAAGCACTGCTGCAATTGTCAGTGTTTGTTGTTGAGAAGAAGAGCAAGTGGCTAGATCTGTGTTGTTGTTCTGCCTCGAGCTCAAACGCTTTACCATCCGGTTACACTCTGACATTTGGAAACATACCGTGACTCACTTAGTCGAGGGAAAGTAGATACCGAACGGCCAGAGTGGGGCCCAGTGGATTGCTGCTTGAAGCAAGCAAGATCCCTGGAAGAGTATTTTTTTATTTCACAGGCATCACTCTTTGTCCTTTTCCTCGTACATCTTTACATGCTTGTTTTTCTTATTCTTTTTTCTGTACCTGAAAATTTGTGCCCCAACCGTATTAACCAGATTGCAACCACCCCATTGGTGTACTGATAGTATCCCCTGCTGGCAAAAGAGGGAACATTTCACAAACACAAACAGATGGGTATAGAAACGCCTTCTGGTCTGGAATACATTACTTTTTTTGAAAAGACAATAATGAAATATTTTTTAAGACTTCAGATTAGGAATATGAGAGTGAAAAGTTATTGTAATTGAAAAAGTAATTGTACTTGTGATAAACTTAAGTGACTAAAAACTCTGCTTGAATGTAGGCCCACAAACTTGCTTTCGCAGGTTGGGAGTGTGGTAATTAAATGGTACTCCCCTGAAGCCACCAGAGGTCACTACTACTTAATATTCAATATTTTAATCAGTTTTGCTGTTACAAAATTAAAGGTTTTAATTAAGAAAATAATATGACAGGTATCTTTTTATCATAAAAAAACAGAAGGGGCAGAGCACCCTAACTGATGCATATTTTAGATAATACATTGAGGTTCCTGGCTGCAGAATCCGATTAGTACTCCATTACTCAAGACACAGTCAACATAGTCTATGTACACGTGTTTTCATTTAGTGGATGCTGTCTGTCAAACAATAATTTCATCACTATTACAGATTGTGGAGCAGAACCCCTCCTCCATGTTTGTTCCCAAGGAACAGCTACCTTCCCTCCTCCTGTAAACATGCTGGTTTCCATGCCAACCTGGAGCAGGATCCGCAGAGCAAACACTCCAGCAGCCAGGAGAAAAGTGTCCAACAATAAGGTCTGAGCTGAGGTGGAGAGTTAGAGGAGGAGGAGGAGGAGGAGGAGGAGGAGGAAAGTGTTAGCGGGGGAACGGAGCAGGTACCAGATTCATGCAACACAATGTCACACGCAAGGTTCAAATTCTGAAATGAAAAGAATGCCCAGTGGCGTTAAGAAAGGAACGAATCTGCAAAGTAAAAACTTCATCAGACCAACTTTTTATGTTTTTTGAGGACCTGTCAAAATGATAAAAGACAATTTGAAGTATGTCTGCAATTTTGGATTTGGAAAGTATGATATGAGCTGTGATAATTGCACAGAAAAGAATTTTTAATTGCATTTTTCTTCCTTTTCAGAACAGAATTTTTAAAGATTTTTACAATCTCTGTTTAATGAGAATGAAAAATGTTTAATCACTAGAATGAATCAAAGAACAATGAACATGTGTACCTTTTACTGAAAGCTAGGCCACTGTGTGGCAAAGGGTTCACACTGATTCACTCCATTTTCTCTCGCTGCTATATGTGTATCACTGCTACTATATGCAACGTGTTTAATATAACTGTTGTGGGCATCTGCAGTTTTATTCCCAAAAACTCTTTCACCTAGCAGCATAGAATGGCTGCTTTTCAGTGCTGCCGTTACGACAGGAGCCAAATTAAATATCTGAATTATTAAATTATTAAGTTATAGCGAGAAGAGACAACGGGAGAAATGTTATTTTAAGTAGAAACGGCGTACAAATGTAACTGCGAAATATTTTATTGCCGGGAAATGTAAACGAACAAATCACCCATCAATCGGTCAATAAGCAGCCGAGCTAGAAATACAGCTTTTCACGGTGGGTGTGATGGAGCACGCGCTCACCTGAAGACTGCCTCTAATGCGCGCGCGCAAACACATTATAGGCAACAGTAGGAGTAACAAACCTGTCACCAACACACACACACACACACAAAAAAAAACTTTAATTATTTACTGTTAAGGTCCTCTCAGTTTGAAATGACGTCGTCCACATAAAGCCGTGTCAAGGGCAAAAGGGTGATCAGGGGGAAGGCAAAGAAATGACTGGGAACAGAGCAGTGAGCGGGACTGAGAGAAACCGGGAGATTCCCCCGACGCTTGACTTCTCTGCTCAGTGAACACCCATCACAAACTCTGACAGACGCACGACACTTGATCTCCTGGTGTTATCCAAACACCATTCACAGCTCGCCGGACTGAGGCAGCTCTTCGTCCCGGACATGTCACTTTAGGGAAAGTGTTTGCGACAACAACATGAGGTAAGGGAACGCGCCGTCGTGTGATGATAAACTTGACTGCAAAGGTCATATTTTTTTTTTTTTACTGTTTCATAGTACTCTTGTAGGAACTTTCTGAAGTAAATCCCAAGTATTAGCTTTATACTTGCCTATATGGACAATAGTGAAAACACATTTTTATAGCTCAAACTTATGATTTGTTTAAAAAGTTGGCTATAAGTTTATGCATATCTTGGTTTGTATTACAGAACATGTTAAGTCAGTCATCATAGTGATACAGTGGCAGTAGTCTTTATGTTGGCTAATATTTATTCATTTATATGTTTGTAAGCCTGAAATAATCTTGTTTAAGTACAATGCACAGTTAAGTTGTTTTTGGTTGGGTTGTTTTTCATAGGTTTGAGTTTCAAAGTACGAAGACAGTGCATTTTTGGTTTAATATTAATTTTGCTGTTTTAATTTCATATTTTAATTCAGCCATCTTTTATTTGTGCACTGTGTATTTTTATGTTTTCATGCATTTGAATCGTCTCCTAGGTATGAGCTGTGTACTACCAGTTCCTGTGAAAAGCGAATTTTATGAAGTGCAAACAACTGAATCGACTTCCTCATGAGCACAGAACTTCTGAGGTTTCAGCCATGAGTGGAAAAGGCTGTCAGCTCCTGGTTTCTCCATGCAATGTGTCCCCATCACTGAGCATGATCAGAGGACACCAGTCCCAGTCCATCAGGATTCCCATGTCCCCCCCCCCACGGGCCAATCTTAGTCCCCCCTCAGGAATGGAGAAAGTGAAAACTGGGGCCATTCACTCTCTTGCCTCTGGGAAACACAGCGGAGGCCATGTTGTTCTGCCAACCCTGAGCCTCCGCAGGCAGGTGTTGACCAATGGGAAACATCTAAACATGCCTACTGCACCCCTACAACAGCAAGTGCCTACTCCTCATCCTCCAACCACAACAGTGACAACTACCATTCAGACAGGACTCCGCTCCTCTAACAATGGCTTCAAAGGTAAAAACATAGGTTAAAAATATCTAATAAACCCAGGGCATGTGAGCAAGATGCAAGTGTAACTTTACTCTTCAGAACAGTAGTTTAACACTGCAGTCTACAGGATATAACTCTCGGCTCAACACACACCCTGTCTACATTTTATCAGAGAAATCAGGACACACGTCCTATAAAAAGATAAGCCAGACAGATGGATGTTGTGGACAGACTTCTCCACTTCACCAAAACCGCAACTTATTTACTATGCACATCTTCATACTTCACTCATTCCCAGTGTTCTCTTCAGAACCTCAATGTCTTCTTGCTAAACTTCTTGCTCTCCTATTTTATTGATAATTAACCAAGCATAAAGCTTGTCCTTAATTTTCTACTGAGGAAAAGTGGAAGGAGGTGAAAAGCTCATTAGTGATTAACAGAGCAGAAAGTGTCTCTCACCAGCTCAGGATGGTGAGGGAAATTCCCCCATCTACTGTATAAACCTTTATAAGCAGGCGAAAGGTGTGGCATTTAATTTTAATTTGAGTTTAATGTCTTTTCCTGATAGTTGAGTAACATTATGTTAACGCTCTGAACTGATCTGTGGAGATTTGTTGAATGTGGATAAAAGTTGTTGCTCTGCGGTAACATCCACACTAAAATAAGGTATCTCTCATCTGGATATTCTGTTTACTGAATGTTGGGCTTGTGTCCAGTAGGTTGCCGTGTGTCTGGGCCCACCATGGAAGTATTTGGCCAGCCAGCAGCTGCTAGCCTGACAGTGACCAGTAGTCCCATGACTGTTGTCACAGGCCAACCATATACTGCGGGGCCTGCAGCACCTCATCCTCCATCACATTTACATAGTGTAACGATTCCCCACACTGATGCCAGGTGGGCAATTGCAATAACAGTATGTGATGATGAGCTCACTAAACCTTAAGAGTGTTACTAAAGTGGATAACAACAATGTGTTTCAGATCCTTACTGTCCAGAGAATCCCTGGCATCCACTACCCTCAGTCTGTTTGAAACACAGTCAGTGTTTAGTGGAAGACATGACTGGCCATATGGCTACCGTGTGCTTCCTCAAGTGGGACTACCTCAGTGCTCCACCCAGGCCAGTGAGGGAGGTGAGCAGCTCAGCATTTCACCAACCACAGCCATGTCTGGCACGACCATATCAGGTGGCACGAGTACCTCTGCCTCCCTGCCTTCATACCTGTTTGCAGGTGATGCTGGAAGTCCTCGACCATCTCGTGCTAAGAAGAGAGCTCTCTCCATGTCGCCTTTGTCAGATGTCATGGGTATCGATTTCAACTCCATCATACGCACCTCGCCTACCTCCCTTGTGGCTTATATCAATGGTTCCCGCAGCTCTCCAGCCTCCCACCCCACACTCTCGCCTGTCCAGTCTGATGGTTATGGTCACTTCCTGGGTGTGAGAGGTCGGTGTATCCCCCAAGTCCATTCCTACAGCAGGCCAGGCTCTTTGAAGGCTATGGCCCCACAGACAGAGTACTGCCGAATGCAGATGCTTGAAGAGGGAGGGGGTCTGGAGAGCCGGATGGCTAACATGGTTGTGGAGCAGCAGTGCCTCCCAGAGGAAGGAGGCGTGCTGGAGAAGACTTCAGAGAGCGGCAGCCAAATCACCAACAACCTGCTGCCACCTTTACAGTTAGAGCCAGTTCATGTAGCTGCTACTCCTCAGGGGCCTCCACCACCCTACCACTCCCACCAGCACATTCACCTCTCCAGACGTCACTGCAAAATAAAGCCCCCATCCCAGGACCTTCTCACACAGGCTTCCATGGTTCCTTCAAGGCATGGGATGAGCTTTTTACCCCAGGTCCCAATGCTGGAGGAAGAGGAAGGAGAGCTGGAGGACTATGGGGCCCACTGCTGCAGGTGGTTGGACTGCAGTGCAGTCTATGACCAAAAGGAGGAGCTGGTAAGGCACATAGAAAAGCTACATGTGGACCAGCGGAAGGCTGAGGATTTCACATGCTACTGGGTGGGCTGTGCACGAAACTTCAAGCCCTTCAATGCCCGATACAAGCTTCTTATCCACATGAGGGTCCATTCAGGAGAGAAACCCAACAAGTGCACGGTACACCATGCAAATCACAGAACTGTCTCTTTTTAATGCAGCTGAAGTCAATACTTTATTTTCGTATAATTCTTAATTTCTCTGCATCTTAGAAAAGATAGATTCCGTATGCTATCCCACCTCCTAACAATACACAGATAGCACAACTGCCTCTCAATCAGATTACTTTTTTTTCTCATTTGTTAGAGCCTGAGTGAATGCAGTCAAAGCAGGAACATGAAGAATTTAAGGGGCTCACTGAGTTCAATTCTCAGTGCTTGACTGTGTTGAGCCACAGTATCTAGTTTAAAGATGCAGAATTTTTTTTTTTAAGAATTAATGCCTTCAGGTCGTCTGTGTTTATGGCCAAGGCTTAGATCAGAAATATGGCCCCTCTCTCCTCTCAACTTTAGTCATGGGGTAATTAGCGGAGCTCTGTGATAATTGACATGGGAATTAACTCAATTATGTAGTTATTAAATTAGCACAAAGGAGGCCTAGCACCATAGACCTGGCATGGCACCATGGCTCTCTAGTAGCTACTGAGCCTGTTAGCAGCAGTGGGTTTGCCAGGCCACCGTCTGAAAAGCTTGGCTATCATTCTGGGAAGGTGATGCCTCATAGTCTGGCTCTCTACAGGTCATAGTCTGTGGCTAAAGAGTTGGCATTTATCAATGGGCCTTATTATTGATGAACTGTTGGATTAGTTTCTGCAAGATGAATGATCTTGTCCTTTGAGATGTGTTGCAACTTAATGATGACTCTTTTGTTGGGTATTATATTTGGATGTGATGTGAAAGATATCATAATGTAGAGATTACCATCTCAGTCTAGAATGTAGAAACAAGAGTCTATAGCCATGCTACTGGATCTGTGAGGCTCTACTTAGGAACAGCAGTGCTTAGAGCTAAATGCTTACGTCAGCATGTTACCGTGCTCACAATGGCAATGCTAACATGCTGATGCTTAGCAGGTGTAATGTTAACCATGTTCATCATCTTAGTTTAGAGTGTTAGTCTGCTACATTAGTTAATCGGTACCAAACAAAAATTACACCTTAGATGAAAAATCAGGTGATCACCAAAGTGATTACAATTCATCCTGTGGGGACCATGAATGCCTGTACCAAATTTCGCAGCATTCCTAGCTGCTGAGATATTTCACTAAAAGCCGTAAATGACACATCGTCTGGGCGGTATGGCCAGATGATTTGCCCATACATCCAGTAGATGTTGAGATATTTCACAGTATAAGTGAAAACTTTGGGCCTGTAGTGGTGTTAGAGGAAAAATCAGGGTCTTATCAAAGTCCCTAGGATTCATTGTCAGGGGAACATGGCTATCTATATCAAATTTCATGGCAATCAATCCTATTGTTGTTGAAATATCTCGGTAAAGACAAAAATATCAACCTCATTGGCAGTGGTAGAGGAGAAGTCAGAGGATCACCAAAGTCATTAGGATACATCGCCTGGAACCAAGGATGTCTGCACTAAATTTTATGGCAATCCACTCAGTAGTTGTTGAAATATTTCAGTCTGGACAAAAGTTGTGGGTCGACCAACCAGCTGACCGACAGACAGACTGACATTGTCATCCTGTGAACCATGCCCATAGCCTGGCTAAAAATAATTTATGTGGATTGTACACAGCTTATTTTCTCCCTTGTTTGTCTTTTCAACACTCCCAATGGGAAAACATTTGAGATGAGATGAGTAATTGACAAACCACTTGCCAAACATGCTTCATGTCGCTGCTTTCAACAAGTCAATAATTAACTGCATGCATACCTGCAGTCGACCTTTTGTACCAAAATACTCACTTATTAGTTGAAGCCTGCTCTGTTACCATGGGGCTACAATCATTGGATGGGTATGTTTTCCATGTAATCATTCATAATGAAGAAAGTATTCATGGTCACAGCCCGTTGCCAAAAATGGAATTGATATAAAGTGCCACTTGTGTCTGTGATACAGTATAGTGCAGGCTGATTCTAAGTAAAGAGAGAAAAAAGCCAGCACATTAGACTCATCGTTCCTGTGCTTTAGGGAGACATTTTGATTCTGTGTGGATTTTCCTCAGGTCGTCAGGTCTGAGAATAATGTCAAGAATGCATGCCACATACATCAACATTTTCATAGACCTGAGCATGATTCTGTCCAAGTGATGACTTCTACTGAAAGGTTGAAAAGTTGTGCTTAAATGAAGGTAATGCTGGATATGAAAACAACAGGTAGCTAAAAGCACTTTAATATTAGGGATGGCTGAACCCACCTTTCAGATTATACAGCTATCCAAGATGTAGAACCCAGTTTTCCTTAGGAAATGATTGGCAAGTGAATAAACCGATGCACGATAAATGAAGTGTGAGCAAGCAACAGAACAATGATGTGGCTCTTGTACACAGTGAACATACAGGGCAGGCCCAGACTTGTACCTGTCATTTCACAATCTGTTTAGTGATGATTGAACGGTTTTTAACATATCCTTGTCTCACCAGTCTATTTGCATCTGTCACTGTGTCACATATGAGGGTTCCAAAGCATCATTTGAACCTAAACCCGAAAACAAAGCAGATCTCCACAGTCACTGTGAGTCAGCATGTTAATGGACGGTTTTTAATATCCTTCTGTGGTAATTGCATGACTCTCTCCTCAGGTGGTGGAGATATGGCTTGTTCTTCTGAGCAATTAGCTTGTACATTGTGGCTGCCACGTTTGCATGCCACTCCGACACTGAGATCGCCGAAAATTTCCCCTGAATTAATTTATCTTGGAATGACTGAGTGAATTGTGTTTTTATTTTTGGTTATTTTTTACTGAATTCATAATATATAAGTAAAAAATAATTAGCACTAGTGAGCATCAATTATTAGCACAGCTGACCAAAATCTACCTAGTCCACTAAATTTCCCTATATGAGCAGCTTGTAATTCAGCCCTTGCTAATGTTGCTGAAGGCAGGTCTGGTTGGATTTCAGGTTTGACAGCATTTTTGGTGTCATCCTTACAATTGTTTGGAGGGAACTAACTTGGTTTAGGCACCAGGAACTGATGCTTCAATACCTAGAAGTCATTTTCACATTACAGGCCCTGTCATTATTCTGCTTTAGTAAACAAATCATTCAGTTGCATGGCAATTATTTTTAATTTAAACAGACTGAGGATAAATAATATTGAATCCTCACCTGGAGATAATTGTAACAATTTTCGTTCATTTTGTTAGTGATCATGATTGAATCACAGTAGTCCACATGCACATTACCGTATATTGTAGCCATTTTTCGATCCAGAAAAATAACGCCCCATCCTCAGTATCATTAAATGTCACACATACCTCTAAAATTAAGGTATAATTCCAATTAGAGACAATTTGTTACATTATTGTTTTAAATATTTGATGTTTATGGTTCCTATGATCTACTTTGTTTTGTGGTAAAACTGAAGCATTTCATCCCACATATTAGAAGTAGTTCTACTATGTTGCTAAAGTATTATTTCTCATCCCCCCAGGAATTTACTAATCAATAGAAACAGGGACAGAAGAGCTAAAAATACACAGCAAATGAAACAGGTGGGAAAAAAAGAATAAAGAGGGTAGAAATATCACTGGTGAAACAGAAAGGATTGGAGTCCAGAGTGAATTGACCTCAGAGTAAGACTGGGCCCTGGACAGACGCTGCTGGCACAGACTGCAGCTGTCATTGTTCAGCCAGGGCATGAGTACCTGCCAGGACCTGTCAGACGCTGGCTGTAACACTGATCTACACTGAGGAGCCATGCTGCTTTCTTTTCAGCCCAAACGCCCCTTGCAACAAAATAAAAAGCCCTCCATGCTTTATGAGTGCTTCATGAGACAGAGAGAGAGAGTTACACAGTTACATACCCCTGGCTAGTCCTGGAGTCCTGGCAGTATTTTAGCTTTATGCTGGTTCTCGCTTGTCTGTCGGCTTTGGTTCTCAGAGACTATTTATCTCTGTCTGGGCTCTTTGTCTTGTGGTACTCTAGCTGAGGGGTTTATTGTTAATTCTTCTGTTTCAACTATATTTAGGATTGGTCTACTTTTCTAATGCATCGCCTTATGAAAGAGCATTTATTCTAATAGAACAGAATTGGAAAGGGTGCTCAAGTGAAGATCTACTCTCATGCGTGGGAAAGGTTAACGGGTTAGGAGAAGCACTTCTCATTTTGTGTGACTCTACAGTTTTGTTTGGTTTCCAATTTAGTCCATTTGCTTTGGCAAGATGTTAAGAATTCTTCGTATTCAGTGCTGGTCAACCTAGACCTTACACATTTATAACATTTCCAGAATACAACCACCATCCATCAAAAATGGTTGCTATAACATTGACTTGTAACAATGGCGCTCCACTGCAAACAAGGCTTAGCCAAAAGTGATGTTAAAAATATTGATTTTCAAGTTCAATATCAGAGCCAGGGTGGGCGTGTTGGAATTTTTGAGAATAGATGTTGACAGGAAATATCTGTGTTGTGACGACAGAGAATGTGCAAGCATTTCTACGTGGAATTCAGAGGAATGTTTTAAGTGAATTATTAATGGGAGAAAAAAGGAGGTATCAGTATGTGAGGAATCCAGTCTTGGAGGAAAAATAACAAAACTGGACATGGTCTGTGTGTTTTGCCATAAGGTTTAGTAAGTACATTCCAACCCCCTGTGAGCAGGAAGAGGGAGCGTAAAGTCCTGGCCTTACAAAAGCAAGGCTTTGATGAGTCACATATTTTTGTAGTGAAGTCACTGTGGTCACATGATACTGCAAAAAAGAGCTATTTTTTTTGGTTTGTATTATTGTGAGATTAGTATTTTCCTGAAGCTCAAGACATAGTGCAAGTGTAGGCCCTCTGTATAATGCTGTTACATATATATATATATGTATGTATATATATCTATATATAGATATATATATCTATATATAGATATATATACATATGTAAAAAAAAATGTAGTCACTCTTCCGTTTGAGATTTTCTATGAATGTATTAAAAATAGTCCACTAAAAGTGACAATTACTTTTTTTTGCAATTGATAGCTACCAACTGCTGTCAAGGTGATGCAAGATAAAGGACTGAAAATACAAGATGACAGTACATTGATGTGTGTATAAACACTGACCCCTGCTGGTGACACTCACGCCCATCAGGGATGAATTACTGAAAATATGACATTTAGTATAAACATTTAACATGTCCTTTTCTTGTGAATATTTTTCTTTGTGATATTGCCTTTTGGGATAGCCTGCAGTTGAATCCGAACTCAATTTTGACAGAGTATATACACTGTTTGAAAGCACAAAGCCTCATGACTCTATCTCTGTCAACCAGTTCAAGATCCCAGTATTGCTGCACCCCAATTTCATATTTTGTAGAAGGGATGCATACAAAACAAAAACAAAAAAAAGAAAAAAGGTGAGAACAAAAAATACATTTCTAATGTGTTTGTGCCTCTGTATGTTTGGTTCAGTATCATTTAAAGACAACATACAGTATAAAGACAAGCAATACAATACAGTCTGCTCACTGCTAATAACAGCCACGAGATCCAACGGTGAATAGATAGCACTATTTTGCCATAGCAAAACAAGGATGCACCTGTCTCTCCCAATTGTTTGTCCCTCTCAGGTCTTGCTGCTCTCGACCATGTAACTAGCAGTGAGTAGATAGGGCATACTTGATTATCAGCTGAGACTAAATGAAAGTAATTTTTCTATTCAGAGGTTTTCTATATTTCCCCTTCCACCCACACCGAGGTCAGCAGCCCTTTTTTTTTTTACGGGTGATTCCAGCTAATAATCTCATAGCTCCGAGCAAGTGTGCAACATCAGGTTAGAGATGCCTTTAGGGCTTATATTCATTATTGCATGGGTGGGAGCCAAGAGCCAAAAGTATAAAGGTTTCGTTTTAAATGCATGTATTATACTGCTACTCTGTGGCAATCTGATGGCAATAGACTGCTTGAACTACTTTTACTGTGTCGATATGCGGTTACAGTTCGAGGGCTGCAAGAAGGCTTTCTCTCGGCTAGAAAACCTGAAGATCCACCTGCGGAGCCACACGGGGGAGAAACCCTATATGTGTCAGCACCCAGGCTGCCACAAGGCCTTCAGCAACTCAAGTGACAGAGCTAAACACCAGCGCACACACCTGGACACAGTGAGTGGCAGACCGGCACAGACACACATACAATTACGCGTGGTACTTCAAAGCTCGTGTACATGTGTGTGTTTGCCTCTATGTGGGCTCCTTCGACTTTTCATGTATCTGTGGTTGTACAGAAGCCGTATGCGTGCCAGGTGCCTGGCTGTGCAAAGCGTTACACTGATCCCAGCTCCTTGAGGAAACACGTGAAGTCTCACTCTACTAAAGAGCGACAGTTACGGAAGAAGGTACGCACTGCAGCGCACGCTGTGGCACATTTCACAGTTTTCACAGTCTTTTCTGTTTGAGAACCAATAGTTTGGTGTTCTTCATAATGTGTTTTACTTGGAAAGGTTACGCCAAGTGCACAGCTCGGTGAATATGTTGACTGACAAACGAAACTGAATTGTAAAAGACACGGAGCCCGATTTTATCAAGCGCAAGCGCAACGACAGGTGCGAAGCGGTAGGTCTTGGGCGCATGGGCTGTGTGGGTACCTCCAAGCGCACCCGCTTTACCGGTTCGCGTTTCTACTGTCTCTCACGTCACATAGGAAAATGTGACGCAACAGCATTTGCACCGTAATGCATTTCAAGAATAAAACACCGAATGCCACCTCTGCTAAAAAAGAAAGTTGGAAAGGAGGCTATGGCGCACAGGACTGACGAGCGGCTGTAATCCGACATCTCCCACTTAACAGAATACCGAGTCATTGCGGACCAGTCTGATCGGGGTAGTATTGTATGGCGTTACTTTGCGGCAGTCTGATGTCATTTGCACGTGATTTAATAAAAAATGAACACAGTGGACCGTCTTCTCAAATCAGACGGTGCAGATTTATTAACGTGTGTGTGTGTCATGTTGCCCTCAGACGACGCGAGGGAATTATTGAACTAAAGGGGAAGCTTTTCACAGACAATATCAAGCAGCCGTGGGCAACAGAGGACTGCACGAATCACTTGTAGTAATTTAAAGATAAATGCAGACTGATAAACTGTATTTTTTTGAGGCCGACTTTTACGCCATTTTAGCTGGGGAGCAATTTATTGAAATGGGTTGTTTACTTTTAAATAGTTAATCCGTCATTTCTGCGCATTTGTCCCGTGTATTGGGTTTGCTGTTGTTAATGAATTAACCAAAGCGGCAGCAGACTGACGTTGCTCCAGAAGCAGACGTGGGTCTGAGTCGTCTATTCTCAGCCCAAAGTCTAAGACACATTTTCCACCAAAAATACCCCAAACCCGCTTTGCGCTGACTCATTTGAATGAACTTCCCGCCTGTTCGTGCCTTTCCTCCCACTTGAGCACCATGCGCTCTGCGCTTGGCACCAAAATACCACCCAGGTATGCAAAGTGAATTTTAAAATAATTCTAAAATTGGGCCAGTTGGGTTTATTAGGTATTTGCAGTCAGAAATAACTTTCGACCTTGAGCAAATCTCATTAGTGATGATTTCAAATACATAGCATCACTTCTTCAACATTACAACCATGAAAAAAATAGGAGCTTCATCAACACAATTCAGATGTTTCATTTCATTGTGCTTTGATTTGTCCTAATCAGCTGATGGTGCCAAGTATCTACTCTCTGTGATGTGCTCTCCATTCTGCTCTGCTAAGCTCTGTAACTTAAGTGGACACAGAAAGATGTAATTTACTTTAACTTTCTTTAACTTACGTTTAGGTGTTTGTGAATTCAGAAGAAAATACCCACCAAGCAGGGATGTCATTTTATACTGTTCATCAAACCTACACAACACACAGAGCTAGGTCACACAAAAATACACATGATGTTGTTTGTCATATCTTTGTCCTGTTTTTGCCCCCTCTGTTTTTCCACTTAGGGCGACGCCACTATAGATTTTCACATTACGGCACGGCCGTGTTGCAGTTAACATTTTTGCATGTGCGTGTGAGATTCATGCTCTTTAGCTCTTACTGAGGGTTATGTCACCATAGATACAGACAAAGAAGGTGGGTAGTTACTAAAAAAAGTGTCATTTTACAAAGTCTCCCACATGCACAACTTCTTTCATCAAAAACTCAAATAACAGATGTTTATTTAAGTTTTACTGATGGTTCTCAAGATGGAGTTCATGTTATATTTGTTTCTTACTAAGACCACAAAAATCCTAGCTTACAGTATATACTCTACAACAACCATGGCATTCTATAGCTGTTTCTTGTCTTGTGTGCAAAGAATAGTGAAAATCGTAACCAGGCTTTAAACTAGAGGCCAAAGAACAAGTAGCTTAATAAGAATTCCTCACTGAAATAATTTCCATTTTAAATTATTTTTTGGTTCATTGCTGTCTTTATTTGATAGAAGGGAGCAGAGAGAGACAAAGCGGGATGGCAAGGAAGGTTGCCCTGCCAGATTCCCATTTCAGATGCCTTATGGTGGTTTCTGGATTCAATATTTGATTTTATCATGGTGTTTGTTTAATTTTAAAATAATTTCTAAAAGACTTAATGCCTTCCCCATACCTGATATAGAAGAGACTTTTATGTCCATAAGCTGACCTGCCAGTGGAAGCATGTGATGAAGTCAGATGTGTAAGACGTTTTTTTAGTAATATCTGACCAACCAAAAATCATCTACATAACAAGGTTGACAGTGCATTATAAGCATTTTATGCATTATAAATTATTATATCCATTAAAAATGATTAACAAAAGTCATATTTATTAGTTTATTATTAATAATGTTAGTATTATATTACAATGATTTAAAGAAGATTCTGCCAGAATCTTAGAACTGTTTATTCTATCCACCACTGTTTACGTTTATGTTTCATGTGCCTTTTGTCCAGATTAAATCTACTGCTGATGTGACCCAGGACACACTGACAGACTGTTTAACCATCCACCCTCTACAACCAAGCCTTTCTCCTCTGGCAAGGATAGACAACGACTTGAACCCATCCCCTGGTGCATCCTACGAGTCATACTCTGGTATGTCTATGCTCTAGCTCTTTGCATTAATATGTATTATATAAGAACTAGATAAATAAACATACAGTATCACCCTACAATCATGTGCACATAATAGGTTTAGCCATTAGATTCAGGCTGTGGCAGACAGCCCTGAAGTGTCTGTCATCCCTGTTCCTCAGCTGCTCCACAGGGACAAGACTCCTCCAGCAATCCTCACCTGGCCCTGTTGTGCTCCTTACAAGATAATTACAGGTACTGAGGATTTTTGTGTTATTGTCTAAGTCTGAGGGGTTTATATTCTTTAGCATATAATCCACAACATAAATCATTCAAACTGTGTTACTATTCTTCAAACTACACATACATACAGTACATTATGTGACGGAATTCCAGCAACAGTTTGTTTTTGGTTTTTTTAAAGCCATTATAACCCTGCCAATGGTAATGTAAAGGCATTCCGTGTTAGGGTTCGTTTACCCATTGAAACAAAGCCAATCCTTTTCATGTTATTCGTGTTATTGCTTTGGAATACTGTGGAACTGAACATGTGCAGCAACATAAGAGTCAACAGTTGGAGCAGTTTGCTTTACTCAGCAAGCCAAGTAGTATTTTCTTTTCATTTTGTATTCCCATTGGCTCAGTTAGAACTTTAATTATGACTAATTTAAAGGCTTCACAAATCTCTCTTCTCTCTTTGATGAACTGAAACAATCAACTTAAACATTGGTTGTCATGGTTTCAAGGCTATAAGCTCAGAATTAGAATAATCACTTTAAATGAAAGCTCTATTTTGTACCCTGATAAAAAAAAAAAGAAAAGAAAAAGTCGAAAGGGTTAGGTTTTTGTTTTGCTTGTTTTTTTTTTGGTGTGTGTGGGTGGGTGCTACGGCTGGGAAGAGGCGTTAGAGGTTGGGGATGGCCAGCAACAAATTTCTCTGGTCAACCCATAGGAAAACATCCCTTCATCTATACACTTCAAAGCATGTGATAAAGGATTTCTGTCATTCTGAGCAGCCAGATGCTCGTGGTCTCTCACTGGCTGTGATTGTTCTCATATCAGCGGTAGGCCGGAGCATTCACTGCAGGATTCTGGGGAGACAATTGGGCTGTGAAAGCAGACCTCGCTTTGCCTCATTGGTCTCGACCGCTGGTATTAATGGATGCTATAGCCACCGACAAGAGTGGCTAAGGAATTCAATAAGTGAATCATAAAATCTAAAAAATACCATTTAAGGTCCAGTGGGAGAAGAGAGACGCTGTAATTACTTTTTTAGATGTTAAATCAATTGTAAAATCCTTGTTGCCATTTTTTGTACACTTTTCTGGGATTCCTTTGCGTTCCCATTCAGTCCTTCAGTATATTGACAGCAAACTTTGGCTCCTTTAATATTCTTTTTATTGGTAAGTAGACATGCAAATGTGTTACTTCGCCAAACCTAACAGCGGGAGTGTCAGCTGCCATGGCCACTGAACAATATTTAAATTTGCTAGTTTAATCCTCTGTATCTAACAATGAGATACATGAAAGTAGTGTCTTTGATTTTTTATTTTTTGTTTTGTAACAATGAGTGACAAAGATGTCATTTAATGGTTTAAAATTCTATAAGACTAAGAGAAAAAAAAAATTTCAAATAAGTAATATGTTCAGATTGCTTTGCTATATTAGCTGATTACACCAAAGATAGGAGGAGCAGTCTAATTCCTTAAATATAAGGAGGAGTGATAAAGGAACAATTTGCAGGTATAAACTTGCACTACTTTGTTGGGGAAATGCTTTGAATAAACTTGTGTTGCACAGGCCATAGTGTATAAGGTACAGATCGTAATCTTGAAGTGCCGTGAGTGTGCCTCCCTTGCTACTTGTATCAATTTTCAAGCACAGAAAATCAATCTCGTGGTCATGATTGATGATTTATTTGCAGCCAACTGGTCATTTTACCTTTGTGTGAAATTGTGACAAATATGGAATCTGACAAACAGTTTTTTGCTAAACTTGCATAAGTTTAACTGTGAATTTAATTGTAGTTAAAGGACAATTCAGTTTGTGATCCTAGATGTTTTTGATCTCTGTAGCCTTTGACATCTACAGTAGGTGGTTTAAAATGCGCATTATCACCTTTAATGCTGTTGTTTTTACACAAGTAGATGTCCTTACATACAGTTGTATAAACACTGTATAATACAGTGCCTTACTTATTTTCTAAGGAAAATATTATACATTCATTCATATTCAGAGAGGATGGACACAGTAAAACCCTGTAGAACGTATTACATTTCATTATGGTAGCCCTGCAAAAATTCTGCCTCTTTAAAGCTTTCAGCAGACATTCCTTACTGATTCAATTCAGTGAGATATAAATTTAAATATTGGAGAAATATTTAACCATTTAAAATACATATACATTTGTATGCGGAAATAAGTAATAATTGTTTTTTTAAATAATAAAAATATATGTTGTTCTTTTTTTTAATTTCCTCGAGCAGAGTATTTATTTCGGTCTGAAATATTTCAGGTTTGTTGATCCTTCCCCTCACCAGCTCTTCCCCGGGGACCAGTGTGGGCCTTGCCTTTCCCCCTGCCTCCCGCATCCTCCCAATGGGACATCCCTGCAGAACAACCAAGATCTGAAGCAGCCAGGCCATACTCCTGATCTAGCAGATCACAATCCAGGTACTCAGATGTTTATTATCAGTGTATTTTCAAGGTTTTTCAAAATACTCGCTCCAAAGATGTAAATACAGTTGTGCCAAGGGGGAGGTTAATCTGAATATGGTTTATTGTGCAAGTTTCACATCTGAGCCTATTAGCAATTGTGTGGGCAGTTTGACAATCTGTTTGAACAGATTTTCTCACATGCGCATTAATTGTGCAGTATATCTTTACGATGTGTAGCAGGTGGCTGGCAATTTTGTAGTTAGACAGAATCAGGCAGCTCCACTTTATGTACCTTTAAATAGATATCACCTTTTCACCTCTCCCCAGACTTGACAGCCACAGTGATGTTGACAAGGTTTTCAGAAACACACAGTTCAGTTTTAACTTCTGAGATAAAGACAGGGTCTGAAAAGACTAAAATGCACAGTTTGTTTCATTTACGAGGGCTGCTTTTATACCGGAATGTATAATTTATGGGGTAAAGCTATAGACTTTAATTTAACTGATCTTTACAATAAGGATAGAGGAGTGAGGTCTTCTCATTTACCCTGTAGAGCTCTCAGGGCAGATGAAGATGCTATATTCTTCTCCACAATATGGTGGGATCACAGCACAGAGCAGTTCGAGTCACCTGATGCAAGTTGATGGCTTTGGTGACAGCCTCGCTCCAACAGTCAATATTCCCAATGGGGTGGCCACCTCACAAACAGCTCTCTCCTGCATTACAGGTAATGATAATACAGTCTAAACAAAATAGCTCAAGGATGAGCACATTATTGCCACTGGATTTAACAACTCTCACTGTGCATACATGCATCTGTGTACTTTTATGGTTTGTTTTTTTTTCTATGTACGTGTCTGTGTGTGCTTGTGCGTGAACGTGCGCGGGTGCATCAGCAGGGTTAAATGTCCACAGCCAAGCACACGATCTGGCTCCTAATCAAGAATTACATGGAGGAGATTTCTTCACTGTGGTGGACCACTGCACAAGCCAGGTGTCCTGCATCTATACAGAAGGCTAACATTACTTAATTGTGGGTTTTTCTTTCGCCTTTGCACTATTTTGTGTCCCTGTTCCATTTAAGTCAAATGGTCAATAGGAAGAACACTTTAGATAGCACTGCAACCTGGCGGCAGCTGTATTTAGCAGAATAAAAGAATATTTGATGATAAAACGATCTAAGATGCTGCTCCCTGCTTCCTCGCTGGAGGAATTGACTTTTACATTCTACATGCAAGATTCTCTCTCTCTCCCTTTCTCTCTCCAACTAAATCTCTGTAAATGTACTATCTGACTCAACACTCTGGCTTCTGCCTTCATAATCAGTGTATAGTAGCCTAATGACTGAGCCTACAGGATTTTAATGTTTACTTCCTCTGTTTTTATACAGCTTGTGTATAATATTTAGTAAGTACTTAAAGTAGTTTCTGGTGACGTTTTGCACAATATTCAACACTGCAATCAAAGCAAGGTATGCAAGGGATCATTTATTAAGGTTTTTCTTAGAACCAGGGCTTTGTAACTATAGTAACAAGACAGCCTTACCATTTCACTGTAATGTTCATAGGTATAACCTGTTGTTTGAGTATAGTAATGTGCTATGAGTGCTCCTGCGCCTGGATCATGAGGTGGATTCGTGTTGGGGACCACACCAGTGATTTTGCATGTTTAAGTTTATTTACTGAAAAACTACATACACTTCACATTACAGTTTACCCTTTCTGAAAGCAGCATATTGCTGTACATTTTTTAACCTGTTTTCCTAAAGCCAGTAATTTCAGTTATTCAGTTCTTCAGTTATTTCCATATGGTATGAAAATGAACTTATGGAGACTGCAACACTTGCTTGAAATAGGGAAACTGTCATGGTGATTATAGCAGATTTTATATCTGCATATTTTTTATTTGTTGTATTTTAATGCAGTGCAGACTTTTCCACCCAGTTTGTACTTGCAGCTGCATTATTATGCAACCATAATACAACTATAAGAAAAAAAAAAAAAAAGCAGACATGAACACCACACAAAAACAAAAATTTGTTGTTGTGAAATGACCATCAGGATAAAACTAATATTCAGAAATCTCAAGCATGTTTTGAAAAATGATCAGATGCAATGTGAAGTATACATGTTTTGTAGTAAATGGGCTAAATTATGCAGACTCTGCTATCAGGCCTCAACTTTTGAATAAATCTGTAATGGATCAAGGAAAAGTAAAGAAAGGTGAAGTAAATCAATTGTACCCTTGTTTGTCATATGTCATGCCTTGTGTCTCTTAGTAATATGAGGATTCAACAAACTCTTGTGGATAAATTCATTTTGGGAAATAAGATTTTTCAAGCATACCACACAGATTATTGTCAAGGTTACAATTTTTATACCCCAAAGCGCCATGCAATTGATTAAGTTTCTGCATACTGGGAGAGCAATGACACTCCACTGCAAATATTTTCAAAAATGGAAAGTAAGTGACATTGAGTGGATAGTGGATTTCTAAAAATGTTTTAGCTGATTCTTTAAAGGTAGCAGTTTTTCTATAGACAACATTTTTTCAGGCAAAAATAAAGATATTTAATTATACAAGTCGGCATCTCTCTATAGAGTCAGTATCTCTATCTCTAGTTGCAATAAACAAAACAAAACGAAGCTAAAAGGCACAGCAGAGTAACTTCTTTGTGATACTGATATAACTTAACACACTGAAATTCTGGAGGCAATAAGCCTCACATATAACGTAAGTCCCAGAAATAATTAGCAACCACTGCTATGTACCTGATCTGTATGAAAAGCTAGTACAGGTCCAGCAAGCAGCGGTCTTAACAGCAGTGGGGGTTTTTTTGTTTTGTTTTTTTTGTTTTTTTTTTTAATTGAAAGGACAAACTGTTTTACTTGAAAATAATTCTTTAAGCAAAAGAGTGTCATGCTTCAGATGGGGGTTTCAGTAGTTGCTTAGCAACAACAACAGCTTTCCCAAAAAGCATCTGTCTAGTACTGCTAACCACAAAAAAGTGCTCCACAGTGGACACAGGTGATTGGTTAAGCTTTGTATCCAGTAGGAAGCTTCTTAACAATGCTGGCTTTGTTTGGTCACTGTTCCCAATTTAGCCCTACTTGTGCTATCTGGTAAAATATATGACACAAGTAGCATGCTTTATATTTAGTAATTTCATAGATATCTATATGACCAATAATTTTCTAGCAATATCCACCACTTTTGCACAAGGTAACAATTTAAGGCAACAATTTAAGGGTCAAATGTTGTTGTAAATAATCGCTCATCCAGCAAAGGTAAAAGTTGAGAATCAAACTGTAAACATTAATTTTCATTCCAAAGCTCTGAGGCTGATGTTAACACGGCCCAGGAACAAACACATGCAGTAGAAAAGAGCATTCATTAGGAGGGTTGACTTTAAAACTAAGGACAGTGAGAACAATGGCAAATAGATAAATAAATAAACATGACTGTCATTAAATACACAGCACAGAAGATCAACTAATAATGGCAGTCACCATTGGCCTATCAAGCCACCTGGTATGGTGATTACATGCTGGGCACTGCCTGTGAACACTTGTGGTTACAAATTCACCAAAACAGTGTGATCTATGTCCGGTTAATGAAAGGCAATCGTTCAGTCTCAGCATCCATTTTATGTGATATACCAAAAGTTTTGCCCCACTTTTCTTCCAGAACTTGCCTTACCTCTACCCTTCCAAACAAGGTGGGAAAACAGAAAAAGAAGTCCGGTTTTCATTTGGGCAAAATGTAATGCGATCTGCTCAGATCCCAAATCTGAGAACCAAGAAATGGCCGAAATACATTTTAAAAGTGAGCTCTCTTAAGATCTTTTGACATTGTGATTTCCATTATTTTGGAGAGGAATATACGAGTCTGAATGAATGAAAATTGATTATGACCTACTTCTGTATTTGAGATTGTTTAAACACTATACTCTGGAGTCGGGTATGAGTGGTTCTATGGTTAACAAATGCTCTTTTTATTCACTTGTGCCTGATTTTCTGAAAGTCAAGTTAATGTCCAGAGAAACATATATCCATGGGAAACTGACCTGTTATTACGCATGAGAAAGACAATGAAAAGAAAATACCCAAATGTTGCTGAGACGGAGACAAACACCAGAACGGACTAACACGGTGTCTTTAGGGGCACTTTAGGGGATTTTGCCCTTCACAGCAGGACTTGGTGACAGGCCTGTGACCTCTAGTGTGCATATGGCATACATATCAAACATGTCTAAACCTGTCACTCTCTCTCTGGCCAAAAAATAAATAAACTTTTCATCTTCAGAATCTTAAAATACAAGCATATAAAATTTGCAGTAGAAAATTAATTCAGTTTAAAAAAAAGAAAAGCATCACCATGAATCATCATCATTATAGGGCAAATCATAATTATGGCAGTAGGCCATGAAAATACAGTAATACCAAAATCACGAAGTTACGAAGGTTTTGGATCATGGTTAGGTGTTTATAAAACTTTTGAGGCATCAGCTGAAGGAAAACAAAAGCCCACAGCATCCTGAGACCAACCTGTAGACTTGTATTGGTCAGAGAATACAGAAGTCGTGTTTGCAGCTATAGGGAGCATTGAAACAAATGCCTGGCTTTATTTAAACATCCTGTAACATGTCAATCACACTTGATGCGTCAATTCCTCCAGCGAGGAATTAAATCAGACTAAACGCAAGGGCTCGGGTGTAAATGCCGGTCTTGGAGGATACTCTCATTATACTCAAATACATATCGGTGTGATTTTATTTCTGATAAGACTCTACTTAGTGCACTTTAATCTCCTCCCACCTGCCTGTTAAGGTTGCGCGCTCCCGGTGAGTTTTATAGCAACTGTTGCCCAGTGAAGCAGCGCCATAGTCACCGTAGTCCTGGCGACTGTAACCCACCAACAACAACCTCTCGCTCCATCATTACCACCTCCTCCACCATCCTCATCTTCATCAACCAGTCCACAGCTCAGGTTTGAATACATTCTTCCCTATTTTTAGCCCGAATTCAAGTCCTTTCTCGCTTCAAGGGATCGTTTTTTGAAGGAGATATTAATGCTCTGGGTTATGTTTTGTCCGCTGCTGAATGAAGGCTCGCTGAATAGCTGGGGTAGTTTGCTAGCGAGGGTGTTTCTTTGTAACGTGTTAGCCTGCTTGCTAACGTTGCCTGTAGATAACCACAGATGTGAGAGGAGCTAGCAGTGTCCTCTCACGGGTTGCTTTGTGGCTAGTACTTACCCAAATGTAGTCAGTTTGGCAGAAAACGGTTTTTCCTAGTAACTTATTTATTTAAACTTACCATACTGAGTGGTAGCATAGGTCTGGGCTAGTCACTGATGCTAGCTGGTCAGCTGGAGCAGGAGCAGGTGTCTGTTGTTGCTAGGTTGCTAACTCCAGCGTTGCCTTCTGACAATGCCTGTTGGTATCTCTTTTTTTTTTAGCTAATGTTGCGGTGATATTGCAAGTTTGTGTTTCGTGTGATTCATTCTTGTTGGTAATACACAATCAATAATGTCGATCAGCAATGGAAAGTGCTGTGAGCTAGCTTTCCATACACTAACTGCTATTGGCAATAGCAAAGCCATTACTTTCCCTTTTGTCTTAGGGAGCAAGATAGCTTCGCTAGCTTTCCATCTACCCTCTTTGTGGCATCAGATGGCTACGATAAGATATCTGATTTTGATAAGTTTTGCAGTGGTCAGCTCTGAGAGAAAAAAACGCTTGGCTGATTAATATTAAAATACCTTAATGTTAGCACCCATTTTTATCAAGAATCATTTTGTTATTCTGAATTGCAAATTCTGTATCTGGGTTTGTAAACGTCGGGGTTTATCCGCCCCTTCTGCAATACAGGTCTACTCAAGAATTATTGACTAACAATTAAAAGTTTACATTTTGTATTTATGTAATACACATGTACTGTATGTGTGCATGCATGTCATGGGTGCGCAGGAAAGAATAGGAGTGTATTCAATCCAGTATGACACTGTACAGGGGGAAGATGCTTAGTCGTGAGTTAACAGCTTAATATTGTGCCATTTTTGTTTTAGGTACACTTTAAGTGGGTAAAAACAGTCACATCTATTTCAATCAAATATACTATATTTCTTCTCCTCATTTTGGAATTGTGAACTTGATTTTTAGGATTCCTTAAACCTGTGGGTGGCTCATATAAGTAGAGACTGGGTTTCTTAAGGTTGCATCACAATTATTCTTGGGTCCACTGGGTCTCCTGTACAGCTGCAGCCCCCGATTCCTGTTAGGGGAGAGAACAGGTGTGTGTGTGTGTGTGTGTGTGTGTGTGTGTGTGTGTGTGTGTGTGTGTGTGTGTGTGTGTGTGTGTGTGTGTGTGTGTGTGTGTGTGTTTGTGTGTGGAGGACAAACACACTTAAAGTTGTGGTGGGACTCCTGACCATTGAGGCTAATGTATCCACCACAGAAAAGGTATTCAGCAGTCAAGAAACTTCAGTTGTGCATTGTCATCCTTAGAATTTGGTTCTCTTTTTAATTGTATGTTAGTTGTCAATCATTTATCTGTAACTACTCATGTAGTAATTCCTTTGTATGAGAAAGACCTGTCATGGATAAACAAGTGGGCCTGACAGCACCAGAGCAGTTCAAATTAATTAGGTCAAAATACTAATGATACCATTCTTGCGCTTACTGAAGGCAAAGCCTAAAATAATGTAAACATATTGATCTATGGGCATATACAACCAAAAATAGGTCATGCCAGACACAAAAAAGGATGTTGGGAACTGCTAGTTATCAGATCATGTTACCACTTACCTGTAGTCTGGTAGGGCAGAAATAGTACCATGCCACCTGCTGCCTGGATCCTGTTGCATTTCCAATCACTTAAAGAGGGGCTGATTAATTAAATTATTCAGTCATCCATTTTCATGGCTTAGCAGAATACGGTATGTTTGGTTTGTTATTTGCCCCAGCCTGCCAGAAATGATGTGTGCTGTTGATGAAAGGGGAACTTAAAGGTCCTTGTTTTTTCCTTCATAAACCCAAATCAGGCAACGAGGCTGAACAATGAACATTTAGATTCATGTTAGGATGCTTCAGGATATTTTAGTACATTTAAAATTTCTGTTTCCCATCTTGACCTCAAATCAGATTAAAAGTTGGACACTGGCTTTGTTACTCTGACTTTTTTTGGCAGCGCTAACAGTATCCCATTTATTAAAGTAATGTCTCTGACATTAAAATCAACATCAGGAAAAAATGTAACTCACTCCCAGTTTACTTTATAATCTTAAAACCCAACCCCCAAACAAACAGTTCTTTGCATTCCTCCCCCAACTTCAGCCCCCAATTACATCTCCCTCCACCTGTTTTCCTACTGTACTAGTGCCTGATCATGCTCCTGTTTTGCCCTGGGTTGAAAGTGTTTGTAAAGAGGAGATTTTGTGTATGGTGTACTTTTCAGCCTTGATTACCAGCTCGTATTTCTTAACTTGGTGCATCAGACTCCGCCTTTCATACATGATCATTAGAGAGGGGAGGCAAATGATGGTTCTGTGAATTTTCTGGTAGCTGCGACTGTGAACCTTGCAGTCTTTAATATTTGTTGCCTGTAACGTTAGCAAGAGGAATTTAGGGGAGAAAACGCAGGGCGAAATGTTGCCCTCCTTGGTGGCTTTTGTTCCTCTGTGTCTTTGTAGTGCTTGCACTTGCTCAGTGGAGCACAGCATTTAAGTGGGCCACAAGGGAGTGCCTGAATGGTGAGGCAGGAGGTGTGTTGTGTGTGTGTGTGTTGTGTGTGGAGGACAAACACACTTAAAGTTGTGGTGGGACTCCTGACCATTGAGGCTAATGTATCCACCACAGAAAAGGTATTCAGCAGTCAAGAAACTTCAGTTGTGCATTGTCATCCTTAGAATTTGGTTCTCTTTTTAATTGTATGTTAGTTGTCAATCATTTATCTGTAACTACTCATGTAGTAATTCCTTTGTATGAGAAAGACCTGTCATGGATAAACAAGTGGGCCTGACAGCACCAGAGCAGTTCAAATTAATTAGGTCAAAATACTAATGATACCATTCTTGCGCTTACTGAAGGCAAAGCCTAAAATAATGTAAACATATTGATCTATGGGCATATACAACCAAAAATAGGTCATGCCAGACACAAAAAAGGATGTTGGGAACTGCTAGTTATCAGATCATGTTACCACTTACCTGTAGTCTGGTAGGGCAGAAATAGTACCATGCCACCTGCTGCCTGGATCCTGTTGCATTTCCAATCACTTAAAGAGGGGCTGATTAATTAAATTATTCAGTCATCCATTTTCATGGCTTAGCAGAATACGGTATGTTTGGTTTGTTATTTGCCCCAGCCTGCCAGAAATGATGTGTGCTGTTGATGAAAGGGGAACTTAAAGGTCCTTGTTTTTTCCTTCATAAACCCAAATCAGGCAACGAGGCTGAACAATGAACATTTAGATTCATGTTAGGATGCTTCAGGATATTTTAGTACATTTAAAATTTCTGTTTCCCATCTTGACCTCAAATCAGATTAAAAGTTGGACACTGGCTTTGTTACTCTGACTTTTTTTGGCAGCGCTAACAGTATCCCATTTATTAAAGTAATGTCTCTGACATTAAAATCAACATCAGGAAAAAATGTAACTCACTCCCAGTTTACTTTATAATCTTAAAACCCAACCCCCAAACAAACAGTTCTTTGCATTCCTCCCCCAACTTCAGCCCCCAATTACATCTCCCTCCACCTGTTTTCCTACTGTACTAGTGCCTGATCATGCTCCTGTTTTGCCCTGGGTTGAAAGTGTTTGTAAAGAGGAGATTTTGTGTATGGTGTACTTTTCAGCCTTGATTACCAGCTCGTATTTCTTAACTTGGTGCATCAGACTCCGCCTTTCATACATGATCATTAGAGAGGGGAGGCAAATGATGGTTCTGTGAATTTTCTGGTAGCTGCGACTGTGAACCTTGCAGTCTTTAATATTTGTTGCCTGTAACGTTAGCAAGAGGAATTTAGGGGAGAAAACGCAGGGCGAAATGTTGCCCTCCTTGGTGGCTTTTGTTCCTCTGTGTCTTTGTAGTGCTTGCACTTGCTCAGTGGAGCACAGCATTTAAGTGGGCCACAAGGGAGTGCCTGAATGGTGAGGCAGGAGGTGTGTTGTGTGTGTGTGTGTGTGTGTGTGTGTGTGTGTGTGTGTGTGTGTGTGTGTGTGTGTGTGTGTGTGTGTGTGTGTGTGTGTGTGTGTTTGTGAAGGGGGTTGGAGTGAGGCAACAAGAGTGTGTTGTGATGCAGGGGCTTTTTTTCCTCGATTAGGTGGGCTCGGTTGGGCCATGTACTTTAGCTTTCAAACTGCACTGTGGAACATAAGTCTACATTCTCCTCCCTCCTCAAGTCCTTTTCTTAGCATTCGGATGTAGTTAGCTGAAGGCTAAAGTTTAACGGTGCAGAATGACACTTTTATCACTGTGGTAGCCTGCATCCTAGAGCTTTCACAATTCAGGATAAAAGAGTTGTTTGTGTGTTGTATGTTAATCATATGTTTAATCAGGTTGTAATTTTTTGTGAAATGTCATAATTTACAGTGCCTTTACAAAATTACAGGTTATAATATTTGCCTCTCTGCATATTAGTTTATTTTTCCACCAGCCACACCGGAGCCTGTATGATAGTGAGTGCATATGCACATATTCTCCTCCCCAAGGTGTTCAAAATAGTCATGCTGAAAGCAGATGGCTTTGCGATAATGAATCTCAGTGCCCTTTTATCTTTAAAGAAACTGATGATTTTCCTGCTTTTTTATTTTCCCTCGCACTCTCAATGCACCAGGAAAGATTGACTCAGCTTTGTAATCCAACTTTGAGGTTAGTCACCCCAACACAAATAAAGAAAAAGGCCAGTATGATATTGAAGATAAAGGGAAGGGGCAGTCTGCCCCTGGAGAGATTCAAAGCTGTTAGGAGACCCAGCTTAATTAACCAAGAGAGGCTTGCTCATGGAAACTGTGATGGGGAGGAGGTGGCCTTCCCTTGGAAGGAATGGGTGATGTTAGCCATACTATTATTAACTCATAAACACAGGTTCACCAACATTCTCTCTTCTCACTTTATCCTTATCTTCAAAATATTACACTTTACCCTTGGTTAGTAAGTACTGTAGGCATGGTGTCTGATGCACAATATAGCTCTTTTATTAGTAGTATTGATGCTCTTGGGTAAAGTCACTTAAAAATTAGATAACTTGACAGTTGTTCTTAGTATATTGTAGTAGTGATTCAGGACTTCCAATCTCAAGTAACATTAAACCTGTTAAAGGTGGGACTGAAGCAGCATCTATTTGGAGTTTGTTAAATATTAACTTGTTTTATGGCTGTGAACATGGAGACAAGACCATGTGTCACTGATGCATGAGGCTCTCAGTACATTGAGTACTCCTAGGCAAAAACAGGTGTTTGGGTAGAATTGCTCTAGAGCAGCTTTAGAAGCCTTGATTTGGGCAAAACAGAAAAGGGTCTGTGATGATACCTCAAGTTTTCTACTATGCCTTGATTAAGATCTGATTTAGGGATATTTTATGCCCTGGGCTAACCAAATCATGAGGATAATTATCGGATGTATTTTCCTCTATACAAAGCGTTTTTTCATGTACTATGATGGATTTATCTTTTGGTATTACATGCAATATGTTCTAGACACATGTTAAGGATAAGGTTTATTTGAGGTTCATGGCACTGATTTTGTGACTATTATACCAATTATAAAATAAGAGAGGGTAAGAAATATGGTCCTTTTTTTTATTGTAAACTCGAAGCCTGTTTTTCAAGAACAACCAGAAGAGTACAAGCATGTATCAGTAAATGTACTCACTGTTTAAATTAGTTATTAATCTTTGATGCATTAAGATAATTATGTTGTTGTTTTTAAGTTGTAAAGTTGCTTTGACAGCGAGTTCAGAGTGCTCTTATTTTTCAGCGATTGTGGATATTATCTATCCACGGTAAGACTGTGTTTTCTCTGTTTTGTTTTGTTTTTTTAGGCGCCATGCAGACCCCTGAAGCAGGCGCTGACTCCACCTCCACTGTCCCTCTTCAGACCACTGTGCCTGTCCAGCCAACCGGCTCCACCCAGCAGGTGCCTGTCCAGCAACAGGTACATCCAGCCTGTCTATGTGTGTATTCGTGTCTGAATGTTCCTGCACAAGTTTGCATATTGTACCTGCATTCGTGCATTTCCAGCAACATGGGATTTTAGTCAATTAAATGGGTAATTTGCAACTCTTGCAATTTGTTTTGCCAGGCCCAGACTGTTCAACAGGTTCAGCATGTTTACCCAGCACAGGTGCAGTATGTGGAGGAAAACAGCGGTGTCTACACCAATGGCAACATGTGAGTCACTCTGCCACCCAGCTCTCCTCTTACACCACTCCACAAATATTAGCGCTAAGTCTCTGCAGCCTGTTCTTTCTCCTCTTAAGTCTCTTCACACCATCATTCATGTCACAAGCACATGATGTTAGTGGGAGTGCATTGGTTTTTTGTGTTCGTATTCTTTTCTGAGGGGTTTGAGTCGTGTGTTTGATTGTGCTCAGTCACCTGAACATGACCAGAAGTAGGCCTGTCTTTTAAGTGCTGATGCTACGCAAGGGTCCCTTGGGTCTGAGGAATGGGGTTACATACACACTCCACTAACAAGCCCAAGCTGTGTTTGTCCTGCTGTGATACAGACATACACACACAGCAGTGTATGTACAGACACAAACACACAGTAGCTGTGTGACCTCAGCTACTGGTGGAAACACTTGTGTAAGGGGCACTGCCAGACTAAGTGCTTAGAAATAAAAAATCATGCATACACCAAACAGCTGGAAATATGGGCTGAGTACCAGGCTTGTGACAACATAATGTGAAAGTTATATTTAAAGGGGTCACCCAAAACAAATTTTTAAAATTTCTAAATATTTGATGTTACATAGAAAGAAGCCAATAACCATTACAAATGATGTCATTTTGAATTAATACGTTTTGGATTGTTTTCAGTATGATAACTGTTGTTGACAGTATTTGACTGTGCCCACACAAATGATAATAACCACATACTGTATAACTGTTACCATATACCCTCAACAGGTGCCTCACATAATTAAGAAACCATACTTGGACTAAAAAAAAATTTTTCCCAAGAAAACTCAAAATTATACAGCTAATTTCAAAGTTGCAATAAAAGCACTTCATCATTTAGACAAATTTTTCTCTGTTTTATGTTCAGTTTGTGAACATTGACTGACTGCTAACCTCTCTTTTGAACAGAAGAACATACTCGTACTCAGAGCCGCAGCTGTATAGCCAGAACAGTGGAGGGAGCTACTTTGACACACAGGGCAGCTCATCCCAAGTTACCACTGTTGTGACATCTCATGGCATGACCAACAATGGAGGTGGGGGAAGTGGAGGAATCAGCATGGGTCTGGCAGGAGGCCAGGTAATCAGCAGCAGTTCTGGGGCTTACCTCATGGACAACGCCGGACCGCACCCTGCCACCCAGACCGCACGAGCTTCCCCAGCTACTGTAAGTGCAGAGCACCCATCAATTGGGTTCCTCACTTGCCTTTTTTCCCTGCCTGCTTCTGTGTGTTTGTTCACACCTGACTAGTATTTGCAGTGACTTTAATATAAATTTCCTAATCTTCCCTGTTTAGATCCACACAGCTATTAGTTTGCCTACACTCTTCCATTTTGAATAGATGCTCTGTTTCTCTCTGACTTTACTGATCTATGCACTAGTTTGATCCAAAATGTAGGAAGCCAGTCTCTGAAGTATAGTTCCATATTTAAACTAAATATTTGTGTCATGTTTTCCAAAATTTCAGTGTGTACACAAAGAACACATATTAAGTTGCATTATAGAGAAACAACTTTTCTGTAAACCTCCTCCATGATTGTGTGAGGTGTGTTTTATCTCTAGCGATGATTCTATGCTGATGTATGCGATGCACTGCGTAGGCTGGGCCCGAGTCTCCGTAGTGATTTAACTACTGCCAGCCATGTTCACATTGTAACCCTTAATATTTAGTGTTCAAGTAATGCAGGCCTTTGTTTCCATCCCTCATTTCATCTGTCTGTTATTCCCACTTTGGTGAAGAAAAAAGGAAAACCTGAGAGACAGTTGTATTAAGGCGAGGACAATGGTCAGGGAAAGTGCTTCTGGAAAACCACAGCTCAACAGACTCACCCACTCCTCTCAAGAATTGTGGATTCAACAAACTGGTGCACACAGTACAAGAGCCTTGCTCTTTAGCTATGATCTGAATGCCCCATTAGGCATTTTCACATTGTCCACCGTAATGGTGCTTTCTGGCAGAAATGTAGCAATGTTCTTGTTTGTGTTTATTTTTTAACATTAAAAAAAAAATGTTTGCAAGGTTGCAAGTGCATTTTAACTGCCTCAGTAAAATAACAGTTCATCCTTGTCTAGTCTAAGTGATGTGGTACTTAGGTAAATAGGTCCAACCGTATGATTTTTTTTTTTTCTTTGTTTTTTTTACCAGAATAGTGAAATATTTAATTTGGTAGAAGTGTGAAACACTGAGCCACCATGATGCCAACAAGAAATACATTTAGCAATGGAATGTTACTAACTTAAGGGAATTTATTTTAAACTAACAATCCTTTCATGAGAGTGAATTTTGCATTTTCCATATACTGCATATCACACTTTGTAAGTAAACTTTCTTATACTATAATGACCGGACAGCCACATATAACCACGTCAGAGAGTTGCTGCTAAGCAGTCACACCCAATTTAGTAGAGATTTAATATTGGCATTGTCTAGTCTTTTGTTTTTGTAATGGAGTCTGGCTTTTCCTTTGCACGTAATAGTTGTTAGTAGACGAATTCTAGTGGAATCTGGAGGAGTTGTGTGTCAGCCAACTGTACACAATGGATGTACTTAGTTGGTCCTTACTGAGGCTATGTCCCTGTTTCTCAACTAGCCAAAGATTTTCCTGAAATGGCAGGTAGTCCTGCTCTGCTTGGGTTTAGTGGTGCTTGCTTTGGGATCTTTTCTAGATTCTCTTTATTTTTGCTAGTAGCCACTAATGTGTCTACATCAACTCTTTATTTTTCTTGCTTTCATTTTTTATTTCCCCCTCTTACATTTTGTTGTCCTGTGCTTCGTGGTTTATCAGATTGAAATGGCGATTGAGACACTCCAAAAATCTGAGGGCTTATCCAGTCAGAGAAGCTCGCTGCTCAACAGCCATGTAAGTTGCTTTTACAAATGCTTGCCCCGCCTTACCTACCCTTACTTTTGCTGAACTCACTCTCTCGCTGTTCTGCCTCTCTCAACTCTCTATACATTTTGAGTTTGGTGTGGTGCTTGCTGTTTTTGTTGCTTCTTTTAATTGTTACTGTTGCTTTAAATTTACTGGCTGCTATAGAAATGCTTCTGCAGAGCTGTGATGCAGCAGTTTACTGACTTGGTCTGAGGTCTTTCCCGACAGTTTGCGTGGACGAGTGTGAAACTCTTGAGTAAAACAGCATGTGTTCCCTTGTAGCTCCAGTGGCTGTTGGACAATTATGAGACAGCAGAGGGCGTAAGTCTACCACGATCCACCCTCTACAATCATTACCTGCGCCATTGCCAGGAGCAGAAACTGGACCCTGTAAATGCAGCCTCTTTTGGCAAACTCATCCGCTCCATCTTCATGGGACTCCGTACAAGGCGCCTTGGGACAAGGTTAGCTTTTTTTAGCTTCTCTTCTGTCCATCTCCTGTTCAAACAATTTTACCGTCCATGCGACCTTGTCTATTCACCTCACATCGAGACTCTGTCAGTATGTGTTCACCTTTGGTTTTGTCTTGCAGAGGGAACTCCAAATATCATTACTATGGTATACGTGTAAAACCAGATTCCCCGCTCAATAGACTCCAAGAGGACATGCAGTATATGGCTCTCAGACAGCAACCTGTTCAGCAGAAACAGAGGTACGCAGGCAGCTACACATGCATACAGACATGCAGTACTTTTCAAGAGTTTTCATTGTTACTGATGTGAGCCATGTGTTTTCAGGTTCAAGCCAGTGCAGAAGTTTGATTGTGGCTCTGGGGAGAATTACTCAGGTGGAGGCCAGCACCATCCTGGTGCAGCAGAGCAGACAGTCATTGCGCAGAGCCAGCACCACCAGCAGTTCCTAGGTCAGTGGCTTTTCTCTTTATCTGAATGTCTGTAAAACAAAAAACATGTGAAATGCACTGAATGCAATAATTTCTTATTTATGTTTGTCAGATTATTCCATAGTGGTGAATTAAATTTTTTTTTATTACCCCAACAGATGCATCTCGGGCACTCCCCGACTTTATAGAGCTGGACCTGGGACAGAGCAATACAGAGAACATCAGTCCAGAGGATGTGAAGGCTCTCCAGTCCCTTTACAGAGAGCACTGTGAGGTTAGATAAAGTGCATCTTTTTCCATTTTCACTGCAAAGTCAAAACAATACAATTTTTGCACTTAAGTAATTCCCTTCAATACTGTAGCATTCATTGATATAACATCATCTCTCACTACGATGTCATTGTGACAGTACATTTACCCTATTGATCTGCCTGGACTAGCTGTAATTTCACCACGACATTAATCTATTCCACTTATTTTCTATTAAGATTCTCATTCTCTCACAGAATCAAGTCCATGTTTTTCCCCATTACATATTCATGCATTAATCCACCAGTATCTATCATCACAGCAATTTAGTACTTTAATCTTATTTAAGCTATCTTTAATAAGAAAAGGCTGATATGGTTGAAAATACTGAACTAAAATTTTACAAATTTTGAAAAAGAGCACACATTTAATCTTTGGCTTCATTCAGAGCGTGGAAACTTTGGGAAAGGTCATGTGTGTTTATAGTGACAGAGATTCGTAAATGCCATCCCCTGGCATTTTCGAACAGTTTTCAATCACAACCCTCCTAATGTCTGGGGAACTAGGGATCAGGTCATTCACAGGTGATGACCCAAGTCCTTATGGTCTCACCAGACAGCACACACCTTGCACAGCTTGTGCTTTCTAGCCATGCAGATAGTTTGGTTGATATGCCGAGGTTTTGAGATGCCCACGTATGAGATTTCTGTTGCCACGTCAATACAATGGAGGTGAATGGAATTTCACATATGCTCCTGAGAGCCCTGACAAAATACATTTGACATTTTCCTGGTCCCTCTGGATAATCTATAGACATTGCTCTCAGTCTGAACAGTAGTGAAAACTATTCATTGTTTTTGTTTATTCTCTACTTTTTTTCAGGCTATCTTGGATGTGGTTGTCAACCTTCAGTTCAGTCTAATTGAGAAGCTGTGGCAGACGTTCTGGCGTTACTCTCCCCCTGACTCAGTAGAGGGTACCACTGTAACAGAAAACAGGTGAGGTCAAGGTGATTGTGATTTAAACAGTTGATTGATATATTTATTTATTTATTTATTTTTTTTGCTTAGATGGAGTCTGTCATGTTTTGCTAAAAATAAATATTAGATACCAGAACATATTTAAATAGTATAAATTTGAACTTAAAACATTTTAGGACAATCTGATTTCAAAAGGCATCTGATTTCAAAAGGCAAGTCTGGTTTGCTCATTCTGCAGCAGCATTAGTGAGATCGAAGCACGACTCCCCCGATCACAGCTATTGGTGCTGTGCAGAAACGAGGCTGTACTCAAATGGATGAGCACCTGTGACCATCTAATGTACCAGGCCCTTGTGGAGATCCTCATTCCTGATGTCCTGAGACCCATTCCCAGTGAGTCACAGTCATGAACACCTCTCATGTTTACTTGTTTGCTGTTTTAATGCTTGTAATGTCATAACTAACTCACTGTTGCTTTTTGTCATTTTGTTTTTCAGGTGCCTTGACTCAAGCCATTCGCAACTTTGCCAAAAGCCTGGAAGGTTGGCTCAATAATGCCATGAATGCCATTCCACAGAGAATGATCCAGACCAAGGTACACTATTGCAGAGTCTACCTTTGTGAAAATGCTACACAAAAATTCCCCTGTTACTGTTTCCAAAATAAACAATTAGTCATGAGAGTAATATAGTTTTGAATGGCATGGACGATATACTTACAGTAGGTAACACCTGGGCTTTTGTATGCCTTGTTTTCACAGATTGCCGCTGTTAGTGCCTTTGCGCAAACACTGCGCAGATACACATCTCTGAACCACCTGGCTCAGGCGGCACGTGCTGTGTTGCAAAACACATCACAGATTAACCAGATGCTGAGTGATCTCAACCGTGTTGACTTTGCCAACGTACAGGTTAGAAAAACTCTTTGTGTTTGAATATTCAGCGGTAGTGCTTTTGTTATGTGTACTATAATACCCCTTCTCTATTATCCATTATGTCAAAAGAATATACATTTTTTTTACTTATGCTTTCCCTGTAGAAGTTTGAACCTCCATTTCTTTCTCTATATTGCTGTATAGGAGCAGGCATCATGGGTGTGCCAGTGTGAGGAGGGAGTTGTTCAGCACTTGGAGCAGGACTTCAAGGCCACACTGCAGCAGCAAAGCTCTCTGGAGCAATGGGCAGCCTGGCTGGACAACGTGGTCACTCAGGTGCTCAAGCCCTACGAGCATCGGCCCAGCTTCCCCAGGGCAGCTCGACAATTCCTGCTCAAATGGTCCTTCTACAGGTCTGCAAAAAAACATCCATACTTAGACCCATCGGAGAGTGTGCAGCATTGTTTTGAATAGACAAAACGCTTAGTGTTTTTTTTTTTTTTTTTTGTTTTGTTTTTTGTTTTGTTTTTTTTCCTTGTCTCTGCAGTTCAATGGTGATTAGGGATCTGACCCTGCGCAGTGCTGCCAGCTTTGGTTCCTTCCACCTGATTCGCCTGCTGTATGATGAGTACATGTTTTACCTAGTGGAGCATCGTGTGGCCCAAGCTACTGGAGAGACACCCATTGGTGTCATGGGGGAGGTACAACTGTGGCATCTTCTGTTTTTTTGTTTTGTTTTTGTTTTTGTTTTGTTTGTTTGTTTTTACTGTTTTTTTTATATATCGTGATGCAGGACTCGTATTGCTTTTCTGTCTCATTGTATTTTATACGACGATGTTGATACACTACAGTATATGACAGATATACTGAATGCCAGATATAAAATGACCTGTGAGAATTTTATATCTGTGGATGTAATGATGAAATGGATGAACTCATACCAGAGGGGAGTTTTTACGAAATTACAATCTAGTATCTCATTTAGATTAGGAAAAAATTAAAACAATGTGAATCACTAGTGGCCCCTCTTATTATGATGTTTGCTTCTGTTTTCAGTTTGACAGCCTCAACACCCTATCCCTCACTAACATTGATAAAGGTATGTGGCACAATCTGTATGCTAAAAAAGATTTTATCGTTTCCTACTGTTGTGTGACTATTGAGCAACAATTACGTTTTGTAATTCAAAGGACTTTGTATGTGCTTACAGTCAGTGGAATTTAGTGGTCATTTAAGTCAGTGACAGGCAGTCGAATATATGGTTAATGAGCTTGGAATGATAAGACATTCAATGTAAAGATTTACATTTTTTGAACTAATTACAATGAAATGTGATACCAAACACTGGCAAAAGATCTATTGAGCCTGATCTTACTTGTTTTTGGGTAGCCTAATACAGCAGACATCACACAATATTGTCAAAGTATTGTTACATTAATGTATTTCTATTGATATACTTAATCATTTTACTCTGATGTTTAATTGAAAAAGCCTGAATCATGAAAAAAAAGATCTGTTGTCTTTTAAACTGTTAAACTGACAAAACTGCAATATGGTCACCAGCAGCAGCAGTACAGCAAACATGAAATTCATGGAGGAATGGTTTCAATTAAACATCAGTGAACGCTTCAGCTAAACATCTAGAGAAAAGAGTCCAAGATCTTTTTTATAACTGCCTTTCGCGAGCAGAATACATAATTGGGACAGCAGCTTTGAATATCACTTACCCATCCAGGCTTGTTGATGTAGGAAAATTTAGATTTTTGGAGATGAGAGGGAGGAAGGGGTATGAGATAATCCACTAAAAATAAATAAACTAAAAGTCAAACTTTTGCATCTTTTCCAGGTGTGTGAATCTTTCTTTAAGTGAGCTCTTGAGCCTAAACCATTGTTTTATATACGGTATGTGTTGCTTTCTCCTGTCAAGATGAAACGAGTGGGATGGACAGTGACTTAGAAGAGGACACAGAGGAGTCCGGGGAACCTCTTGCCAAGCGGGAGAAGTCGGAGCATGAGGTGATCCAGGTGATCCAGGTCGGTGCACTAGAGGATGGGTCCCACCCTGTGGTGGGGGTCGTCCAGCCAGGTGTCCTCCACTCGCTGCCCCAGCCCCCGCAGGATCACACTGAGCACATCCTCACCCCTTCAGCTGGTACTCCCACCATCCGCCACTGCAGCACCACAGGCAACACCTACGCCTCCGTTTGAGGGTCCGAGGGCAGGGCCAACGGTGGCCTATTTTTGCTGTTTCACTCTCCACATATCTCTCTCTCTCTCTCTCTCTGTAAGTGTAGATGTTTTCGTCTTTTTCATGCATTGTCTCTGGTTGCACTTGTGTGGACATGCTCTCCTCTCCCTATCCAGCCTGGTCAGTGGAGGAGTGCTGAAATGCAGATACTCTGGCCAAGATGTGCTGTCCGTGTGTGACTGCTTAGATTCTGGATGTGGTGTCATCCCATTAGTCTGTGCTCTATCACAAAGCGGCAGCTTTTGGTGGAAGGGACCTGGAGGAAAAGGACTAATTTGACCCGTTAACGTTTTCCTGGTTAGTCATGACTTAACAGCAAACCTGCTGTGTATACAGACAAGTTTACCTTGAAGGAAAAATCGACTCCTTCATTCTACTGATGTCTCAGAGCTCAAATCCACGTCACTAGTCCCAGTGGAGCAGAGTCATCAACTGACTCAAGACCTTCGCCTATTGTACATAGTTTTGTTGTACTTTCAATTGGTATTACCCAAAACTCATGGTGCTATCATTGTTTTTCTTGAAATATCTAGTTATCCCTCTTAATTTTAGTATGATTTATGTCAACATGCATTCCAAATGCTGATTAACTTTTGGCTGAACAAAATGTTTTTGAGTATTGTATGTAGCTTAGAAAAAAAAAAAAGGGATAACTTTCTATGTATGTATGAAATCTAAAAAAGGATCATGGGGCAGTTTTGTCTGTTTGGTTTGAAAATTATTTGGTTGACACCTGCCGATAACCACTTAGAGCTTTTGGCCACAAAAAAAGAAACCCCTAAAGAAATATCTGTGCTGCTACTCATGTATATAGAGATTGAGAAGACCGGCTGTACAAAACCACTTCCTCAATGCTAGCTTTTCTTGTGCACTCTGTGCATAACGCTTGCCTTTGTTCATTTTAGATGCTCTGTAGTGTGATTTATATGACAAGCTGTAATCTTGAAAACAACTTACTGGACATGTTCCCCTGGTTTTGCAGTTTCTGTCTTAAAGAAATTTCTTAAGTTCATGAAGGACCAAAAAACAAACCAACAAGAGGAAGCTGAGAGTGAGCCATTTGGGCCACCCGAGAGCGGTTTCCTGTCCCACAGTGCCATGTTGCAGAGCAGAAGGAATGTCAGGGATTAAATGTACCTCGGCTTTATCATAGTGCCTTATCCTTAAATGCAGCTGTCCTTGTAGTCCTGACTGTGTGGTGTAGAGAGCCCACAGCCCCTCTGAATTGTCCCAGCCACAGATTTGGCTTTCTGGTGACTTGTGGCTGGATTTGGGCTGGCTCATCAGTGTTGAGACCAAGGAAAGCAGGCACAGACACACCTGTTGTTTTCTCTGGATCAGCTCTACTAAGCTTGTTACCTAACTGAATCATGGTCTTTAGCCTTGCTCCTGCCCTAACTCTGCCCTCTTGAGGCCTATTCTTGCATTAGCCTTTGTTATTGGGTGAAGAGCGTGTGTATGCGTGTATATGTGTGTGTTTGTGAACATGGATGCGTAGGTCTGCAGTGTTTGTATACAGTACATGCCTGTGTGTCTGCGTGCTTGTGTGTATGTGTTGGAACACATCCATCAGTCACCCTACCTCAAACCAGTGGTGCCAGCCCTTTGACGCGTGCAGAACAGTCACCAAACACTTATTGCACACACACCACTGTACTGCACAAATCTCAACGCGATAGAGAAAATCTACATTGCTTTTCTCTCACCTCTGATACATAGTGATTTCATTTTTTAGCCCATAAAATGCTTCATCCTTTGTTCCCTGTTTAAAGATCATCTTTGTACAGTGGACCAAAAGTAGATATTTTCTGATACTCAAAGAGATATATAGATATATATGTATAGTATATATAATGATGATACACTACATATATTTGTTGCTTTTTATGTGGGTGACCTGATTGTTTATATGTGATTGTTTCTTTTGGTAGCTCCTCTGTAATTAGTTTAGACTGTGAAGTGGGAAAGGCATGGGGACTAACCTTTGGTTCATTAGAGTACATCTATACTTGAACTGTTATAGCCTTCTATGTTGAGGAGAATATTGAGATTAATCCTCTAAATAGGAACGTTTTGCTACTAAATTAATTTTCATTCTTGTTTTTCATACCTGTTGGAATGGTGTGCACCATTTTCTGCAGAGATGTTTATTTATTGATATTTATTGTGGTTTTTTTTGTTTGTTTTTGGTTTAGATGCATATGTTACAATGGGAACTGATAATGAATCATGAATTATACCGCTGCAAAGAGCAGACCTACTGTACAGAAGGACCGGAAGTTTTTGTTTTTTGTTTTTTGTAAGTCATGTATGTAGGTTGATTATGGTTTTTAAATAAGTGTTAGCACTGTATTTGCTGTAATCAGCCCTTTAGGTTCTATCACTAGTCCAAAAATTCCTAGCAGTACACAGGATCTTTGCCATTTTTTTTTCTCAATCTACGTTGTGTGCCTGTGTAAAAAAACAGAAGTGCAAATACCGCCTGTCATTTAGGTTGTTACTGGATCAGTGGTCTCTTACTGATTTTTTTTTTTTTGTTTGTTTATTTGTTTGTTTTTGTTTTTTTGTTAAATTGTTTCCACAACACTTTAGGGAATCTAAAAAGTAAATTCTGGAATCCCCAAAGACACATTCCTTATTTACTAAACCTGCGATACATATCTCTTACTGTAGCCTTACCCTGATCCTACTGGCTTGAAATGTCTGGCATGCCAGATCTAGGAACTGAGTGCACACAAATCTTATATTCCTTAAGGAAAGTTTGAAAAGTCTGCAAGAAAAGGTCAGTGAACTTTTAAGTAGCTGGAAATTGAAGGCCTTGGGTATTTTGTTTACATCAGTCTGTGACCATAATGAACTTGCATGAGAGATTGCTCCCTGACTCTTGCTATTTAACTGTCAAATGCATGTTGGGAGAACACAGGAAAAATGGATACAAAAACTTAAGCCCTAAACCATCTTTTATACTTTCTCCAAATGTCTCACATACAGTAATTCTGTGTTGACATAATAATTGCAGAAAATGAACTAACCCCTTCCCGAAAGCTCACTTGACTGACTCACCACTCACTGAATTTTTTAGAATGCAGTTATAAAAAACGATTGTTTTCTTTCGAACTTAAAATTTGAAAATGTTATAAATCTGGGTAGTGTGTACAGGAATGAAGGTTTTGCAGGATATACTATCTTGCCTCTTACAGAATTATGTTTTGGGTTTTTTTTCTTATATGAATCCGAGCTCCCTTGTCATATGAATTAACTACAACACTTTAGATGGTATCGTGTTATTTTGTGCCTGAAGTGGAAATGGCTTAAAAAATGTTTCCTTTAAATCTTAATTGTGTGCATTAGGATCATAAGTGCTTTCTGGTCTTGCAAGCCTACCATGTGCTGCTAGAAGTTTTATTTTTTCCCCATTTTGTCTTTACATAGACTGACGTGCCACACAGTGATTTAGCTTTCTGCATCTCAAAGCCTGCCTGGTCAACACTGGACTGATGTTAATGCTGCCAACACAATTGTACTTTATTTCTCAGTGTCTTTGAAATTGAGAAGTAGGATTGTTTTTGTAACAGCTGTTTGCAAATGAGCCTGTTTTCAGCCAGAAAACTTAAAAAAAAAAAAAAAAAAAAAAAATTTAAAAAGACAAAAGCTATTCCTTAACTTGTCATCGGAGCGCAAAGCTAAGAAATGCCTCTTCACCTGCAAAACATGGCAGCTTCACTGACCCATAGCAGACTCCAGTGCCTTTAATTTCGCCCCGGCCAGAGCAGATGGCCTGGGCGACTATTGGGTCTCTGGTGGGCTACAGATAGAGGCTATCAGAGCAGACAGAGCACAGGTGCTGCCACTGAGAAGACACCAGGGCTGAGGAAGTATAAAGACCTTTCCTCAGACTGGCATAATTTATTATTTACTGGATGCGACACCACAGACACACACACACTGAGTAGTTTACGCATAGTAAATTATCTGCAAATGGCTTTTTATTGTATAGAACTGGTTAATGAACAAGGAGAGTTACTGTAAGTAAAATGCTCTGTTTGACTTGTTTTCTCATGATCTCGTGATTTCTTTTGTCAAATGATATTTTCTGAATGCTGTGACCTGTTTGAGATTTGTATTTGGATGTTTTCAAGTGCCATTTGACAGTCTAGTGAGTCGTGGCCATCTGTAGCACGCTCTAATGCAAGCACAAGCATTTGGCAGTGGCATTTGGGGAAGGTTTTTATTTTGATTCACCCTAGACAAAAATATGTATATATAAAAAACTGAAAAGGTATATTTATTTGTGTCCTAATTATTTGATTTGTTCTTTTGGTGAACATTTTATCAGATATGTTGGCTAAAGTGCTTTTGTGATTTATTTTTCCTCTTTTTTTGGATAATGTATAGTATCTGATATTAATATATACACACACAAATTTCATGTGACTCTTTTTGTGTGCCGTTTAGTTTCCTTCATATCTTCTCAAATTGGCAAGCAAACCAAGGCGTGTAGGGTGATTTGTATTGTGTATTTTACATAAAAAACGAGGACAATTGGGGGACTTTTATATTTATAAAGACATTATCATTTAGTGTGTCGTATTGATGAATATAGAAACTATTAAAGACACATGTAGTTTGGTTTTCTGAATATTTCAGATCTCAGCTCAGGCTAGCTTCTTAGTGTTGTTTTCTTAAAATTTGTGACATGTCTTTGCAGTAATAAACGTTCTCTTGTTCAACGTCATTGTCCTCTCCCTTAATTTTGGCCCACACACTAATCAAATGAGTCAACGGTAGTGTTAGCCCATTAAATTTTATTCAACCATAATCATACATATAAACACCAATATCATTCAAACTCAGGTATGTATTCAGAATGTATGACATAATTGCAAAGATTACGATGAGCACAAACTTGCATTTCCTGAAAATTGTACGGCATTCTTCTTTTTTTTTGTTTTAAATCATTTTCAAATTTTGACCAGAGTGGTTCATCACTGTAAAGGTAGCAAAAAGAGTATAAAATACTGCAACAGCTGTAGGTAAACAGAGCTCCAAATACCAAAATATTATTTTAATAGTGCTGAGCAAAAACTAAAATCGTTCAGTTGGTAATTAAAACCAAGCTTTTACAAGCAACATTAACACTGAAATTTACTGCAGTCTGATAACTTTTCCATTTTTCAGAGGATATTTTTGGCATCAATATGGCTTACGCTTCCTCTCACAGTTCAATCCTCGCTTCCTTTCCTCAGCTGTTGTCTACGTTAAGTGTCATCCAAGTAATACTCAAATTAAAATGGGTGGAGGCAAGCTAACTTAAAGTGATGGTCAATCCAAGTGTATCTTTTAGGCATCAAAGATTCACCGCCTGTCGGTTTGAAAGGTGGTTGTTTAACTGTAGCTTCATCCTACGCAGACAAGATTTCCTATTTCATAAACACCTCTTCCACCTCAACTCAATATGTTCAAAATAATCAATGTATTGCTATAGACACCTTTCAGGCCTTCTGTGGGTAAGTGTTTGATACTGAAAACATAGAATTTTGGGTAGACAACACTTTCAACTACATTTTTCATGGTTCTCACCAGGGTCATTAGTAAGAAAATCTTCAACTAGGCTAAGATATTATATGGATACAACGAGTAACCACACAGGAAACTATGAAACAAGACAAAATACTTAGGCAAATTAATAAAGTGCTAATGAACACTATGTGGGCATCTAATCAAAAATGACAATTGCAAAAATTATTATGCAGATGTGTTACAATAACCGTTTCTTCTGAAAATATTTTGTAATTTCAATTAAATTTTGGGGTTTGAAAACCCTCGGTAGAAAACATAACTTTTCAATGTCATAATAGCCTCAAATGGTGGTAGAATAATAGGACAGTTTTATAAAGGTAAGCTGAGCTCAGCTAAAATGGGCTTATTTAAATGCTCTTTACGTCATTAAAAACAACTATTCAAAATGGGAATCTAAATCAAATAACATCAACAAGGACTGTCAGCTTTGAAAAATATTTGACATTACGTCTTCCAAGAAAATGAGTAATGAATAACATGGTTTTACGTACATGTCCTGATCTGTGAGGGGGGAAAAAACTCCACTTACATGAAGCCATATCAGCACCGGAGAGCCATTGAAGGAGGACTGGACTGGCAGTATACTCAAACCTAAAATCACATTTAATATCTGCAGACATGGTAAATAACAGGTTTGCATTCAATACAACGCGTTGCATTGCGCTCAGTTCCACTGTCTTAAAGCCAAATAGTTTGATTTCTTACTAAATAGTTCAAAAAGGTTACAGGGGCTGCAAACATCTTAAAATCTTAAATACAGAAATGTCCAACCTGGAAAAAAAACAAGCAAAGGTAAAGTATGAATCATTTCCTGTTTGACACCCTACAGTCTCCCACACCCACATTTGTTTTGTTCAGCACTAAGGGTGATTAAATAATTGATAAGCCTTTTTGCATCTTTTAATCTCAGTGTGGACACGTTCTTTACCTCAATAGTGTGAGATTATTTCTGTATCAAATTTGAGATTTGAGAGACATGCAGCCTTGCTCACTTTGATGCCGTTATGCAGTTTCAATTGGTGAACAATGTCAGAATAATGGCTGCCTTTAATATTCGCATCCTCTTGGCTACATGTTTCCACTGTTTTACAATTCCTCCCAGTGTGACTCATATGTTCCTCCAGCTGTTGTTTGGAATTCACTGAATTTACAGACCTGAAGTCTCATTCAGTATACTGACAACTGCTCGCAGCGCTGGATTTGAAAGCAGTGTGTTTGGAGTATACTGCAAGCCTTAATGTCCTTGTTCCTACTCCTACAACCTACTCAGCATCCCTGTAGTTGCAGTCCTCCTTCGGCAGCCAATAGGTGGATTGGTCTGTTAAAAGTACAGTCTGATTTTTTGTTTGTTTTTGTTTGTTTTGTATCATTAATGTCTTTCAACTCAGTCAAGAGGCTGAGGGTCAGCTATGGGCATGGTGTGCAGAACTTCATCCAGTAGCTGTAGAGCTCGGTGTAAATGGATTTCAATCCAGCAGGGTGTCTCTTTAATGCTTTGCCGTGGGTAGTCGGGCCCCCAGCCTTTCACGAAGCTCATCCGCAGGATGCACAGCCTGCGCAGGTCATCAACCCCAATGCCTGCAGCAGCAGACAAACCTGCAGGGGAGTTACAGGCAGCAACTTTTAGATCAATGTGGTACTATAGGCCAAACTAAAGCAGAGATATGTCAGCTAAGTTACTGTTTGTAGTAAAAGTTGGAACACATACCAGATAGACGCAGGGCTAAGTAGAGAAAGTACTACTGCTATATGCACACTCAGATACTGCATTTGAGCTGAATCCCGTAGAACACACTCACTGTAAATGTTGGCTTATAACGATGTTAGCTATGTGAAAATGTATTTCATCATCTAACACTTAAACTGACATTGCTAAGCATGTCAATGCTTGGACTATTTTGTAAAGAAGCTTGAAAAACATGACAGATAAATCAAACTGTTTGTTATGCACTCAGTGTGAATGTGGTTATGCAATGAACGTTTGTTCTAAAGCAAGAATTTAACTCCAAACTCCTCATTAAATGAGAAAACACGAAAAGAGGACGCAGTCACAATTTAGATGGTCACAATTCTTTCACCTCAGCTGTACATTTGTACTAACATGGCACTGAAGTGTGAATAAGTAAATTATAAACTATATCAGACTATATCCAGCACTTTAGCCATATCTTGCAGTATAAAATATGCTTACTCATTTTAAACTGAATATATGTTCAACATGACTCAATATTTATAAGCTGCACAAGGCACAGTTTTCCTGGAGCAACACTAAACTCAAATGAATGAAGTCCAATCTAGTGCAGATATGATGACTGAAAATGCAACCTGCATTCAAGTCTTTCCTTTCTTTATCATTAACTGCCACTGCTGGTTGCTTTTGTTCGCTTTATGCTGCTCTATAATTCTCTTGTTCATGAAGCTGCATAATGCAATGCCATAAGAAAGTCCGCATTATTAGTCTGTAGCCCAATTGCCCAAACAGGACAACGCTGAGAAGCAGTCACAATAATACACTTGCTGGAGGGTACGTGACTGCAGCAGTTACAACACTCACTGATGGCAGGGGCGATGCCTCCCACGGAGCCAGGTCCGGGAATGTTCCCGGCCACTGCTGCCGCCTGAGCTGCAGCTGCTGCCTGAGCTGTCGCTGCCTGCTGCTGCATCTGCCTGTGGCACTGACGCAAGTCAAACACCTGGCAGGGGACAAGAAAAACGCTAAAATCTGATGACATGCAAAGACCAAACATTCGACGTTCTACTAATATTGTGACATTTAATGTTATCTTGACCACGTCAGGTTCATTGTTTCAAAATTTCCTTGAAAAATAAAACGGAAAAGAGAATACTCCACGTTGGAGCCTTAACTGCATTGTGACTCAATTATTGGTGTGCATGCAAACATACCCGGTGCCAAGAATACTACAAATGTGTTTTCTAATAAAAGTACTTTGAATGTTTCTGCTTTTCACTGTATGGGCACGGCACGCAATCTCACCTTGATGTAAGCGCTGGGGTAGATCTTGTGAACTGCATCTCCAGGAGCACGTCCAGCCTCTCGATCTAGGTAATAGCTCTGCACAAACACTGCATGATCACTCAAACAGCGCACCCAGACGTCTCCTTCACCTTTGCACTCCAGCTGCACACCTTTACCAATGTGGAGCCTGAGGTAAGAAAGGAAGATGGAAAAGTTGTAAACACAGAGAAGTGAGATATTACACACACTTTGCCTTACTGTCACTCACTTATCAAACCTAGATACATGCATTAAACGTTGTCTGTTTGAATTAACTATATGATTATATACAGTTATTCCAAATGAGAGGCAGAGTACCTGGCTCTTTCTATGTTCTCCGTTCTGTGAACATTGCTCAGTTGGCCCAGGCAGAAGCGATCCCCTCCTGATGGATCCACATAGCCATCCACAGTCACTATCGGACATGTGGATGGCACTTTAAACGTCTCCCCAACCTGGACATCCATTTCAAAGTAAGCAATGGAGCACCAGTATTCTGGAGCTGGAAAAAAACCAATAAGCAACCTCAGGTCAAATGGGTTGTTATAATTGCAGTTACAGTTTTACAAAATATAAAGGGTAAATATGTGGACTGTCTTCCATCTGCAGCTCAATACTCACCAGGGTGATTGGATATGGGGGGCTGGAACGCAATTTCATTGGCAACAGGCCCTGCAATGTCAAAGTCAATATTCATTTTTAAAAGCCACTCTGAAACCACACCAGTTCTTAAGAAGTGTTATATTGTTCAGAAATTAGCACAGATCATGCGGTAATGGCGCTGAAACGACAAAGCTCTCATAAAGTGTCAGGGGTGGGTGTTGATGTTTAATAGCTATAGCTAGTCTTCAGTTCAACCACAGTAACACATTTTGCTTTAGCATGTCACATATTCATAAACATATAATTCACTTATAAATGTAAACAAAACAGTCTGCTTGGAAAAACTAATTTGATCTACACCATCTATGTCTTGGTGTTGCTGTTTTCACTTTTACACACGATAAAATTCCCATAATACGAAAATCAGCTCAGGATATTCCATCAAATAAAGGTGGCAACACTGATGTCCTTAATAAATCAGCCTATATCTGAGCTGCCCTGTCCTAGAATCACTGGGCTTAACTAACAGCTTCAGGCCTTCCTAAAGGTTAATAATGTCCCCCAGCCAGAAGTAATTGTTTAGCTAAATAACTTTATTAACAGGTCTCATTATTCTAATAGCACATTATCTCCATTCACTTGAAACGGGATCTACACTTATGAATTAAAAAGATGTTCACATCTGTTAGTTGTCTGAAATGATATGGGCAATTTTTCAGGTTTGATGGAGTTTTGCAGAACGTATCCATGTTTTCCATCCACTCACAGTAATGCCCCGTGTGAGGCATGGGTGGATGATGCTGTAGATGCCCATTCTGGTGTTGAGGTACCGCAGGGGTGAAGCTGCTGCTCCGGCTCCAGTTGGGGGTAGGATCTGAAAAATATATATTCAAAAACAGGTGTGTTGCCAAATTTGTTCCAATATGAAGTCTGTTTTGTATATCAAATCTTAAAGCTAAATACTAACAATAAACTTTTTACTGCATTAAATTAAAATTTTCCCTACTGAAATTTCAACCTTTTTTGTTGGGGACAGGTAACCCCACATAAAACATTTTGTTTTAAAATGACCTGAACTTACTTCTGCAATGACTCAAAATGAACTCTTTTACAGAATTATTTTAATTTGATCACATTAATTTAATTCTGACTGGCAAAAAAGAGCATAGAGTAATTCTTCAATATGTTTTTGCATATAGTCCCCATGTAGTTTCTCACTTGAGGGTCCAGCACTGATGGTAGAGAAAGCAGAGGTTGAAGCTGAACTACTGCCATCTGATGGGGGTAGTAGAGCGGGGCTGCTGAAGGTCTCCTGTGGACCGGGCCTTGATGGCGGATGCTGGATAGTCTGCAGGTGGCTTTCAGAACTCGAGAGAGATTGCTGGTTATCATAGTCATATTCATCTTTTACCAAGAGTGGACCTAGCAGAAGATGACAACATGGTTAAGACTGATGGACATTCACAAAATCCTCAACAAGTGAACAGGAAAACTTAAGCGCCTCCTTACCTGAACCTGAAAGGGTCAGTCCTGATAAGTCTGCAAAAATATAAACAATCAATTTTAATCAATCAATATTACATCAATTTATGTAGGTCGATATTCATAGTAAGAATTAGAACATACTTTTTTCAACTAGATCATTGCAACATCTAACTTAATTCTCACAAAGAATATCAAGTACTAGGAGTGCTTGTGTAGTTCTATTAATTACTGAATGTGCTGTGGAATGATGAGATTGATAAAACGAAAAATAAAAAAATAAATCATAATAATAAATAATAAATATATAGAATAAATAACCACAGCAATGTATTTAAGATATAAAATTCCAAATCCAGGTCATAATTTCAACTGCTGATTAATTTGAAGGGGTTTCATCATGTTAAAAATACACAAATTTGTATCAACCTTCACTATCCTTCAGTGTACCTGGGATATCATTCTATATTCATCAATAACAAAACAAAAAAAAAAAAAAAAAAAGATCTAGTCAAGACTAACAAACCTGTGATTCTCACTTACCAATGCCTGGAGAGACAACCCTCTCGTAGTGGTATGGGTTGACGCAAACATTGTCACATTTCAGATCAAAGGCATATTGGCAATATTTCACATGTTTTAATTCATTTTTGTGTAGATCAGGCCATCGCCACAGTCGGGCATAGACAACATGGGGGAAACCTTTACGTCCTGCAACCTAAAGCACAGAGAAGAACATCTAATGAGATAGGTAGCGCTTCTGTGGCATCTCTTACAGTTTTCTCTTAACGTAACACTAAATCATCAGCTCGGTGCTGTATATCTGCTACTGTACCTGTAGGCGTCCATCCAAAGTTCGCTGTATGGTTACACACTTGCTAGGATGCGCTCCATTCGTAGTGATGGCTGTGATAAGGGAATCCAGCTCATCTTTCTTCTCCTTCAGCTTCTTGACAAGACTCTCAATAGCTCGTTTAGCAAAGCTTTCACTCTCCCCTCCCTGTCGGTGGCACATCAGGCTATGCACAATGCTCAGGCAGGCATCATTACTTGTGGGAGTGTTCGTGATTGACATCTTGCTCCTTAGGTTTCAACCTTGGGGAGGCTCTCCAGTTGTATCCCCTTAGCCTTTACCAGTAGAAGTGATACGGAAATTATTGTTGATCAAATGCTGCCAAAGTTTAGCAATCTAAGATAGAGAGAGCAGAGTCTTATGACGGAGTTCGGATGGCTATGCCAACCAAAATTTCACATTGGATTAAATAAATAAGCACTCAAATACAATCTGTGAATCATCCTGACTTTATTGCAGGTGTAGGAAAATAACTGATTAACACGTCCAGCCCTCTTCGAGGACAGTCTAAATATCATTAAAACCCCTTAAGGTTTGTAAAGATGACAGTAAAATAACATTTCCGTTACTAGCTCCACTTAGTGAGTTTTCGGGGCAAGTATCAAAAGCCCTAGAGATACATATTTTAAGGTTGAATGGGCATCTTCAATTTAATATTGTGTGAACATACATACCTTAATGTTACGTGTGTTTACAACAACAGTAACATCTGATTCAAGTGTATAACCACTGCATTAAAAGCCCACATTCATGCATGCAGAACCGCTCACGGGTTGTCATCTGCAAATATGGCCATTATATCTAGTCTGAAATGCAAAACAAAATATTCTCATGGTACGGAAAAAATCATTTTATTTTCTACAGTAAATCTAATATATTAAGAATAAATTTATATTAGGTTAATGTTAGGTTTTTGGGAGCATTTTCGCAGCTAACGTTAGCCTTGATAGGTACCAGAGCTAACAAACACAGGTACCGATATCATTCCTTACAATGGCTCAATAGTATGCAACCCAATCTAACCTAAAGTATACAGCTCAATTATTACTTATGACTGTACTTGTTCAAATTAATACACGTTTAGTAAAATTACAATTGTCGAAGAGCATGAAATCAGCTCACACTGCTCGGTTGATGCTGGTGTTAGCTATCACCATAGCGTTTGTTGGCTAACTCTAGTTTAGCAAGCATTCGTCTCCTAACGTTACCAGCACCAAACACAAACTGATTTGTGAACTTACCGTGATTTGTCCGCGCAGTAATGTTAGTCCAAGTGGTAGCAGATGATAAGTGAGGGGCTTTGGCTACTTAAATTCTGATACGCTATCCAGCCTTGACTAGCTTGCTGGCAGCTCGCTAACAGCTAACGCTAAGAGACATTAATGAACTCCACGCTAGCACGCTGGCTAACCGTCCTCTATGATGGCCCAAACCCGCTACCTCGCGAAATGTTATAATTTCATATCAACGAACAGCGCACTCGTTTACCTGTCAGCTTGGTTACCCTTTACTAAAACTGCAATGAAAATAAGTCAGCGGCAACACGTTTACGGGTTAGCTGGCCACGAAAATAAACAAAAAATTCCTCTCCACCCACCACGCTCCAAGTGCGCACGCACGCGTGAAATGTGACAGGCGTGGCGCCGCTGTTTGTTTTCCCATTTGTTGAAACACTCCAAAGCAACTACCGCCTGCAAGCGTGTGCCAATGCATCACACGCCAGAAAAGCGTCTTAGAGCGATAGCTGTTTTACCGCGATGAACCAGTTGATTTATTTTGAGTTTTCCGGGCTTCTATGCATGTGTGCTAATTTGAGGGTGCACTGCACCAGATGTTCCGTTATTATTCCTGAAAACAGTTTTTTTTTTGTTTTGTTTTTTCCAGGTCAGTAGTCAACAGTTAAGCATGGCGAACCATCAAAATGTCTACATTCCAATAAACAATGGCCGAATGGGCTGGGATTACCAACTGGGCAAAGTGGAAGCCTGTTCAGTGGCACCAGGCCCAGGTTGACTGTGTATCAATGGGTTTGTGGGATATGTACCACTAATGCATCTTATCAACTGAAGTGATAGAGGCCTTAAAGGCTGGTTCTGCACTATTACCTCAAATTAAGACCCCGTTCTGCAGAGGTGCCCTGAATCAAAATCTCCGGTTGGTGTCCCAGGCTAAAAGCTTCCAAGTGTGGCATCCTGTTTGACTTCCACCTGGTGGGTACTTAGAGCTGACAGGGTGCACATTAGTAGAGCGAACTGTGGAGGGAGCAGCTCTTCTCTGCCCTGGGCCAACCTACAGTAACACTTTAATGTGTCAATGAAAATAGGCTTTTTCCACAGTAGATATTTTGACAGGAAGAGAACAGGGGTCACTTATAACCTTAACAACGGCTCTGATCTATCCAAGTGTACCAGTAAGCCACGACAATGTGACAGTGAGTCAGCATGCACAGTACGAGCAACCTGAAACTGAAGCATTTATATGAAATTCAGCCAGGTATTCAGTCTAGGAGTGTAAAAAGCATAATCCTTATATTTGATTTCCAACGTACAGTAAAACAAATAAATATACATTAGACAACACATCCAATGACGTACATTCACATTAATGTCTCCTGCTACTCTCCACAGATAAAAATGTATACAGGTATGTTTACTTTAATATGTATTCAAACAAGCCTGATTATGAAATTTCAGTAAATGAACAGCTGTGAAACTGTGTATGCATACCCTAAACTCAGAGTCAGAGTTATTACAGTGAGCATCACAAAACCACCATCTGTGGAGTGCTGGAACTGAACTCCTTCTGATAAACATTGTGCATAGGCTGATTATAAATCACTCTTAAAGCAAACATCAGTTTCTCCTAAACCTCTAAGAAAGCCTATACTTGTCATCATAGAAAGAAACTGGTAAAAATACTGTTTTCTTCTGTAGTGTGATGATATTTACTGTAATATATAGTCTCCCCCTTGTGGTTATACTGTAAAATAGTGTGACATTACATTAAAGATAACAGTCCCCTGTCTAAACCTCTCTTATTCTCCATTTTCCGTATCTCCCAGTGAGATGAACCAAGTGTTTATGGTTTAAAGTGGGCGTCTCATGACCCGTGAATAACATTAATTTTGTTGCTTGAGAGCGATGAACAAAGCTGCCATCACATGAACCTGCTCAAATGAGTTGTTGACACAGTAGTATATCACTTTTTCCAGACCGTGCAAAGGTTGGTTAAAGGGAATGATACATTATGAAATTGCACCTTTAAAAATGTCATGTAGTTTTATTCCTAATCCATCTCCTCAACAGGCAAAATGTTTATCATTATGATGAAATTGTCGTCATAGATTTCTTTGCCTTTGAAGAAACATTAACTCAAATAATATATATGATACTATGTTGGTGCACATTTATGTTGATCAGATACCGTGACTTTACCATTTTTACAATGAAATATTAAGAACAGTTTCATTAGCAGATTATTTTGTGTTAAATGTTCACACATGAGCTTAGGTTTAGGCTGAATTTTGTGTCTAATTTAATGGTTTACAGTAAGAAAAATAAATAGAAATAAATATTTGTAATGTTAATTATTTTGTATGATAAACCCACAAGAACACATAGTGAATATAATGAGCAGCGTTTACGCTGACAAATCAAACAGAGAATTGAAAGACAAGTACATAAACGACACAATTTCAGAGGAAAAGACTACCCAAGAGCTACTTTAGATCAATCCTCTACTGGCTGCCTGATGAAGAATGGGAGTTGTTATTAAAATTGTTATGGAGTTCTAGAAAAAAAAATTGTCCTTCAAGGCAACCTTGATTATTTCAATTTGGAGGGTACTTCATAAATAATTTAGCCGATGCTGTACTGAAGGTGGCTCTGGTGTTTTCCATTATTGTAGTCAAATCACCTCTGCTGTTACAAAGACATAAGCAAGTCTTTGTGGCACCCTGACAGTGGTCAGTGTCTCTGATGAGCCAAAAATGATCAACATGTGGTCTGGTTGCATTGCAGTACCAACCACCTTGGGGGGAAAAAAATTGAAAATTTCCTCCAAGTAGTTAACAAGCTTAATGTTTTGGTTTTAATTAGTGTATTGTGCCCGACCATGTCTACAACCAACGTGAAAGTTGTTTATGATGCCAGACCTGGACCTGGACATTCTGATCAAAGACAATGTTCAAAGTGTCAAATCCTCCAAAGTCCTGGATTTACAATAGTAAGAGACACTGGCTTAAACTAAAACACCAACAAGCCATTGTCATGCCCAGTTTTCAAAATAAATATTTCTGTATGGTTAAACACTTGGAATATTTCCTACATATTGAAATTTATTTCAGTTTTACACTGGGAGATCAATTTGTTCACTGCCAGCCGATATCTCTGCTCTGCACACTTGGCCTATGTAAATCTGCATGCCGAGTGAGGATCCTATTGAGTTAGAAAGTTCCACAGTGTTATTCCATTATTGTTATCTCCTTCCGACTGTTAACAGCAGAAGCTAGGTGATGATGTGACATGTATTCTTTCCATTTGTACTGTTGCCGTGGCCTTGATAAGGGTGTCAGCAGGCCCATGTCAGAAAAAGGAAGTGGGAGGGTTCAGAGGGCACCAAGCAACCTGATGGCAGGATTGTCAATAGAGCATGTTGATGTTGGAGACCAGGAATCTGACACCACCTTCTGACAAATGCTGCCACTTGGAGTGGCGTCTCATCCTGAGTGACGGTCTACGAGACTCCAGGCTCTGACACCTTCTTATCACTATGGCATGGAAGCGGGTAGAGAGAGGCCCGCCAGGCATGTGACGCTAGAGGGATGGGGATTAAGGTTGTTAGGTGCCGTGATTACCTGACAATGAAACAGCGTGTACAAGCAATCAAAAATTGCTCAGTGAATATATTTGTTTTCAGACATTTTATTTTTACAACCATAATAACATTAATGCTGGTGTGATAACCGAAAGCAGATTATGATATGGTATAAAGAAAGATTTCACAGCAGCTGACAGCAATTTTAGGTAAGAGAAATTGTACATTTTTCAGAAAAAAGCCCCGAAGGGCTCCTAAACACTTTGAAAATCCTCTCCCGGTCAAAAGCCATCAAAAATATATTTTCTACACATTTGGCAAGCAAATAAGAGGAAAAATGTCACAGTCTTAAAATCATCTCGGTGGCCCCAACATGCAGTAGGGCAAAGAGACAAATGATATCATTTACAAATCTACAGCATATATATCTACCAATACTAAAGCATTTTGGCAAGACTGTGGATTCAATTACAATTGAATTTAAGAGACTTTTCATATTTAAAAAAAAACAAACCATTCAGCATACTAACATTAGTGCAAATCATTGTAATATGGTGGCTATCCTAACAAGCAGATTTTTCTTGAGAGAATAGTTCAGTTTGGATTTTTTTTTGTTTCAAGCCTCTCAACTTATGCATTAGTAATAGTTTCTTCCGGGACAAAATTTAGCTGAAAAAAGTAATCTTTTGATAAAGGTTTGTGATGAAAATTCAACAAAAATAAATTTAGATTTTGCAGTAAGATGCTGTGGGGATACTCAGTGTATTTAGTACTGTATATTCAGTTCCAACACCCACAATGAAATAACACAAATTCCCTATTGTCAGATTCTGCACCGTGAAACTCTGCACTCAGGGTACATCTTTTGTACTCGTACAGATCTCACATACATATTTCCAAATTGTTCAGGGCCACTGTTAATGAGTCAGATATCAGTACTGTAATATTTAACCCTTTGAATCACCCCCTGTAACATGGAGCTCACTTCATCTGAAACATGTTGAAAAGATATTTTTACCTGGATGTTCACACATTTACTATAAGAGCTTTTCCTCTTTTATCCTCATTTTGTCTGATGTATGGCCTGTTACCGTCATTTACAATGAATTATGGAACTTATCCAGAAACACTCACATATACAGAAATTGCCAAATAATTATCATAAATCATGACAGACTGTTTAAAAAGATTTGCAGCATTACTTTGAAACCTTTATATTCTACATTAATATAATAACGGATTTACCTTTATACAATTGCAAATTTACATCATGTAGCACAAATTTGTGTCCATCACTAATTTACAACTAAGTCCAGACTTTTGTTTTTACACACCACTGTATGAGATCGTAGATATTGTGGAAACAAGCACATGAGAAGATGTGTGCAATGTGCAGTCTCTATCTCTGTGTAATTGCATCACTTGCAGGACTATCTGCATCCACACTCTGCCACCACCATCCCCTCGTACTTGTGGTTGAAAGTGATCACCCCATTATCATGATAAAGGAGTGAGATTGGCTCCAACTTAGTGGGTACACAGCAGGCACGCGATGCTCTCTCTGGACTCTTAATACTCAGCAGAGTCTGCACTATGGCATGTTTGGTAGGCGAGACCTCAGAGGTCATAGGTGGGTTACACACACCGTTGCACTCATACGCCTCATAGCCCAGAGGCTGGATGATCCACGTATCCCAGCCAATGTCTTTAAAATCCACGAAGAGTGGGGTCCTCTTGCATGGCTCGCTCTTAACATTGCGACGGATTCGGGGGGGGGTGTCATAGATAAGGTTGGACTGCAGTTGCATGAGAGACTGTTTGTCCAGCTCGTCCTGGTTAGCATGGCGGGTGTTGTGATTAACGTGCCCCCGGAAAGTTTGTTGGCGCTGGACCATGTTTTCAGGAAGGTCATTCTCATGTTCAATCATCTGGTTGAGCTCTTGTTTATCCCGTTTGTGGTCTCTGCTCTGATCATCTGAAAATACAATCATCACTGCATTGTGTTTTCCCTCCAAGCTCCTGTCGATATCAATCTCAACCAAACTTTTACCCTCCTCTGTGACCTCTTGTGTAGCCCCTTCCTCCTCTGACCCCAGACTCGCAATATGAACCTCCAGTCTGTGAGTTGCACACCCCGATTTCCGCCAGAGCGTAACCACATGAGTCAGGTCAAACGACACCCAGCTGTTATCTTTGGCATGGACATGCCTAGTCACCAGTTCCTCCAAATCCCTCATCTCCACCACCTCCTCTTTATCCCTCCTTCTCCCTTCTTTCCCCACCTCTTTGGTCCAAACAACGCCCTCATGTATATTGTAAATGGTCACCTTGCAGTCAAGGCCAGAATATGGTCTTTGGGCCTTCCGGACCAGAGTGAAAAGATGAAGTTCAGCTATTGTTATGTGCTCATGGTGGGGCATGGAGATGTTGAACAGCAGGGGATGTATCCTTACACCCCTGGCCTTTAAACTGTAGGGGGAGGAATCTGAAATTAAAATATCAATAAGTGCGTCTCAGTGCGTTTTGTATGCATTTCTGTGATCAAAACTCAGGTTACATTATGTTAAATATTAAAATGTACCCTTGTGTCAAATACACGGTTACCGTAATACATGTATTTGGTTTGTTTGAATCACATTTTTCACAAATCGTTAAAGCTAAATGGCTTTATTTATTTCAAATAAAACATAACACTTTTATGTTTACATCACTTTGATTTACATAAATCAAAGAAGTCCAGTCTTTTAAACGATTAAACTATTAGAATGTCAAATATGATCCCAGTGATTTGAATGCTAATTATTTAGGGGTTTGGATCTGTCATTTATTATTTCTTTATGTTATTTTCTTTAATGAAACAAAAACTCTAACAATGTCATGCAATGTATACATTTTCCAAGATGTTTGTGGTGTTATAAAAAAAACAAGTTTGTACCTTCATTCTTGAAACTGCGCACAATGTTGGCTGAGGGCACAGAAGTGCGGTCATTGGCAAATCGGTTGTACAGCTCCAACATGTACTCTGGTGGCTCCTTACGGGCAGCGAGGGGCCTGGGCTGGGGCCTCAGCTCTGTGAGGTTCAGTGTGGACAGAAACTGGCTCAGAAAGTCCTGTGCATCAAGACGCGGATTATAACCCAGATCCCTACCGTCTGATGCCCTGTGATGGCTCTCAGGAGACCTGATGGGACTGCTCAAGCTCAAACCAGTCAACACCAGAAGTAGGACGTTCACAGAGCAGATAAACCCAAGGCTGGAGAAGACTGAAGCGGTCATGGTTGAGTGGAGGAAATGTTTAGATCCAAAGACTGAGTTTCAGATGAGAAGATGTGATGGATCCTTTGGAGAGGATACTTGCAAACAGTTCAAGGTTTTGAGGGAGGACCGCCCTTGGTTGAAGGACAACAGGTTGCTGTTGGGGGCAAAGAGAAAACAGCTTTGCCCTTGTTGATCTTGTGGTTTGGTTCTGAGGGCAGGGCTGTGCTGTCCAATGTGCTGTGCTGACATGTGTGGAGATGTCACTAAGGCCCTGCACGGCCCTCCTCTCTCTCTCTCCGCCAGGAACTTATGACTATCCTTAATTTCTAGTGATATTCTGTCTCATTTTGATGCATGCCTTTCTCTCAATAAACCAATCACAAAACTTGCCTTACAGTGACTTTGAATTAGCATGACAGCCAGCTCAGCAGGCACCATGCTACTATCATTACCATCATTATAATAATGATTGTGCCCTGATAAGTTATTTTTTTAAAGTACAGAAAAATGTAGAGATATGAAAATGATAAAAATTCAGTTCCCCAAAATTGTGGGACAGATTAAACACAGACATTATGTTATGTGTTCTATTTTCCTGTTTAATGCAGGAAATCAGTTACCAATTAACAATATTGTTAATTTATGCTTTGCAATCTCCACAAGAGGCCAGTATAGACTTTATATCTTTGCTTCTGCCTCCTGAAAAGAGCTGCATTAAACATTTTCACTGGGTGGTGAAGAGGCTGATCACATTTACATATGCTTTCAGCTAATCACTGGTTTTGTTTTCTAATAACTCACATATGCAATCGTAATTTCAATGTAAATCCACCAACAAAAAAACATTAGTTGTACATGAGGTAGAAAATGCACTAAGCATATGTATTTGGTCTTAAATTGACACCAAACCGACTTTTGGGTAGAAAATATGAATACAAACAAAGCACGATGTTCACAAAAAAAAACTTAATTGGGTGCTGTTCATGTGTTGTGAGCCTTGCTATTCTTTGGAAGTTGATTCATGATAATCCATTGCTGAGTCATTGCTATATCATTTTTTGTGTTATGTTGTTGAATTATATAATGCATTGATTTAATCATTTTTTGCAGTCTCTGTGATTTATGAAATATTCTGTTAGTAAATCAGAGTTACATTGAGTTTTCCTATTGAACTTCTTTTTTATGTTTTGCTTCTGTGTGATTGCACATTTTATGTCAAGTTTATTGCACTTTTGTAATTTTTTGCAAAGAAATGGGCATATACTCAGGGGAGACAAAGTAATCTGAACAATTCCTGAAAACACATTTTACCTCCACTATGGCAACAACTGTTTCAGAGTTAGGTCATATTAGAGTGGGTTGCGTGCTAAATAATTAGTTAATTATAGTTGTTAAATCTTTCTTACTGTATAAAGGATGTCCAGCATATTCCTGTTTTTTGGCTTCAGCTTGTGTCTGATGGGAGTTGAGTGTGTTTTCCAGACTGTTCCCTTTGAAAAAATTGAATAAATTTTTTGGTGTTTTCTGGCCAGTGCACCTGCAGTTTGGCACAGATTTGGTCTCTTTGGAGGTCTGTTAGGCTCGTGGTTTGAAAACATGCACATCATTGTACGGATTTCTTTAACAGCTGACAAATGTTGCTAACTGGCTTTCAGCCTTTGTAGCTATGTTTGTAATTGTGATTGAGCTGCTCTAAAGTTCAAGTCCATTTAAACTTGTCATTTTGTACCCTGTGCAGGGTTAGTAGTAGTGGAACTTAGCCCTGGCTCTGAACTCATGTACATCAGACAAAATAACAAATGCTTAACTTTTTCAGTTGGACCATGACATAGAGAAATTTGAAAGAGGAATATCCACAAGCCATTGCTTATAAGAAAAACTTTTTATCTATTAAATTAAGTCTCTCAAGAATAACATTAAATTCGGGTAGGGGGGGGGGTGTTACTGGTCGGTGCGTGCTGTTTAATTTAACAGTTACCCACTGACGAAATGGAAAAGGACCTTCAGTGCAGTTTATAATACAAAAAGAGAATACAAATAAAAATGAGAAATTATGCACATCATTTATTTTCATTTTTCATTCAACATCGCAATGCAAAAAAGGACCACTGCAAAGCAGAGTTGTATAGAATATAGGATTACTTACTAGTATGAGCTAATACACATCAATAACCTTTAATTAATCATATGGGTATTACAATAAATATTACAATATAAATGCCTTCATTTAGAATATTAACAGTCCTTTGTTACACATTTACAATCCCATTTTGCCTGTCTTGAAACAAATGGAATAGATAATAATTTGCTAATAAGTCTAGTCTGATGATAGGTTTGTCAAGAATAAACTGAATACCAAATGATTTGAAGATTTTTGTTGACTAGGCCAATAAGAGCCCTAATCCTAATGATCTCAAATACTGACTAAAAATATTTTTAAAATTATTTTATATCACAATCTTCTTCAGCCCAGAACCCATGGGGACGGACAACAACATATCCACCTGTCACTTTAGGTCTTAATAGCTTGACAAACTGTAAATATTATAAATTATATCATACTTGTGTAGCTGTAAAATTTAAATTGTACATGTCATATTCTTTGGAGTCTTGGTTCACCACTTGGTTCTTGGTTTGCATATTTAGGCTAATCCATTTTGAGTTTCAGAAATAGTGTATATCATCCTAAATCAAAACAAAATCGATCAAATCTATTGCCAAATAATCTCCATAATAAATACATGTAAATGTTCCGCACATTATTTCCTGTAAACAAAGGAAATAGTTTTTTACTGGATGTGTTTCTCTGTCTGTACAAGAATGATCAAATGGAACAAATCTGTATTTCACCAATGGAAAGTGTCTCTGCAGGATTTAACTGCCTTGAGTGGCCGTGTAGTCATGTTTACACCCAGGAGTCCAGTGGTGGAGGTTTGTTATCCATGAGGCCCACTGCAGGCCTGCCAGTTCTGATGAAGTGTTTTCTTTCACTTATCGCCTGGGTCAAGAAATAAGCAAATAGTCAGTGTTAGCCATTTTGCATGAAAAACGCTGACAGTTAAAAACACAAGTCACAAGAGAGTAACTGCTTAAAATAAAATTCTGTAAAAAAAATAAATAAATAAAAAATCTGCTTATCCTCCATACTAGGGAGAGGTTATGAAGTCAGTTATAAGTAAATGAGGCAATATGAAAAACAATTCGTATGCGCTGTCACTTTTAGATCTTCAGAGATCGTGCATGCACAGATTCAGTACATTAAAATGGCAGATTACCTGGAGAGCATCTCTTTCCACAACAGGCCCTCTTCCATCTCCAGCTCTGTCATTTGGCTCTAAGCTTGAATATACATCTGCAAGAAAAAAAAATTATCATATTAGCAGTGGACAATTTGGCAATATATGGCAGATATTGGGTTTGTAGGGAAACCTTTTGACACACCAGTCACCCCTAATAAGGAGCCTGCTTTTATAAATTGTGAGTTCAGTCAGTTTAGAATAAAACTATACTATACTATGTGTAAAAAACTATACACATGTAATTTTCTCCTAAAAAGATGCATTCAGGAACCCCGAGGTTCTATCCCCGAAACCAAAGAACCTTTTGCCCCGAAAAGGTTCATTATTATAGCGTGTCAGTAAACTAAATCTCAGTTAAATGTCACTTAAGGCAAGTTGTTGGCTACCTAACCAGCTAACCCTTGTAACTAGCTAATGTTAGCCGTCAACTGGAAATTTCAAGTTCCCTTGCATATATAGTATGTAGCAAGATATAGAACTTAAAAAGGTCGGATATACAACCACTTGTTTTAAAAGTTCATACTGCAGACCGAACCTGATATATAGATAGGCTGTGCACCTATTGCCCTTTTAGGAAATACACGTTTCCAAAAGGGCACATCTAATCAATTAAGACTGAAACACCAGATAAAGAAAGAGTTTAAATAATTCAGATTCATATTCTAAAGGGTGTTTAAGTTGGGTTCATAATTCATCAGGCAGCCATTAGAGAAAATCTCTGCTTTATTGGGAAGCTAGAGGTCGCTCTCGACGTGGAAAAGTGGGTGCCCTTTTGGAATAACGTTCAAATGAAATGTGAAATGGTGATGCGTGAGCCTGCTCTGCCTCTGGGACAGACTGCTCAGGCTAATAAGCTAAGTCTGTGCACTGATAACCCTGGCAGCACATCATTGGTTTTAGGCTATGTTTCAGAAGAATATGGTCGGGGACTGTAAATACCCATTTCTTTGTCCCTGACATGACAAGAACCACAGTATGTTTAAATTTGTTTTTTGTTCCCTGAGCTAGAGGACACTTTTCTCATTTAGATGGTGGTTTAGTAATATTTTGCCGAGGGAATGCACGCATTGATTTGCAAACCTTGGTTTTTGTCCATGAGCGGCAAGGTGATGTCATCGCTGCCTTGCTTTCCACTTTTGGACTTTTTAATCGCTCCTGTGGTTGTTGGCTTTGAAAGACAAAAAGGATTATGTTACTGAATGGCGAGAAGAATTTAATGCTTTCCTGTTGTTCTAATTTTATATAAAAGGACGTTACATTGGTTTTGATTAGAATGTACAGAATCTTAAACAGTAACATACGCTTTGTTTTTCTTCATGTTTTGGATGTAACAGGAGACTATATGCTTAAAGTTACTGACTGCTTTTAAATCAAGTCTAAATGCACAGTCCTCTCATATATTTTTTCTTGACAAAGCATATATTTCACAGTTAATAGCATGTTGTTTTTCCTTATCCATGTTTGACAGCAATGTGATACTCTTTAAACTTTTATGTAGTTAATTGCGAATGCTGACTCTGTTAATGTTCTTAAAGTTTTAAATGCCCAAGAAAAACAAACAAATACCTTAAAGTGGCTCTTGTTCCAACCTGCCTTGTTCAAAGTGTTTCTTAGGTCCTTGTAGGCCCATATTGTCTGGAGCACATGGGAAGCTGCCTTGGTCTCCCGTGCTGATTGGCTGATAACAAATCATCAGACATTGTGGTAAACAACAGAGGACAGCTCTGACACAATAGTTTCCCAATGATTGAAATCCTTTTCTGCTCGCCCTGGGATATGATGCTCATGATATCATAAGCTATTGTATCGAGGCTAAGTCAGAAGAATGAGCAGATAGTTGTAGCGAATAATACTATGATACCAATGCATTTTCCTTTTTTCCCCCTAATTTTGACAAAAGGACGACATGTTAGACTTTTACTTTGAATTTAGCTGCTTGACTATTTAGAAAGCTGTACCGTTAGTATTTGATTAATTTTGCTCATCATCGTTTAGTTTGGAATACAGCACATATACAATGAAGTACTACTTTTTTAGTTGAAAGACAATACATACCTGGACTTGTTGATGGCAACCAATTTCTGCACAGCATGACCCTGTATGAGCGCTCGGGCGTTCTCTGGGCTATCTGTGATGATCTCATGGATAGTATTCAGAATAGACACCACCGTATCTCCCTCAAGATTCTTCGCTGGGTGCTGCTGCCCACATGGCAGATTACCGACAAGGTCCCTCAAAGCGTAACTCCCTGTAATAACAGACACCGTATTAAAGTTAGTGTGAGTGTGCAGGTGTAGAGCCGTGCATATGTAGATGAGAATTACAAGCCTGAACCTATTAGGTCTTTGTTCCTTCTGTCCATGGCCAGGTTGCGAAGAGCAATGGCCACAGCTCGCACCACTTTGTCCACATCTGAGCGCAGCAGCTCTACCAGAATAGGCAGCCCTTTCTCTTTTCTCACTGTGGCCCGGATGTAGCTGGACCACTATAAGCAAAAACACAAAATATACACCAATCGGCCACAACATGAAAACCAGTCACTGGTATATACAGTATACTGGATATACTACATTTATATGTGTGTGTGTGTATGTATGTATGTATGTGTGTATGCGTATATATTAAAACCAATAACTGGTTTTAGTGTTATGGCTGATTGGTGTATAAAAGCTGAGTGATGTTGGCCGTAGCTTTTTTGGATGTATCTGTGAGAGTTTGCTTTGGGGGCTCCCTTTCATATCTTAACTAGCAAGACATTTCTCCACTTTTGAAAAACCACTCATATTACCACAAGTACATTGCTCTCTTGTGTATGATGAAACTCGATTTCAAAATTGAAGGATTTTAAAACTCCTTTAATCTGAGCCCTGCCTTAGCGATGATGTTAAATTATAGTGACATTCATGGCACAGTATATCTTGGCAAAGCACATTATTTGACAGCTATTTGGATCCACCTGGGGTACATAGCAGTAAGTAAAGTGACTTTTGATCATGTAGGTTGGTGACAAAGTCAATCTAGAGGGTCCAAATAGATTAAGATGATCAACCCCCACTCCCAACTCCGTCTTGTAAACTTAAATATTAATGCAGCCTCAGAGACAAATCCTGGATCTGTTCCACAGACAATGTATGAGGACACTTGGGCTGTATGACAGCACCCAATGCAATCTTCCTTGGATACTGATTCTCAGCAGTAAACTCTAGATTTAAAATAAAATTATTTTGGATGCAATGTCTAAGCATCTCAGAAAATAATCAGCTACCAGTACACTGTGAATGGGCCAACCAAGTGTCACTATTTCAACCACTCACAGCCCAGTGTCCCGCAGCAAGGTTCTGCAACGCTCCTGCGGCCGCCTCCAGGGTGTTTTGGTTGTGACTGCAGGTGAGAAGAGAGAGGTAGAGCCTCACTACCTCTGGCTGGTACAGCAGCTCCAACCCTTTAACAGAAAGGCAGAGAAAGTGAGGGGGGACAATCAAGCAGTGGCAAATTGAATAATAGATGGATAGCCAGATAGAAAGATGTGCCTATGTTAGTTTAGGTCAGAAGGAATGCTGGACAGTAGATAGAAATATAGATTTAATGAAACTGTATGGAAGAAAATTACGACTCTAGAAGACTCCTGCAGAGGTTTTTTGTAATGAGCCAGTAGAGGCTTGTGGGTTGAAGGGTGACAAGTGGTAGAAAGCTGACCGTGGACCGTAACATGCTTGTCATTCTGATTTGCATTCACCGGCTGCAGCGTGGGAGGTATGAGCGTAGCTCTGATCTCTGTTCTAGCGGCAGCCAGATTCACATAAACAGTATTCAGCCCTATAGTACTATTGTGGGATTTCTTTTCCCCACAGTTTCTATATTCAGAATGCATTCATTATTAAAAACAGCCATTAAGTTATACAAATTGTAAAGATAGTTTAGCAGTACCAAATAAAGTACCGATATCCATGCTGTGGACATGCAGACCCTTGAGCAAATTCAAGTGCCTGTCTTAGGAAATGTTCCTCCTCTAGATGTTGCCAGATAAAAATGTTATCAGTCTTTCAGTTGGTGGGTCATTTTGTTTTAGAAATGATACTCACTTCAAGTGGTGCAGGTGCTGATGTGTGGCTCTGCATTTAAATGAATTCTCTTTCAGGCCATGCCAACATCATGCACACAAAACAAATACCATAACACAGAAAGCAGGTACTGATGTATAATATGGTGATCATATATGATGAAAGCACTTTATAATTTATCTACCTTTAATCCATTAGTAATAAACCTAATGTTCAGCCCCGTGAAATATTATTACAAGTCATACTGTTGTCAGTATCTGTGTTAAATCCGAAATGCAATGTTGTAAAATTGCTTTTATGTTTTCTGATATCATATACCTTTCATTTGTTCTGTACGTTTTGGTAAATCCAATGTACCGTATTTTCTGTCCATAAATCCATTTTTCCAACCTGTACATCACAGACACACACATGCACACAAACACAAACACCAGTTTTCATTATACCCGTACACAGACAGACAATGTCAGAAAATTTAGTGTGCTGTCAAATCACAATATTACTGCCATGAAAATATTCATGAGTAAGGAGTAGACTGACCTTGAGTGAACCACTCCTCTGGTGAATAAGGTTTCAAAGGAAAAGAAGAAAGAACAATGTCAAAGATTCGATTATGCTGTAGAAGGGCACAGCAGCAGAAAACACAGAGCTCTTCTATGTGGTGGGACAGCACTGAGGAACTGGCAGATTGTGGTAAGTATTTGGCTCAGTGCAGCATTTGTCAATTTTATGCAATTAGCTGAAAGGTTAGCATTGGTGAAAGGCTGTAAATCTTTGAATCACAAGTAACTCTAACCCTATTGTTACTCCAATTAAGTTGTTCTCTCCAGAACAAGCAGCTGCAGTCTATTAGTTACTGTATATCATCTATGATGGACTTTGTTCCTCACATCACTACCAAACGTTTTTCACAGCTTACAAAGCTTCCTGCTTGTTACATCAGTTGCATGGTGTAGAAGGGGTATTAGCAAGATTTTCTCAGTTTTAGAACCTGGATCTATTCCTACAGAGCAAAATCTATCATCAGATCCTGAATAGGGCTATGAAATATTCAGGCTCACATTGGCATAAAAGGGGGCAAGAAATGTGAAACCCATGCCAAGGCAGAACACGCTGAAAGTAAATGAAAATTCTAAAACAGAAAAAATGGTTGGTTCACAGAGACACTAGTAGATTAAACAACTGTTAAGGGGAAATTAAGAAAAGAGATCTCACTGAAAGCTAAAAAAATGTATGTGGAGTGTAATAGGAGAGGAGGAAGAAGGAAGAAAAACAAACTATAGAATAAGTTGGCATCCATGAACTGTAAAGCCCCTTTCAGGCATGTACCTCATTTAGAACATATTAAAGTCTTAATTTGGGTTGTTAATTGTTACAACTATCCTCTGTAATTCAAGAAGCACTAAGGTGGAGTAGATGTCCCCACACATGGTTTTTGTTTTGTCAGCATGGAAATGAATCAACATGAATAATGGCATCATAGTTCCTTTACAAACATCAAAGATAATGAAAATCTCAGTAAAATGAAATAATGAAATTGAAATAAATGAAATAATACAACCAGTAATGATGATTGTGATGTTACCACTTATAGGGCCTACCAACCTTTGGGTCTTTTCCCGCCAAAACAATCAGGCTCATTCTTCTTCTTTTGGTGCCCTACTGACCTCATCAGATGATTGGCATGGGGCTCCTGAAATCCCTCAGCTCCTGGTATTTCTTTGTGAACATGATAGGACAGGTTTCGCAGAATGCAGACGCAGTTCTCCACTGACTAAATGCCGAACAATGACAGAGGATTTCAATCAAAGATACTGTGAAGAAAGTTATGACACACTAGGAGTTATACAGGTGTTTACACTGACTTATTCTTCAGTTCCTCCTTTAGATGAAAATGCATTGATGATTTTTTTTTTTCCAATCAAAATATAAATTCTGAAGAAATGACTCAGACTACTCCATCCATCCTTTGGAAACTTTGATGACTGGATTCGCATTAAATGTCTGAATCGAATGCTATTGTGTACAGACTATTAACTTAAATTTGATGCAAAGTCAGTGAAGTATCAGAAACGAGTGTCAGGGGATTTATTTCAGTTAGAAATGGAGGATGGAGGATCTTTCAGAATAAGAACTCACTTGATGGTGCCTCTAAAAAAAAACAAAAAAAAACATCCCAAACCCTCTATTACAACATGGTGTTTACAGTACTAATAGTCTCACTAAGCATCAAAAAAGATATTGTGTGGCGCAGTGTCAATACATGCTGATATACTCCCTGAGATGAACAGGCTGAGAGCAACACAAAGTATTTTCACTAAGATTGTCTTTTTTTTTCTACAAACAAAAAGTTATGCTACCACAATTTGAAATTGGGTTCAAAATGTTACACATAAAGTCTCCTCAATTAATAAATAATAAAACGGAAAAGTAGTCTTGGGTTGATTATTTTTCTTAAATCTCAAAATGTAAGTCAGTGTGATGATTTCAGCAACCTTATTGTCCGTATCCTTGTTGACAACAGCTGACTGAAGGGCATGAAGGAGCGCATCCACCAGCCCCTGACACTCCCTTAACCTCTGTCGAGCTTCCGCCCCATCTGAGCTGACGTTCCTGCAGAAACAACTCCGTCAGCAGACCTGCAAGAACTCGTTGTATTACAAATCAGCTTTTAGGAACTGCTGTCATTTGTTCCTCGACTTACCTCAGACATCCAGAGGTGTTCTTGAAGACTGTGGTCCACTCTGCGCTCTGCATTTTGGAGGGGTCAGCTGAGTCTCTTCTCCAGCCTGAGTGTGGGATGATGATTTCATCAGTTAGTGTTTGAAGCCCGTGGTTGATGACCATCATCTTCAGTGGCTCATGTGAGGAGAGGTTCCACAAAGTGCCTGCAGGTGAAAAATTACAAAACTTGTAGAAATAAAATGAAGGATTGCAGGTTATGCCTCAAGGAAGACTTAGGAATTTCACGGTACCTGTGACTAACTCCTTGACCTCCATGCTGCTGGACTTCCTCAGCAGTCTGACTAAAGCTTGTATGCCATCACAGTTCTTGATGGCCATTTTGTTATTGTGATCTTTTCCAAAGGATATGTTGCGCAAAGCACCACAGGCCTTGCGGTGGACCTCAGCTTTAGGGTGATCCAGTAATTCCACCAAGATCGGTACCCCATTCAACTGGCGAACTTCCTGCTTGATGCGATCATTCTCATAACACAGGTGCTGCAAATAAGCAGCTGCATTGGACTTGACCGGGTCCATTGGGTGGCTGAGCATCGAGATCACCTCATGTAAGTTGGGGTCTCTCCAGCGTGGGTCTCTGCGGATGCTGTCCAGGCTGACCATGCTGCTACGTTTGTGGGGGAACTGCAGGGTCTGTGCTCGGCACATGGCCTGGAAAAAAGGATTCAGGTTCCCCTCCAGCTGGGCCATGAAGGCATCATCATAGCCACCCCTGAGGGGACAGAGAAAGTCATGCATGCATGTATATTTGGATGAGGACAAAAATACACAGTCCTCTTGAGTTGGATCATTTGTGAAATGTGCTTATTTACTTTCTTGCTGAGAGTTGGAGGAGAAGCTCAATACCACTATTTGTACACTAGATGTTAAACTACTGTCAGCAGCTGATTATCCTATTTTGGCATAAAGACTAGAAAAAGTGGAAACAGCGAGCCTGGCTCTGCCCAAAGACCAGATTTCCTGAAGTGTCTTCTGGTTATCCAGCCACCTCAGGTTACAAAAAGACTTAAGGCGGATTATGTTACCTTTGGACAGAGCCAGGCTAGCTCTTTCCCTCTGCATCCAGTCTTTAAGCTAAGCTGTAGCTTTATATTTAACCAACATATAAGAGTGGTATCAAACTTCTCATCTAATTCTCAGCAAGAAAGTGAACAAGCATATTCCAAAGATGACAAACTATTCATTTTATATTCAACAGGTTAAATGAAGTTGGCTGAATGGCATATTTCTGAGTCTAATAGACTGAGCTTTAGTTTTTTTTTTTAGCATAAGGGAGTTGCTTGTATCTTTTGTAAACAGCTCTGTCACTTTATATGGGCTAAGAAAAAGCTTCTGGCAGGCAATAAAAGGTGAAAAGTCCTTATTTATCAACTTTGCAGCCAGCTGCCTGATTGATACCAGCTGCTATTTAACTGCTGTCCATCTGTCTTTCAATTGTCCAGGCTTACTCACGGGAACAAGAAACAGGCGACTACTGTGTCTGTGCAGCTACAGTGGTAAACATAGTATTATCACAGCAGGTCAATTTTGTTTGTATGTATACTTGTATACTTTGTTTGGATTTGTTTGTTACTGCTGCAGTATACTGTATACCTTAGCAATACATACATTCACTTTCTCCCTTTCTTTACATTTTACTTTTCCGCTATGTCTCATGTGTGGCATCTGAATCTCTGTCTAAATCTCCAGGTTTTAAACAAAATGGCTATTCAGAATTTGGGACATGGGAAAACATCTAAACATGTTTAGATGTTTTTGCATTTTGGTTTTTCATAGATTCTGCATCTTTGCATTCAGAGCTTTAAAAAAAATCACTGCGGTTAATGAGGTATTTGGTCATGTTTAGATTACTTTATTTTTGCTAATTATGTCAAAGGTGAATTGGCTTTCTTGTGGTTTTCTAGTAGCCTTTGTTAAAGGTGAGCTCATTATCAGGACCACATTGGTATTTCTGTGACACAGACTGATTTTTTCTTTACCTTCCCTGTCTGTGTTCTGAACTGAAAAGACATAATTGGATCAAAGATTGACCCTAAATTAATATATTCCATCCCAAACTTTCTACAGGGGACAAGGTTAGCGCAATCCCCATGCAAAATGATTGCACTAACCCTGTCCTTAACTAACCTTAAAATGTTTTCTTTATTGTGCTGTACGGTGTAGTGACTGAGCGACAAAGCAACACGTACGTATAACTGACTCATATTCCATTTCAAAGTATCTAAGGACATGTTGGGACCCATCTTTATTTGAACCTACATCTAGGCACCATGGAAATAACAAGAGTCCTCGAAACCCGTTTTTGCAAGGTTTCCCCCTGTAGGATCAATAAAGTTTGATCTAATGTACCTGGTTCTCGAGGGTTCTCTGAGGAGCTCCATGGTGGTAATTGGCCTGAACTGGTGGATCCCCCCCAGTGTTGGGTAACTGGCAGTTGGGTGGTCTGTCTTCAGGTCCAGAGGATTTTCGCCCCGTTCACTGACGCCATCCTCCTCTGTGGGGCTGCTGAGTCCTGCGGGAGCGTAGCTGTCCCTGAGGAAGGGTAAGGTGTAGTGAGCCCCAGGCTGGAAGTTTTTGGCAGGCCAGTAGCTGTGAAGGGTGGCACGGGACAGGCTTCCATACACTGCACATAAGTCACCCCCGATGCTTCTGTAGCTGTCAGGCAGGGTGTACACTCTGCTCTGGCTGTCTGGATTCATTGGCTGAGGCTCCCCAGGCTGCAGTACCACCTGAGGTTGTGGGGGTGCTGTGGTAGAGCTGCTGGTCAATGTGGTTGGTGTAAGAGACCCAGAGGGTTCAGGTTTTGCTTCAAGAATAGTTAGCTCAGTAGGAGTGTTATCTTGAACCACTGGGGTCGATGTAAGATCAGGTGCATCTGATGTCTGGAAGCTCTCCAGTTGTGTTTCTGAGGATTCGTGGGTCTCACTCAGGGTCTGTTCACCCTCTTGTTCCACAGCCTTGGACTCCTACAAGGATTGATGCACCACAACTATTATCTCCACAGAATCTCTGTTAGTCTTTAAAATACCATTTGTCTGTAAGGTCTGAAGGTTTCCTCTATCCCACGAAATAGGTGTGTTTACCTACAGTGTGTGTTTATCTGTCATTTAAACTGTACAGCCCACCCCAGCTCATTTTTCATAGTGATGATCAATCATCATTTCAGCACTGCCCTGGAATCATGAGCCACCAGTAAATAATTAATTCTTCTTTCCAGCCAAAGAATAATGAATTCCCCTCATTGAAAATGAGTTTAGATTGGACTCTGATGAAACAACTTGAGGTCCAGCCACTGTTTAGAAGCAGAGTAAATTGCAGGAAATTTAATTGCTTGGTTTACTCAGTTGATTTTGATTTTAACTTTCATTTCAGAGTGTGAGCAAAACTTGTCTTAAGCACAAAGCACGTATATATGTAGCAACTCAATGAAACAGAACCTAATTGAATTAGATTTCATGGTATCACTACCCCAGAGGGCAATTTGGCTTCCTCTGCTTGTCATTGTACCTAAAAACTCAGTACAGCCCGGTCTGTTTAAGAGAAGTTTACAGTATCTTTAATGGACGTTTCATTGTGAAACTTCAGGAGATTAGACTCATAGAAATAATGATCTCAGGTGAAAAGAGAATGTTTTATTGTGTGTCTGTGTGTGCTGTTCATTCATTATTGGAAAAATTATTATTATTTTCATATTACTTGAAACACATTTTGGTGATAATGCATAAAAAAAGTAAAGATAAAAAGCTGGTAATTTAGAGCGGGGGTTTCATGAGGATCTTTGGAGTCACATAAGTGACAAATAATGCCACTAACAGGCTGGTCATTTAAAAATACATTGTTCAATACATAAGTAAATCATACATTAAAAAAGTTAAAAAGGTTTTTTCACTTATTCTTTTACCTATAATCAAATTGCCAGATACATTACTTTAACTCCTCACCTTTCATATTTTTCTCATCCCCAGGACACACTGAATCGATTTCACCATTCCCAATTTTCTAAGTCTAAAAATAGTGTTAATAATAAATAATTTGGGTGTGAAAATGGTTTTGAGAAAAGGCCTGTGGTCTTATATCAATGTGTGGGAAGTCAGTAGATGGTAACAGAAATGTGACCAAACATAAAGTCATGAACCTCAGTGTCTGTCTGCTGCGGGGTATCGGTCTCCGTGGAGCTCTCATTGGTTGAGGTCATCACGGAGGCGATGGAGGTGGGCGTGTCCAGTTCGTCATTAGTGGATGGATTATCCAGAATGGTCTCTTTAGCCTCTTGGGGCAGAGATAGTGGAGGAGAAACCTCTGAACTCTGCTCCTAAACCACAAACACAGAAATGAGTTAGACACTGTTGCTGAGCGCCATCATTCCAGCATCATTGGTGTGTATTATGGATATCACAATTACACCACTGGTCAAAAGTTTTAGAACGCCTCCATTTTTCCATCTGTTATTTAAATTTACATAATTCGGGGTCTCAGTTTTTTTTAAATTAAAGCATTGAACAAATAAACAATTGGAGATTTTAAAAACCAGGGATCGTGGAATCTTCTTGTTGAACTATATTTAATCTAAATGTTTGACCAAACCAGCAGCCGAACACACTCGTGGTTCTCTCTACAGTGGAAATCAAATATTTTTCAGAAGTTCATTCCAACACTGTTGCAGAAGTTTCCACAAACGTGTTGCGCTTGTAGGTCACTTTGCTTTCACCATCCGACCAGCTGATTCCAAACTAGCTCCATGGGGTTTAAGTCTGGAGACTGTGCTGGTCTTCCATCATGTGAAGCCACCGTCTAGTTCTTTTCTTCGAATGTTTTGGATTATTGTCTTGCTGTGGGATGAACCCCTGACCAACCGGTCTGTCTTCCTTTGTTACTTGCCTTTTTACTCACCATTCTGACCGCAACATAAAGTACTTCTTCCTACAGAACAGTATTGTATTAATGATGCATCAGAGGGTATATTAACACAGTTTGTTCTAACACTACCTTTGTACAGACAGAGGTCTGTACAAAGGTAATCAACAAAAGTTGGGATCACTTGTAGGAACTGTTTGCGTCAACTTTCAAGGATTCATATACTTCCATTTACCCATTACTTGATCCCTGAAAAAGGCCTGTTTCCTAATAAGTTTACATGAGTTTTCAGTTTTTGGTGACCTAAACCTTTGTTCTTTATTATTACCCCAGGCAGTTTACCTCTTACCTTTGTACCATTTAAGGTTTTTTACTGGACTTGAACTGCTTAAAATTCAATAAAAACTGGAAAAATTGGGGTTTTCTAAAACCTTTGACTGGTAGTGTAAATTATACACAAACAGGGAAATGATTAAGGGGTAGACAATACTGTGATAGCACACCATGTCATTAAGGCTGTCTACACATGATAAAGGAGCTGTACTTGATGCTGGGTTGTGAGCAGATTCAGTGCTGAGAGCTCAACTCAATTCCACTCCATTATCATACTGTTTGTATAATTTGAAAAATGAACTGTTGAATTCATGCTGATTAATGCCAGTGTACACACTTATTTTCAAATTATACTAATATATGAATGGAAAAGCGGAGACATTTTCTCTGTGTTTGAGCTTTTTGGTGAACTGGTGAACTTTTTGGGCAATTTGGCCATAGGAAAAAAATGGCTCAAGCCAGTCCAAAGTAATTTTGCCAGTAATTCTGTGCGGACAGCAAAAAAGATGTACAGAAGCACATAATAACGGACGACAGATGCCATTCATTTAATTAAGTGGTTGAATGTTTTTTCCAGTGTCATTTCCTTGTGTGCAGACCTGGATAATACATCAGTTCACTTATCTTTATCAGGTAATAACCGCTTTAAAGTATGTTATTGGTTTAACAACAAGTAGAAATCAGAATCGTTTGATATATGCATGATTGTTTTGTTAACATGTGCAACGGAGTGAACGTTCATTTATTCTAGCAATAATAGGAAATTCCTGAAATTTCCTGTTTAAATTTGCTACTTGCCCAAATTTCAGCATACTTGTTGAAACTTATACAAAAGTACAAAAACTGACAGACAACATCTTGTAGGGGGGCTTTCACAGATCAGAAAAAGAGAAGAAGAAACAAAAATACTACACATTTTTTACATTCCAGTTGAAATAACTTGCAGTAGTCTTCTTGAGTGCAAACAGAAACAGTGAGTTGTTTGGACATAAATTAGGATGAGGTAAAGCTGTGTTTTTCAGAAGTAGGTGCACCTGGCATCTCTTGCAATTTATAAGATCAGCTGCACCGGCAGAAATATCATACATGAAATAAAGCAATATCTGTATGGTTATCTGTATTTTCTAAAATTACCATTTAAATCATTAGTTATTATCGGATATCAGTATTTTTTTTAATTCTACTTTCACTTGTTATTTTCTAAAACTGACTTATTTATGCTTTAATCCCTCTAAACAGTTGTTGATGTTCCTCATTGTGTTATGTAAGCATGTATAAAAGAACCCCTTGAGAAAATACAGCGACACTGTAATGTGATTGGATGTGGGCAGTCAGTCGGTGTCGGTTATTTGGTGTGAGACCAGATTTACCACCACTGACTCTGACACTGAAATCAATAATCCAGCTGCTACTATGGTACAATGTGTGGATATTCCTGTAATTTCCACTTGTTTATTTCAAGCAGAACTTAAATTCTCTTTTCTTTTCAGCAAAACGGGTTTCATTAACCAGAGTGGATTAATTATTCAGCATCTTGGTCTGAGAAAGAACTGGAGGCAGTATTTGACTGTCAACACATTTTATGCCGATTTTTTTACAAACCCCACATTCATTTTGGAGTGTCTACAAAAATTTCAAACTTATGATTTCAATAAATATCTGTTTTATCTGATACACCTCTTTTAGTCCTGAAAGCCCTCTGGTCGCAGCAGGTGAATTTCTCTAAAATCTAGGATCAATCAATGACATAAAACAACCAACAAAACATTAGACAGCATAATTAAAAGGTTCTATTATGTAGAAGATCAATTCCACCGCATCATTTATGACCCATTATACAATTTAAATTCCTTATCCACTCTCTGAATCAATTTTCATTTTAAGAAATATGACATAAATGCGTAATGATTTTTATCACTCAGTAGCACAGGCACATTATGCTGGATGGCGTGCTGAGATAAAAGTGTAAGATAAAAACCAAATAAACTGTTAAAATCTCCCCAAATTCTCATCAGATTGCAGCCGCAGCATTAAACCAAACAAGTGCTGAGAACTCAACTCCACTGCATTAAATCAGGCTGCAGTGAACAGCTGACTGAATGTGGAGGTTGATTCGCTTTTCAAACACCCCACCAAACACAAGAGCCCCTCATATCCGTGTACAAAATGTGTCAGAGGGAAGAGGAGATGAAAGGGTCACCCAGGAGAAATTGGCAGTCCGGAGATGATCCCGGCTTGAACACCTCTGGGGGAGGTTGATTGGATATTGTTAGGCAGCACTAAATTAATGCCTGGCCAAAAGACAGACGGGGTACTACTGTGCTCTACAGACAGCTTGATTAAGGATTTGGAGAATGATAATAGGTTGGAAAGGGGCCTGTGTGCTGTCCCCGTCTGATTCAAGCTCCAGGGAAGGCCGGGCCACTGTGAGTCAAAGCTCATTTAAATAACTCACTGTACCATCACTAACTAAGTGCGCTCACAGAGCCAAATAGGTCAAGATGATGATTCTGAATCTGACTTAGCTCAAAAAAAAAAGAAAAAGAAAGTATGGTATAGAGATGTTAGCTGCAGTGATGCAGAAGACAGAATGACTCTATTAGCATCTTGTTCTCATCAACTCTCAGTATCGAGGCCAGCTGCAACCAGGGTATTATTTCGGGAGACCACAGTCTGATCTAATGTTGAGTGAGTTCAGATTTTGGTGACCAGCTCAAGGGCACGTCAGGCACAAGCCACGATTCCAACTTGTCATCAGTCCATTCCAGAAGGAAAATAAGATTGGAAAAACAGGAGCGCTCAATTGCGATCAAATCAGTGGGGCAACGTCATTTTGTAGTGATCAAACTTAGTTTGCAGTTTGTCTTTATCAGACTGTGGGTCTGAGGGAGTAATGCTTCCACAGGATAATAAAACATGACATCAGCCCACTGATGTCAGAAGACATTAGTCACAACTTTGTCACAACTCATCTGCCCCCCACTATCTGTCGAATCTGCGATGCTTATGTTGGTCACTGTACATTTACGGAATGTGTCGCTGTACATTATGAGTCGAAATGGCACTGAAATGACAGATGCATTAATAGACTCCTCTTATTTAAGGCCTGTTTTACTGCAGAAACGCTATTGTCCATTTTAGAATACATCTTGTTTTCCCTTAATGTAACCAGGCTGGTCTATTTAGAGTAAATACTGAATCAGGACGACAGCCAAGGAAAAAGGAAGGAAGGATTTTCATTCTCAAAGTTTCTATTTGGAGCCTCCTTTCACTCCTGATCATGCTCTGATCCTCAAATAGTTAAATACTGCATGGTCAGATTGTCTCTGATACATCATGGCAATACACTCACCAGAGTATGTGCAGCATTTTCCCCCAGAGGGACAACCTCTCCTCATAGTGCAATCAAAGATTATCCCCTTTATAAGCTTGCCTATGCATTTGTACACATGCACAGCCGTGCACGCGCGCGCTCACACACACACACACACACACACACACAGACACACACACACACACACACACACACACACACACACACACACACACACTTGATGAAGATGTTAGCATTATGTCCCCACGCACACAAGGAGACTGCACCGAACAGCAGTGAGAGGCGAGGAGGTGAGGCAATTGATGCCTCCTTCATTCATCATGACAGACACAGAATGCAAAGCTGTGTAGGGCTACAGTTCTCCGCAGGAAGAAATAACACTGATAGGCAAAAAAAAAAAAAAAAAAGAGGGAGGGTACAGAGCAAATAGAGCCATTCCACCACACACTTACCTCTTTCACTTCAGCAGGCATTGCCAAATCTCTTGTGCTTCCCCCCAAATGATGAACAAGATGCGTCCCCCAGTGAGACGTCTGTTTCTCTGCCTCTGCTGAATTTTTGCCTTGACTCTCCCTTTGAGCATTTGAGGCAGTTTAAACATGAGCAGCCATCCTTCCTCCCAGCCCCTACTAACACATGTCCGCTCTCTCTCTCTCTCTTTCTCTCTCGGTCTCTCCCTCTCTCACTCTCTCACTCTCTCTGCCTCTATTTCTCTCACAAACACACACTAAACCCACCAAGCACACATTTGCTCAACACAGACGTTCTCTCACATATGTCCACCAACACACTCACACACACGCGCGCACACGCACACACACACACACACACACACGCACACACACGCGCACACACACGGAGCAGGAACAAACGCCCGGCTCTCTCTCATTACTGCACTCCTCCTCTGATCTGTGCTGCAGTTAATGTGTGCGCTATTAGCAAGGTGCTGAATCAACTGTGTGATGCTGAGCCTGTGAATGGCTTAGGTAAGTGCAGAGCCCTGCAATCCCTGTGCTCCACTCATGTTTTCTGGCAGCCTTGATGTGCAGGCAGAGTACACGCATGCACACAAAAAAGCACACACACACACACACACACACACACACACACACACACACACACACACACACACACACAGACCATTCCCTTTGGGCTCGCAAGCAGATGCAGCTGGAGCACAGAGCAGCCCGCACTAGTTCAGCCCTGTGTCACCCATGTGCAGCATAATAAGGGGATGGGGAAGTTGCATAGACACTGTGTGCAGCACCGGGCAGAGAAACGCACTCCCTGCTGAAACAACAGCTTTGCTCTGCAAACTGTACCAAACAAATGAAAGCCATTTTCACCACCCCTCACTGTCTGCCCGTAAATCTTCTTTATGCAGCACCTGCTCAGTTCATTGTCATTAAGTGCAAAAATAAAACAAAGAAGATAAATGCAATCAGGGAAATAAATATCCCGCAAGCAGGTTAGAAAAGTGCTAGATGTCGTCACCATAAAATTTTGAATAACTCGTTGTAGATGTCTTTTGTGAGCTCCTTGCTCAGCCCATTACATCATTTTAAAGGTGTCTAAGAATGGTGGAAGTGGAAGTGAAATAATTACAGCTGATCTGAGACAAAATCCACTCCTCTTCTTGACTAAAAATACTGGATCATGATGAAGTCCAGTGTCTTACTTACTTACACGACATCTTCCAATTTTACACCAGGCATGATCCTTCCATAGTGAAATCACAGCAGCATCCACAAAACAGCATGTTTTACCATCAGAGGGATTTACTGACATGCAAAAATGGATCCATTTGTTCCAGAAATGATTACTGCTTTTCAATGCTCTCCCACTGCTCCATCTCCACACTCAAAAAATACAAGTTCTGAAAATACCAGCATTAAGTGTCTTAATGGTTCTGGGTCACTGACAGACACCAGAGCAGTTCCACCACTCTAGATACTTTTTAATGGTTTGATATTCTGATGAAATATTTTTTTTAATTGTTTGTTCTTTTGTTTTAACTAAACTTTGTTCAGAAAAACAGATTATACTTTACTATAGAGGTACAAAGGAAACATGATGAGATCTATCCAAGGCAGACAAAAAAAATACAAATATTAATAAAAAGAGAAGTCTTCAACATGGATGCCAGGTCTCCTCATATTTATACCCCCAACAAAAGCTCTTTCAGCTCATTCAAAACAGCAGTATCATTTGCATCCCTACCAGAAATAAAAACATTATAATTAGGGATCACCAAATAATTGCAATTAATTCTCAGAGGGATATATACTTAATTTCTTAGGAACCCATCAAATATTTGTTGAGTTATTTCATAAAAAAACACAGAAACCGACTCATTGGATCACCATAGTCAGTAGAATTGATCCTCTGGGGACCATGAATATCTGTACAGTTTTATTGCAATCCATCCAATAGCTTTTGAGATATTTCAGTCTGGACCGTAGTGGTGGACTGACCAACTGACACACTGACATTGCCATCCATAGGGCCATGTAGCTAGCCCTGCTAAAAATAAGGTTAAATACTGTGGTGTAAGTATAAACAAAGACCAGAATGTCTATCTAACCTCTGGCTTTTCCTCCATACAGATGTATCTTTGTTTTGTTTTTTTATATCTAAACTTGCCGTCCTCACAGCTTTGAATGATTCCGTCGAAACAAGCAAGTAGAAAAAAGCAGAAACCTGCACTGGTGATTGGGAGTCGGTGTGAGATGGCAGGGAATGACAGTTTAGTGTGAGAGCCGAAAATGTCACTCATGATGGATGAGACCTTTTTTATACTCAAAATGAATTTTAAAGGATTTATTGGCATTTTCTAAGGTTATTGTTTTCAGAAATGAATTCGAGTTTATTATACTTAATGTTATAAATGTCAACCATATAGATCTGTGAGCCAAAATTAATCTTTCATTCATTACGAGCTTCTTTCCACTTTCGAGCTGGTAAACTGTACCTGATACCACCTCACATGCATGCACCTCTTTTGCAACAGATTGCGCACAGAGACACATTAAAAACCACAACTTTCTCTTCAAGGACATCCTTCTGCATCATCTCCGCAGGCTGAATAGAGAAACTCATTCACTTCTTTGTGTCTTTTCTGGGGCACAAGAGTCTGTATCTATCCGTAACCTTCCAACGGTGAACTCATTACTCAGTCCATCCAGTTAAGAGGCCCATCTGCATTGAAGCCCCAAATGACCATTTATCCTCTTTTACCCCTATATGCCCTGACACACCAACTGCCTTCTTGGATACCCAGCGTGAATGTTCATCCACCATCCTTCGGCAAATTCATTCGTTGACATACAACACCTCACCGGCTTTGTTTTAGTTAGGTCCCTGTAAGAGACTATTTGCATCCAGGGCAAAAAGTTGATTTGTAATTCCAACATGTTCATATATTTAGATATTTTCCATAATGCTGCTCACTGACACCACTTTTTCTAAGGTCTTAAACCATGTCAGGGAAACATCTCACACCATAACAAAGAACCTCAAGGACTTGCAGGATTTCTTAAGTGTGTGACGCATGTAGGGGATTTTAAATTACCTTATGTAATGAAGTAGACACAAAGGATGCACACAGTGTATTAATGATAGCTCCCATAAATTTAATGAGAAGTTGGAGTTGGAGCTGGAGCTATTTTGTTTTTAAGTAATCTCATATAACCTTCTGCACCCTTGGTGTTTCTCTGTCTCCCTTGTTTTCCCCTTTATCTTGCTGTGTTGTTCAAAAACAACTGCATTGACATTCTTAGAGAAAGTGCATGTTATTGTCTTTTTTTTGCCTCAGTGCGCCTGAATGCACAAAAAAAACATTATTTACTGAGGAAAGATGATAAAGATGTGAAGATCTGTCACACATCAGATTGCTTTTGGTTGCTTGCTTTTTTACTTACTGACAACATGAACTGTGACTCATATGACCATGAGTCTTTTTCACCCACTCACTAGGTCATGTATGTGCTCAGGTAGTCGTACCAACTGCAGGCATCATGACTTTCAGAGAGGTTAGGAGACCTGCCGAGGGTCCAGTAGCTTGAAAAATTCTGCATGTATTATCAACCTAGCCTTAAACCGATGAATACATGATCCTTGAAATTATTCTAAAGGCAAAAGTTTGTGGCGGTTGAAAAATGAGACAATCTCAGTGAAAACTGTCGTTCTCTTTGTGTTGCTTTCGGTTCATTATTCTTTGTGCCCAGGTCAGATAAATGGAGCTTCAGTCTGAAAATTTAGAATTCTAGAGTTGGTTGATGCCAGCAAAGGGTTTCTGTGTTGTTTCTGTGTTTGGTGAAAACTCCAACCATACAGTATACATACAGTATATTTCTTTTGCTTAAGGACTTCATGTTTCTCAACCATCCACCCAGTTATGGCAGAAAATGCTTTCATTTGGTTGCTGTCCAACAGTCTGTGATTTATTTTCTGCTCCTGTCACCTGACCTGAAACCATTTACACACTCATACACAGGAAACAGTTTTCCCCATGTAAACGGCAAGAATAATTCCTGCTCTACCGAGAGTAAAGATTTAATATGAAAGCGCAAAACAGGCCCACATTTCTGCATCCACACATAGTTGTAAATAAGACTGTTTTGTTGCTGCTGTACAGATGACGAAGCTCTTTGTCATCAGCACAGTAAATGGATAGCAAATTGCCTCTACCATGTGACAGAGATGAATGTAATTATTACTCCCTGTTATATATACACACTGGGATGAACAGAGGGTGCACAGTACAGTATAAAACGCAGGATCTGTCGGCAAACACCCACAGAGAAGAAGACACATTACATTACAGCGTGTTTGTGCGGTGTTAATTGCTATGAAATGCCCACACAGTCTTTGGTGCTCAGCAAGGCATTTCACATCCTTTTCCAGTGGACTCTGCCACACAGAGGCACAGTCAGTGCAGATTTTTGTGCTAATTAAACCCCCGCACTGCCCACCTCTGCTCCGTTCAGGCTGGCATGTGCAGATGAGGCTAATTCAATTTAACGCAGACACAAAACATCTATGTTTAGAGTTTACAAAAAAAAACAGGAAAATGGTGCCAGCAGCATGTTGAATGCCGGTTGTATTTCAGATTGCGCTGCCACACAAAGTGCATAATAACACTGGAAATGCCAGGAAAGGTCAACAAATCAGCTCCAGAAGAGAAAGGTCACCTTTCATTTTTATATTTAAATATTCAAAGAGATCTACGCCTTTAAGTAAGGTGCAGACAAACTGCTCTATTTGTATAAAGTGAACCTGAAATCTGTGTAAATGCTGTTTCTGGAGGGGATCCTGTCAGAATGAGAGTTTGTCCTCAGACTATAAATGACAAAGCAACACCTGACGTCCTGACTTTCACATTGACTAACTGCTGCACCCCCACGGCAAGCTATAGGAACAGCAATAGCTGCCAGTCTGGATCAAGTATATAGTAAACAACTTCTTCCGAAGCAGCGCTACAATACATCCCTTCGTGGTGATTTGATAAATAATGTAAATATTATAAAATTTGCCCCCTCTGAGCCAGAAACAATCTAAGGTTGATTATAATCCAATACCTCCTTGTCAAGTGTCACTGCAGCAAGTGCTTAATCACACCAACAGAGAACCCAGAGAGGAAATGAAATGCATCAGTGGCACTGCAGCTGAAAATGACAATCAGCTAGTTCAGCGATGCCTCTGATGATCAGGCATATCAATGAGCTGAGAGAAAGAGACTGAGAGAGAGATATACACCCACTGCTACAGAGAGAGTCAGCGGCACAAATGTAGGTCAGTCTGCAGCATCTGAAGAAGTATCATAAAAGATTTAGGTGACTTAGAGACTGATTAGAATGAAATCGTCCCGTGTCACGAGGTTATCGCGGGTCCACGTTCCTCATATGGAGATTCACATGCTTCAACGTGTAAGAAGAACCATGGCAACGCAGAAGAGTGCGGGGGATCCAGAGACAGAAAAGACTGAATATGATTGAGCTATTGAACAGGCAGTCTCTGTTTCTCAAGTTATTATTGTTAGGGTTTCATTCGTGAAGTCTCATCCCTTTTGGCCATCTCAGTGTCCAGACTGGGAACTAAAGGTGCCCAGAACGTTGCTCATCATCATTGATTACTTATGAGTGAATACACACAAATGAATTTCAGGTAAAGTTTTGTAAGAAATTTGCTTCTATGTAATGTTATGAGTGGATTTAAAGGGTCAGTTTACCCAAATTGCAGAAGGTAAAAAAAAAAGGTTCTCACTTCTATCTGCATGGAATATACTAGTAATTTTGGTGAACAGTCCATTTAACTAATGTTTAATGTTTACAGTGCCACTTAATCAATCATACTTACTATCAGCTTGGGACATAATTGAGACAAATATGTAAGAGAATGAGGACGGCAGTCTCTTTTAAGACATATTTGTTATGAGAACACATTGTAAGAATAGCATGATGTAAGATGGGGGGCTTCTTAGACACAACTGTCTGCACAGAATACTTTTGATCCATTCCTCTAACTCAACAACCTGCAATCCCTCTTTGCACAGCAGCCTTGTCATTACCATCATTACCATTTTACCCGCGGCTACAGAAACTAGGATGCGTGAGAGGGAGGGAGTAGAGGGGCTGCAAAACAGCAAAGAAAACAACAGAGAGGGGAGTAAAGGAATATAAAACGTCAGATCATCCAAATGCCAATTCTGCCATAGAGTGTTTTCTACAACATTACCCTGTTTTGTTTTGTTTTTTGTGACTTAGTCCCACGCAGGAAAAATTCAAGCAGAGGATGTGAACACTGAATTGGCTTGGCTTAATGCAAAAGGGTTGATTGTGTTGGATTTGAAATAGGTAGTAATATCTAAGAGAGGACAAGATAACGCTGACACTTCAGCACCATTACCTCCCTAGACAAACAACAACTGACTTTAACATTACACCAATAATACCGCACAGGAAAGTAACAGGTCTGTGTTAGAAAATATATTTTTAAATTAAAATTTTAAAATCTTTTATAAAAAGGAGAGCATGATTGTAATGTGTTCTTTTCTATTATTGCCCATTCTAATGGGAATGTGATATGTCTGTTTCGTTATGATTATGATGGGCTTCTTTCTTTTTATGATGAACATGTTGACCAAAAGGAAACTCAGGGAACGGGAGTCATGTGGGTAATTATAGTGATTTTTTTTTTTTGTCTGTGTAAATGAGTTATTTTGTTTTGTTTTAAACTTTCAGAGGCACAGACATCGGAGATGTCTACAAAGTTTTCTTTCGTACTTATGTCTTGTCAGTTGGCAGGTGACAAAACTGCACATCACAGCCAACATCTGGTAAGGAGCAAGACAGAGACACAGCCCGGCTGACCAAATCATTCTTTTATGATTCTCACGTCATCTGACAAAATCAACGTAAATACAGGTCTATGACGAACTTGAACTTTTCTGCCACACAGCTGGTTAAGCTACTGAGGCTCCACCTGTTACTTACACCTCTGTTTAGTCCCCTCCTGCTCTCTGTGATTACCTATACTGTTTTAATAAAGCCACATTCACATTATAGTTGTTCTCATTTACATATTTTGCTGTTGTCAGACAGGACAGGTATGAAATAGGGATTGAATCGGGCCTCATAAATATTACATCTTACCCAGCACTCATTCCCGAGCTGATGCCCTGCTGCGATAAAAATTCATTATTTTTTGATCGCAACATCATCTGACTAAATCAACTACAATACAGGTTCTTTTTCCTGTACAGAGTAAAACACAGAGACAGCATTTTAGGATCTGTCCACTCTGGAGACCTTTTAATAAAAAGGATCAGTTTAAATTCAACTTGAAACACTTCTTCAGAGATGTATACATGGATAATCAGATGCTTCTCATTAGGTCTTTTATGTTTCTTTTTTTGTTTATTTCTTTAAAGATGAATGATGGTAACTACTGTAGCATAGACTATTATCGCTGTGGTTTATGCCACTAGTCAGTGCTACATTCTTTTCCCTGTAAAAAGAGAATAAAAGATTAAAAATAAAACAAAATTTCAAAAAGTTTGTTGAGCTTTGATTCACAGACACTTGAGGAGAGGGTGTCAGTGGCTCCTATACATACATGTAAATTGCAGCTTGTTCACATCTCTCTTGGGTTGTAACAATGCTTTGAAGGCCCTGAATTTGCCCTCATCCTTCTCTGAATTCCTCACTGTCGCCTTTACAGTCTCTTCTGTTAAAAGACTGTGTTAGACCTTTTTTGGCAACAACAACTGCTCTGATGACTAATGAACAATGTTGTTTTCATTTGGCTTGTTGCTCTCTGGTACTCTAACTGAGTGCCCTCTTTTTTTGTGCATGCTCCACATCTTTCGCTGTTGTCAGGTCTTTAACGAAGCTTCATCCCGCTGAATTTACCCGTCTGGTGAGAGATCTGTCAGTTACTCAGCTGTGAAGTAAATTCCTGCCAACACTTCAAATCAGTCAGATACTTCAAGCTTTTCTGTTGTCATATCTGCACCTCCATGATTCCAAGTGCAACAATAACTTCCATGAAAAGCTCCAACATCAGAGGGTCAAATCTTGTAATTTCCTGTCTCATCAAAAATATGTGGCTGTCTATCACGGCTCTAAATAATGAAAATTTCTGTTTTTAAAAATATTTCTGTCACAAAGACTCTGAATGACTTATGATCCTGTCCTGAGAATGAAGGCAAGCCAGAGGAGCAGACTTCTGATGCTGTCTGAAAAAGGAAAATGCAAAATTTGTCTGTGGGATTCCTCATCTGACCCATCTGAAGCATGAAAAAACATTTTTTTTAATCAATTTTTCTTATTATTTTAATATGAAATAACTGTAGTGATAATAAACTGCTGTGAAACAAGGACCTTTTCAAAAACAGGGCAGACCATAGAGCCTCTTCTGGTCTTTTCCATTACTTGTAGCCCCTGACATCAACAGCACGCTGTTTTCTGGCATTTTACACACAATAGCATCATCTACTGGAGCAGACTGCCTCACTAACATCACACCACCTTCTGAAACTGTTCACTAGAGGGTGCCATACACAATTCAAAACAGAAACTGTCGTTGCAAAGCGGGTAAATCATTCACTGAACTGTCTACTTCTCATAATTTCAGTTTTCCCAGCAGTGCTGTCATCCCTGCTAGACACATGTATTAATTTATGCATTGTAGCAATTTTAAAAGGAAATGAATGAACAAGTTAACTTACGTTTTGGCTCTATCTCCAAAAAGCATGTCATCAGCATTGAGTTATGAGCTTAAATTTTTCTTGTGATTTGGAAAAAAAAAGCTAGTGCAAGTATAGTATCTTTGAAGCCAGATTGATAACCAACAGTAAAACACAATTTTCCTTCTGCTGCTTAGAGCAGCAGGTGCTTTAAAAATGTAAAGCCTCATTTACTGTTTCAGTTGATATGTCATTTATATTTGGGAAGTTGTAATCCTGTGCAGATGCCTCCATTGACAGCCATTCACACCAGAAAAATAACATAAAAACAGATGAAAAAATTGAAAATTACAAAATAAGTTTATTCATATAAACAAACTACAAAATTCTATTAAATAAGGGTTTTTTTCAGCAGGAGACAGATTACATAATGTGGTATTAAATGTTTTCACAAAAGCAATATCAAAACACATACAAGCAGATATTAAATTAATCTGTATTATTCAAATAGCTCTTCTGCTTTGACTGAGTTTATAGAGCTCGCTCTGTTTGTAAGAGGAGGCACAACTATCCTGAGATTCACCATTTTTCAGATTTGGTCAAACTTACATGACTTTGCAAGAAAAAGTTTATCATTCACTGTGTATTTGTTTCTCACACACCCTCCCACAAAGGAAAGTCCCAAATGGTCTCTTATTTACAAAGTATTTTGGAGCTGTGAAACTGAGACTAACACTGCATAGATGATTCATTCACACCACCAGAAAAAAAGAGAGAATAAAAAGAGTTTTTTTTCAGGGCTCCCAGGGTGACTGAGTTCTTCCCATCAGAGGGGTATGTGAGCAAGGATTATTTTGCATTGGCATATGAGTTGTAGGAAGGGGCGGAGGAGGTGGAGGAGGAAGTTAAACGAGATAGGGTGGATGTAGAGGAAGGGAGAGTTTGCATCTGTCTGTCAGGAGGACAGTATGCCGGAGAGGAAGACCTGCCTTTGCTTTGCAGGCTGCTGCTGCTGCTGCTCTGCAGAGGAGAGCTGGAGGTTTTCGGGCCTCGAGTCAGAGACGATGTGGAGGAGCTGGAGAGTGGTGAGGTCCTCATGCCATAACCAAGAATACCTGTGCTCATCAGAAACTCCCTGGAGCCATAGGCGGGAGGAGTTGGTCCACGGGAGCCTAGAGATCGGATGTTGTCTGGTGGTAGACTCCGCCTGCTGGGGATGTCATAGATCCCCATGTCTGGGCCATAAAGCACCTGGGATCTGGCTTGGAGACGCAGCATCCTCTCCCTCTCCTCCATCTCCCGTCTCTCGTGGATAGATGCCATGATGGTTTTTGAAAAGTTATCATAGCGCGCAGCAGCAGACTTCTGAGGTGTCAAGGCCTGTGGACCGAGATCTCGAAGACTGTCTCGAAGACTTTGAGAGGTCATATCTCGCATGGCCAGACCTGGAGGGGGAATGTCTCGTGATGTTACGCTTTGGGATGCAAGGTCTTTTGGCATCAGCCCTTGAAAAGCAGGAGATGGGTCTCTTTGAATGAAACCTTGGAAGGAGGGCGAGGGATCCCTTGAGTTGAGACCCTGCAAAGAAGGTGAGGGGTCCCGATGCTGAGGAGACTGTCTAGTGACTCCCATAAACACGGGACTGTAGGCGTGAGGAGGTGGCCGCTGCACTACAGTCCCATCTGTGCCCAGGGCCATAAAGTGAGGGTGGTAGCTGACTGCAGGAACCCCTCTCTGAGCCAGGAACTGAGGGTCTGCAGGGTTGATGAGGTTATCATAAGAGAGGCTGCTGCTGCTGCTGCTGCTGTGGTTGGCCAGCAGGCTGGAGGAGGAGATGATGCCCAGTGGAGGATTGGATCCCAAACCGTCAGCATGCATGGCAGGTAACTGGGATTTGCCACCATGCCGGTTACTGTGTTTGAGGGTGAGGGAGCGGGAGTTGAGCGTCAGAGAGTTGAGCTGCAGCGAGCTGGATGTGGTGTTCGTCTGCAGGGGAGGCAGGACAGGTAAGCCCGTCTGCTGGCTGCCTCTCGCAGGGCTTTCTTTGGACTCAGAGCGAAGGTCCGGACTTTTGTTGTTCCCTTGCTGCTCTGAAGTCTTCAGCAACTACACAACACAATAGAAGGCAGACACCAATGTCTTTCAGACATGGATCAAAACAAAGAACTGGATATTAAAGATCACACTCCTACAATCCAATAAATCGATATCAGACTACTAAGCACCTGCTCTGGTGGAATGGGTGACGATCCTCTGGATATGGCCTCCAGGACTGGCCGTAGCTGTGGCACAGTGGGAATGGATACAGGAATGATGGATTTGGTATGATGTCCCATCTCTGAAAAAGAAGTCACCTTGGGATTAATTATAGGCAACAGCAAATTTAGCAAAAACCCACAAATACAGTCCAGCAATGACACCATGAAGGAGTATTTTAAAGGATATGGATGGCAATAATCTATATTTTTCTTATTGTCAACAAATCCCGGGAAAAGACCTTTACAAGTTCTATAGCTAATGGCGCCCAGCCCCAAGCTCATTGGTCCCTACTGAAATCTTTAAATCTCTAAAAAATGGATCACATATATATACTTGACATCTTTTAAAAAGCCGACATCATTTATTAAAACAGCAGGACATTGTAGTTTTTAGCAAACATTACTCATACAGGCATAAATGGCGCATTTGTTTGGGACTACTTTCAGTCGTGGATTAGTACAGTCTTGGTGCACTAGCCAGTGTTAACAGCACAGTGTGTGTGTGTGGGGTTGAATCAAAGGAACCCACGGTGCCCTTATTCATTGCAGTGAACACACAGATGATGCAAAGACAATACTTGCTAGCAGAATCAGTACATTGTTGGTTTTTGTTGACTGTAATAAAAATACAGAAACTTACCAGACTTATCCTTTAATTGACTCTACAGACATATATGTAGACTTAGACCTCAATGTAATGGGTATCTTTGTCACTCTACAAATATATGCTGTGAGAATATTGCTGCAGTGCTGTGTCTGGTTATCACAGTATATATTTGTCATTCTACAGTACCATCCATTGCAGCTAGATGGCTTTTCAGCAGGCCATGGTCTGGTTTTGGTGGCAGCGCTGGTGGAGTTTTCACTTGCTTGATGTCTGACATCTCGACAGCTGCGGCTGAGGCTTGCTGGCAGGACACAAGAGGCAGGGAAACATGAGAGATCTAATAAATGATCTTGACAAACAAGCTCACCGTCCTTAGATGACATGTAAGAAAATATTTAACTGTTCGCGCATACGTTATTTTGGAGATTCTGACTCTGTATCCCGTTGTCCCTGACTTTCACTGGCATCTGCCTGTCGATATCTGGTCTCAGGAACGGAGGCTGAACATGGATGACTGTTTTCTTACAGGGCCTTGCTGTGTACCTGGTGTCACAGGACAGACACAGACAGCAAAGAGTCGGCGGATGTGCTATATGGCTTCCTAAAACGCTGAAGATAATTTAGAAAAGAAATGGCTCTCACTTTGGAGAGACAGGACTGCAAACCAGATACTCCAGATTGTTACAACAACCTCGTGTAAAAGGATTTACTCCACCTTGAAACTTCCCAGTTACCTGTGGGATCATTAAAAGATAAAAATGCACCTGTTAATGTTATTACTGTCCTTGTATATACATCATGTTTTAGAGATATTTTCACTTATATTAGATAAATGCATCAGAATAACACCATTGTAAAGTTCTAAAGATAGACTTTATTGATGTAATTCACAATTTTAATGAGAGTAGCTTCACTGCTCCTGACAGTAGTTTTATATTTTGAAAATAAAACTGACTTGTTCGTTTGTGGTGCGCCCTCTGGACACCAGGTACAGGTGGAATCCAGTGAGACCCAGGACAGGGATAAGAAACAGGCCTGATATACTGATCACTACCAAACTGGAAATACAGATCAGGAAAACTGCTTTGTATTAGTCTCAATTAACATATATTTACCCATATAAGGAACAGATAGACGCACACACACACAGTGTATATAAGGATACGTGACAGTGCAATGCAGCTTCCACAATTGGTCCATGTGGTGCAGGACGTATATGAGGCCAAAGGTGAAGACACCGATCATGTGAACTGTCAGTGACAACAGAAACAGGAAGAAGTAGCGGTAGTTGCGCCTTCCGATGCAGTTGTTCACCCAGGGACAGTGATGGTCAAAGTCCTGGAAGGAGATTGTGGAAAAAGCAAAATCTAATTAACCAGAGCCAGAAAAAACATATATCACTCGGTGTATATGAAAGATTTTGCACCACAGATTCACAGATTGGTGGCTCCGTAACTTGTAGAATATCCACTGTGCTTTCTAAATACACTTCTTTTAATATAGGTTGTCTGAACTGTTTTTCAAATTGCATTTCTACAGAGACTACAAAGGATCTGAGAAAAGGATTAACCTGATTAATGAGAACTCTCTCTCCCCCTCCATCGCACTCCGTCCATCATTCACTGCAGAAATCCCCCTTTATTGACTTTGCCCACACACACTGCTACACTCGCTCATAAACACTATTCATTTTTCTCCCTGATCTGTCCAAGCATGGCTTATATTTTCTCACTCTACCACTCATTTCCCCCATTTAAATCCCCTATGTTTGTCTTCAGTCTCCCCTGCACCTACTATTGCTTATATACTATCAGTGGTATATAGTATGTATATATACAGTATATAATATCCTTGCTTGTTTAAATCTTTCTACAGACTAACCTCCACACAGTGATCACAGACGCTGCAGTGCGAGCAACGCGGAGGTCTGTAGAAATGACACGAGGCGCACCACTTCATGCGCACCTGGACGCCCTTCACATCCACGTTCTTGTACAATGGAGCGCGGAACTCATCCTCCTTGTCCTCATCCTCATTAGCTGGAAAAAAGAGTTTGTGAAATTGCAAAATTACACTGCCACCTACAAAAAAACCCTCATCTCTCCTACTATAAGCATAATGTCCCTTTGATTACTAACCCATTGGGAGAACACCAGCATCCATAAAGGTTGCCAAGGTGAAGTTGGCCAGCACAAAAAGGAAGAGGATGGCACAGCATGGTGGCACAGCAGGGCAGATGGTCACAGCCAGCCACGGGCATCTGATCATACACACACAGCAGAAAAGAAAAAAAAAAAAGGAAAGATGTTCATGCACTTGTCACTGAGCGTTCATTCGAAGCAGGATTCAGGATGTAAATCAAGGGTTTGACGGTGTTTCTGAGCCTAGCGCGTATTCATCCCTTAGAGGTTAATGTTAACACAAATCAGTGCTACCAAAAGATTTTTAAGGGATAATCTTCATCCCATTTATTCTTATGGGAGCAGTGGGTCCCACAAGTAATTGTTTACAGTGATAAAGATAAGCATGTATTAGCATGTGTTCACCCGTGCCCACATCCAGGGATTAAATGACTGGGTCTCTCCAGGCAGAATGGTTCTGCACCATGCAGCAGTGGCAAGACAGTCACTGTACCTGTGTCACACAGTGAAGCAGGTCTCGATACCTGAAGGCAGGCAACTAATGATGATGAACCATTCGATGAACCATTTAGTCAGAAAATCATGAAAGATATCCCTCACGTGTTCCCTGAGCCCAATATGACGTCCTGTCAGGCTGTCACATTACTGTTGCGTTGTGAAAACCTAAAAGCCTTTGGAAGGCTGATTACGTTTATTACGTTACTGATACGGTTTTTTTTTGAGGCCAACACTTTTTTTAGATATATCCGAACTGTAAAAATCCAATAATAATATATCGGCCGATGGCGCTTTTTTTTTTTTAACATGAACAAATAATATTAACTCTCTTGATACAGATCCTTAGACTTCTGTTTTTTAAAGAACTGTGATCAACATTATGAATGGGACATTTTAAAGTTTAAAAAAAACAAAAAACAAAGAAACTTATCATAGCTCTCTGGTTTGCAAATTATGTAATGGTGACACTGTCCCAGAATTACCTCAGACCTCGTCTGGCATTTCTGTACTGCAACTTCTTGTCACTTATCAGCCGACTTATACACGTCCGACATGATATATCTTTAACAAACTAATATCTGCCAATATATCAGCCTGGTCGATTTATCGTTCTTGCTCTGATTACATTGGCACAGAGGCCAGGTCAGGTCAGGTTCATGCTGAACCAAAAAAAATCATGTGCGATAATACTAACCAGTTTGAATGAAGTCTGCACATGACCATGATAAGCAGTCAAATAGCCATAATACAGCTGTCCAGTTAAAGCAAATGATACATGAATGAATGCACAAAAAGTCCAAGGAAAGACGTTGCAAGAAATTCAAATCAGTGGAGCTGGTAAATTCGATCTTTCAATATTTTTAATCATATAAATTCATTTTTTAAAATGCTGTAAACTTTAAGTGCTTCTCAAAAACTAATTTGAATCTTTTTCTTAAATCACGGTATTGATCTTTGTGTCCTGTCTAGATTTTAGCCAGTAATCTTTCTTTGTGCCCTAGAATCTTAGGGAACTATCACTTATCTCTTCCAGCGACTCAGTGTGTGTGTGTGTGTGTGTGTGTGTGTTTGTGTGTGTGTGTGCGTGTGCATGTGTCTGTGTGTGTGTGTGTGTGTGTGTGTGTGTGTGTGTGTGTGTGTGTGTGTGTGTGTAGACGTGCTGAACTATACTGAATGTGAGTATGATTATATCTCTACTGTGTGAGATTAGAGGGAGAGGCACTGTAATCAGGTTACAGTGGTAGACCGAGAGGAAAAGATTCACTGGATTAGATTAACAGTGTTTTAAACATCACGTTTAACCTACATATACACTGTATGGGAATTTTATATTTGAATAATCGATTGTTACAATTTTTGGTATGGTATCAATATAGGTAGAGATGAATGTGTGAATGTTATAGGACTGTTGAATGGAAACACTGTGACAGGACCAGGAAAATGTGTAAAACTGGTTCCTTTTTTCCGTACAAATTTTTTTTCAGACATGAGCGCGTAAAACATAAAGACATGTATGTGATTAAACACAACGTTTGATCAAAAGTGAAAAACACAAACAAAATTAACATTCATATGCTACGGTTATGCACTTCATCCCACCAGTGCAGCTTCAATCCCCAAACCTCCCAGCTGGTTTTAGGCTGTGGGGGAGGGGTCGCCTCCCAACAAGAGGAATTCTTGCTTTTGCCGTGCCATCTGCAAACCCAGTAATCCCTGGATTATGAAGTCTGGATTACAGACCATTTCTGCCAGTCCAGTGCATCGTGGCTTCCTCACATTAGATGCTAAACACACAAGAGTGTGCAGTCAAAGCTCACCATATATCACAGCACACTACTATATACCGTATACCATGAGATAAATCCAGATGCTTCACTACTGGTAGTCAACAACTGCAGAAGACCGTAACAGATGACGCCACAACATTCACAGCCTTTGTTCAGTAGGTGAGGAAATATTGGAAAGAGGACAATAATTTTCTTTGTAGATTTCTACAAATTTAGCATAATGAAATTATAGGAACCTTAAGAACCAGTGAATGTGTGACAAAAAGACCCCCCCACACACACACACACACACACACACACACACACACACACACTCCCTCAGGCTGCTATTCAGGATTTATGTCCAAGTTTTTCTCTAAATATGGTCATGTTTGACATGTGCTTACACTGTCACAGCTCATCAGTTACATTAAGCTGGGTAACTGGAGCTGCTGGTTAGTTAAAACACTCCTCCCATCAAAGTCTGCTCAAGTAAACCCCACTAAACTGGACTGAACTAAATAAAACCATTTTCATCATTAATTCTAATTTACTGTAAAAATTAATAGATAGATAGATAGACAGATAGACAGATAGAGACACTACAGATGAAACAGAGCTGAACCGGGGGCCTATAACACTGCACCTTACTGACTTCTTCGGGACAAGACTACATAGTGGAGACCTCTGCGTGGACGGTGAGTCCACATCTGTCTGTCACATCTGTCTGTCTCTCCCTGTGGACCATCTGGACCGCAGGGAGAGGACAGTTCATTACACGGCAGCGTGGCAAGACAAGCCCCCACCTAATGAAACAGCCCTGGCAGAGCTGTATTAAATCACACAGAACAGTAAGCGGCTCTGCAATCTGGACACTGCCCACGTCCCCGCAGTGGGTCAGTGGCACAGCAGACATCGCACAGTCAGTCATGCGGCAAGTTCACTACAGTATGGCAGCCAGGGTCCCTTTGTCAAATATTGTCACGGTTACACAAGTGACATCACTGTCATGTGATCCATCAGATTTCTAGATACAAAATCAGTACGGAAAACTGTAGCAGTGAATAAATAACCAAAGACTGTACGATAAACCTCGTCGTGTGCTCACAATGTCCTCGGTTCAGCCTTTTTCACATGATCTGTGACTTGTGTAATCCAAATTTCATCTTTCCTGTTCTGACTGCGCGCCCTCCAACAAAGATGCTTTAGGACCGTGGCTTTCGGAAACTATGTTCAAAAAACAATTAATTCGATTGGACTTTAAACGGGACATTATCTTTTGATGCGTGCAAGCAAAGCCATTCAAGCTTTTCCTCAGTGAGGAAAATGAATGTAACATACAGAATGTGTACATTTAAAATATGAATTTTAATGTCATTTCAGTATATTGCAGTGTTTTTAACACAACGTTTGCTCAGCTCAACTACTTTAAATGCTTATACTTCAACTGACAATTTCAGCGCTTCATCTTCAACTGCAACTCCCATACAATATTTCACATGAAAACAACGGTTTATTTTAAACTCTTCACAACGCAGGGTAGCAATTTTGAGCTTGAGCAAACACATTTTATTTTCAGAAAATGTAGCCTTTTCTAGTTTCGATATATTTCTGTATTCTAAACACACAGATTACTCGGTAGATAAGAAAGATTTTCTGAGTCTCGGCAGAGTGAAACTTAATTAGCAAGGGACATTTTTCTCAGTCGTTCTGGTGTCTGTGGTCTTTGTCGGGCGCAGTGACCTGCCTGAGTTTAACAATGCACAAAACCTTAAGCACTAACCCAAACACAAGTTCACGGTCAGAGGAACAAAAGCAGGAAACCGGTAACTGATGAATTTTATCAGGCAAAGGAAGGGAAAAGCGCTGCACCATTTCTACAGGTCGTCCTCTGAGTCCACCGAACCTGCAGTAGAAACAGCAATGGAAGCATGCATGCTTCCACTACTAATGCATACACGGAGGCCCAGGCGCACAGACACCGGTGATTGCATTACCAAGTGGAAGGGGCTAGGGCTTTAAAAATATAACATGACTGCAGGGTTTAGAACCAGGGTTTACTTTTTTTTCTGCAGTGGAGGCCTTGTTAAAATGAAGGGTCAAAGTGTTCATGAATATAAAAAGTAACAAAAAAAATGATGTGCACTTTTTCAGCATAAATATTGACACAGCAGTGCGCACGAGAGTATTCACAGTACACTGCTTTGAGGATACATGGCCTAATTGGCTAGCATTCGCTAACTACTGTATGTTCCCGTGATTCACACTGACCAGGTTAAAGGCAAGGGTGATGTTATGGCAGATGACTAGGGATGTCCTTTTGACTCAGTGTTACCAAGGTGGGGCTTAACGGAGCGTGGCACCCGTCCATCTCTGCTTTTGGAGGAAGGGAGTCACTCCAGCTGCAGATGCTGACTTGGCAGATATGCGGGACATCAAACAAGTTGTTGCCCATATCAGAAAAACTTCTATATTCACTGGCAGCCGACAAGACACAGAGTTTCGGCCAATTTTTCTCCTCAAAGAAAATGTTCCTTACTTCCTGCTTGAAGCTGATATGAATGGTCCTTAAGTCTACTGTATGGACTTCCATAAAAGGGGAAACTAAATTAGGGTGCTTGATACACTCACACGACAAGTTAACCTGCAGATGTTATAGCAAAATATTATACTGCTGGTCAGTTAGACGGTGAGGTTTTCAACTAAGATATTAACACACAATAGTTCGGGTGCCTTTAGAGCCAATGGGGTCAGAAAATTTTAACCTCTATTCTACTGGGCTGAGTTATAAGGCAATTTCAGATCAAAGCAACCCTCGTCCCACGAGACGCAGATTCACCACTCGTTCAGTCAATCATTTGCAGTGTACTGGTTCTGCTGGTTCGGCACTGCAGACCCAATTAAGTGATCTCTTTTCAATCCATCGCGTCAGCAGGCCTTCAATTTTTTTGTTTTTTATCTTGAAGAGTATGGATGGAGTTCTATTCCTGAGGGCCCAAAGTCTCATCACTGCGGCAATTAGACAGCTGTCGAGTTGTCTAATGAATATTATTGTGACATATTTTTATGTTCCAGCGTGGTGAAAGCTCCAGCATATATTAAAAGTACAATATAAATATTTATATTTATACATCAGATTCCTACAACTACATCTGCACAGACTAGACAGCCCCGAAGGAGAGAAACTCTAGAGTAACAGCGTCATTAAATGTGTTGATATACGGATCCTTAAGCCCATGATGTGGTATAAGACCACCATCTAAAAACTATAAAATGAATGTGTGTTCAATAGTGAAAGTCACTCCAGGGAGGTTAGAGTAAATATCTGCCCAGACTCCATTTTTCCCAGATGGGGGATCACATGGCATCAGTCAGAGGATCCTAATCCCACACTCCCAATCTGGTGTCAGGTTTCAGGGGAGACGGTGCGTGGCTGGAGAACACAAGAGAAACTAGGACAGATATGGCTATGGAGGTCCAAGGTCAGTAGACGGGAAGAGAGCTAATGAGGTGGGAGCCTTCATTTAGTAAGTCGATAGTGGATATCTGAGAGTTTTTCATATTTAAATTAGGGTGCTATAATATCTGACACTGATCTGCTTAATTTTGTCCCTTTTTATGTAGCTCTTGATGAAGGCCCACATACAGTAAGTAAAGGCTTTGAAATACCATCAGTCAGACATACCTATAGTCATCATTTAAATTGGATTCTAGGGTATTATAGGATCATTTTATTTAATTTTTTCTTGCATGCCAGTGTTGGCATGAGTGGGGTCTCACAAATAGGTCAAAATAAGGAGGCACTTTTACCAAATGTTGCATGGAAATGTGAAGTTCGATCAGATCGTGACACAAACTTGAAAAAAAACAAAACAAATAAATTTACAGGCTTTTGCAGAGGTTGTGTTTGATTTCCTCCAGCTAAATTTATGACACATGGGGGTCGAAATGACACGCTGATTCATGCTGATGATCCCCTAAACTGTGCTCACACCGAGTCCTCGGGGTGCACCGGGTGGGCAGGCACCCAGACTAGCCCAGACCGTGAGCCGACCAGGTCAGATGTTAGCCGCCCCTGGCGGGTCTGCCTTCAGAGTGAAGTCGGTGAAGAAGAGGAAGAGGAAGAAGGAATTGGTGCTCTGTTTCTTAAACAGCTTCAAGCCTGGTCTTTGAGCACTTTTTTAAAAAATTAATTAAGGGGATGAACTAAAAATCAATAATCAGAATAAAACTGTGGGGTCGATATTAGTGGATGTTTAGGGATGGCAGAGAAGAAGGTACATTTTATGGTCCCAAAATTTAAATCCAGACATATTTGAATGGAGATAGCTGACGCCTGATGGTTGATGATGGATGTCTGGATGAAATAGATGGGCATGGGCTCTCCTCCGTGGAGACAACCAGCAGCGGGCGTCACCAACTTTTTCACTCATCGGGTCGCACTTACGTGAAGACGAAGAACAGGGAGGTAGAGCCGACCAGGAGGCAGGCGGCCGTGCACACCGGGATGAAGGCGCCGGGCTTCGGCGAGTCGCCGCCGCCGGCGGGCATCCTGTCCTCTGCACACTCACCAGCGTCTCATCCTAAACCAAAGCGGCCGCGGACGTCGACGGACGGAGCCTCGTTGCTTGGCCTGTGTATATTTCGGACAAAGCCCTTCATAAACCACAGAGCGCTGGAAAACGAGACTCATAGTCGACCAGGAGCCCGCAGCTCCGCGCACAGTCCGCCCCGTCTGTCCCGGCACGCCAGCAGCGCACGGATGCCGCCTCTGGTTTATCCCAAAGGTGGAGCTTTTACTCATGAATGACGTGAGGCACCACTACACCACAGCGAGACCCCCTTCTGTGATCTGAGGAACACACACACACACACACACACACACACACACACGCAAAAAAAGCTGAATAAAGTGTAGGTTTTCCTCTGTTATTTCTCGCCGCCCCACTAAATTTGTCAAACGCGACCACTCCTGTTCATGTTCGTAGGAAGTTATCAATAGCGTGCGAAATCTGATCGTCGCAAAAACGACCCGACGAGTGTCGCACCAAACATTTTATGAACTGATGATTCCCGTCCACACGCGTCTCGACACGACCGGGGCACAACTTGGGTACCACTTACTAGTAAAAGCACCCTCTAGTTGCTCCCTGTGGCCGTAGCAGTGGTCAGTAAAAACATTTACTAATGCTTCGCAGCGCAGTTACGGCGAACAGCCTTCGGGTTGCCAGGTCGTGGGAAAAAAAAAAATCCTCCCTCGCGCATCCCACTCGCCTCGTCCTTTAGTGGAACCTCGAATCCATCAGGAGACACAAACAGACTGCCGGCCCGCTTACCACCTGGACGAGGTCTGCGCAGCTTCTGGGCCAAAATCCATCTATTAACAACCTTGTTAACAGTCACAACCGCGCACTGGGTGGGCTTTTCCCACAGTGAGAAATCCATGAGCATTACCCCTGAGGAGGAAAGAGGAACGAAAAGTTCCGCTGGCATTAGGCAGCCGCCGCTTACAATAAAAGGGGGGGGGGGGGGGACGCGAGCACCTTAAGAAACTGCAATCGGACGGTGGGCTGCAGTGTTTAGTGAACTCCTCGGGACAAAACAGCTGAGGGAAAAATCCCAAAATGTGCGTTGCCACTGGGCTGTGAAATCGAGTGTTGCTGCATGGAGAATAAATGGGGCGCTCACTTTGTGCAGCTGTGTGCTGCTGAGTTGATTTCTCCCAACCTCAGAGGAGAGCTGGACCGAAAATAAAGATCTCATTTGCATGCAGGAACTCGGACAAAAATGTAATGGGTCAACAGGAGAGTCAGCGCCCCAATTCAGTGTCTGTTTTTTTTTTCTCCAGACTCGGAATGGGGGCGAAAGAGGCAATAACTGCTCCAGAGCAGAGGAATAACAATGATGAAATAAAATAAATATGAGCACTCAGATTTAGTCAGGGGAAGCTACTTGGGGGACATCTCAGTGGGACTACATGATTAAGGCTCCACGAGGGAAAACAATATGATAAGACATCAAATGTCATTGGGTTGGGCCTCATACCCTCCTCTATAAATGTCAAAAGACCAAAGCATCCAACATTAAAACCTGGGGAAACTGTATATAAAGTGTGGTTGTCACCTCATATTGTGAAACAATGGATGCAGAAGAGTTGATTGAGTCCATCATCAGGGCTCTCATGTTTCTCACAGGGATCCTGGGAAACAACTGGCTGGCTATACGCTCCCTGCCCAGGCAGAAATCTGGCATCCGCACCAACGAGGTCCTTTTCATCAACCTGGCGGTCTCCAACCTCATCACCAGCTACCTGGTGGACCTGCCTGACACCATTGCAGATTTTGCCGGCCGATGGTTCCTGGGGGAAACCTTCTGCGGTGTGTTTCGTTTTTGTTCTGACCTCTCCGAAACCAGCAGCATCTACACGACCTTCTTCATCAGCGCTTTCTGGCACCAGAAGCTGGTCGGGTCCCTGAAACGTGGGGGAGCACCGGTGCGGCTGGACAGCCTGTGTCTGGTGGGCTGTCTGCTGGCCGGGAGCTGGATGGTGGCTGTGGCCTTCAGCATCCCACATTTTTTCTTTGTCGTAGTTGAGGGAGGAAACGACAGCCATGAGGACTGTGTAGACATCTTTCCTAACGCATTTGCCAGGCAAACCTACGACACCTTTTATTTAACCCTGGCTAATGCGCTCCCCGTTGCTGGGATTGTATTTGCCAGTGTCCAAATTGTCATCACTCTGCTTCAAAACCAGCGACGCATAAAGGCTCATAACTCTGACGCCACCAGGGAAAGTGTTCGAGATGAAAACAGAAATGATGAGAGCTCTGTCAGCATGGATGCTGGACCAGGCACCTCAAAAGATCGCAAAGATTCTGCATCCCGGAACATTTATACGGGCATAGCTGCTTCCCACTGTCCAAACGGGGGCATGTCTGGTCACAGTTCCCACAGTTCTCCCATCAACAGGGGAACTAACACCGACGGCAGAGTTGGAGCTCAACCAGGTCTTTCTCGGCCCAGCCAGATGCTAACTAAGCCCAGTACGAGCACAAGCACTCAGGTGAGGGCAGCCAAGAGTGTGGTGGCTGTGGCCAGCGTATTCCTGGTCTGCTGGCTGACTCATCTGTTTCTGCGCATCACCAACAGCATCCACACCTCCTCAATAATGGTGGAGGTGGCCAGCTATATTGCAGCCTCCTACACCTGCATCATCCCCTACATATTCCTGCATGGAGTGAAAAAGCTTTCTTGCTCATGTAAAAGGTAGAAATGTGTACACTGCATCCACTTTATACTCAGTGTAGTGTTTCTCTAATCTAATATTCAAGTGGTCTCAAAACTACTATTTGTCTCTCATATCCAGTCAGAAAGCCCCAAAAGCCTAAAAAGAAAACTAAACGTGAGAGCGCTTTATTGTCAGGGTTAAACAGCTTTGAAGTGTTCTGTCTAGTGATCTCAGGCTGAAAGGCTCATCTTTTAATGTCATCTTTTAATATCAGACATTGCTAAGCTTACTAACATTTTTATTCTATTTGCTGTTTTCCCAACATGAATACATATAATCATACATTTATTACAAAAATGAAATATTGTTTGCGTTGCTTTTCACATAATTTTATTGTTTTATCATTTGTTCAGTATTTTACTTCTCAACTATGAAATCCCTTGTAACTTTATTTTGAAAAAAAGCTATGTAAAATAAAATGTATTATAATTATGAAGCAAAAAAGTAAGACGTTTGTGGAGTATGTAACATTATAATGTTGCTGCTCACACTGTGGATTCTAACAGCACAAACCTAAATTTACTCTTCTTGTATTTTGTAAAGTGACTTGCTTCGTGAATTTAAATGTTTTTCTTGTTAAGAATGTAAAGTGAGCAGGAGCATAATGATGTTCACTTTATTACCTCCGCCACGGAGGTTCTGTTCTCACCCGTCGCTCTTTTGTTGGTTTGTTTATTTGTCAGAAGGGTTACGCAAAAAGTACTAAACTGATTCAGACCGAGCGTGGTGGAGGGATGGTGCAGGGGCCCGGGGGTAAATCTGGATTGTTTAGTATGAATTTCAGTTTTTTTTTTTTCCTCTGAAGGCTGGTGTATGTTGTTTGACATTGGCCTAGGCAGAGGTCTGCACTCTACTGAGTGCATTTTGTGCAAGTTTACTGACTCACTGCTAAAATTAAGAGATATATCAACCCAGCATCAGGCCAAAATCATTTTATTTTTCATGAGGCTAAAAATCAAACATAATTGTATACTAGAGTGCACACCTAATTGGAGAAAAAGACCTTTAGCAATTACTGCCCTGTTTATGATGACTGTAAGAAACCCAGAGTGCTGTTTTCAAATTAAAGATAATTACGTAAACACAATCAGTGACGACATGAGGGTCCATTATTGGACTCCCTCTGCAGTGTCACATTATCAACACTCAGCAATTAAATCCTCCTTTCTGCTGAAATTATTTATAAAAATTTTACACAAAATTATACCTAAGAAGAGGAGTTTGTTGGTTCACAGATGACAAGTAGTAGCTGTGTAGTGTTGTCAAAACATCCTTATACACAAAAGCAATGACAAGTTTTATTTCTTTATAAAAATGTTTTATCAGTTTCTTTCCAAACGCAAAGTAGCACCGTGAACTACACTGTTTAAAAAATTGATCTACATTCAAAACAATCACAAAAGCACTCATTCACAACAGCACTGTTAAATTTATCAGCCACGTAGACAAACTGCTCACTGTAAATAATACATAGGAAAATAATGTCTAAGTGTGTGAATGACCTTTGGCAGAAGGGACAACATTATGGCCAAGTTATGTACATAATTACAACATCCAACACTGTGATGAAAAGGCGTTAGTCAGGTATATTTACTTGTGTAAAGTGTATTCATATGAAAATATCCCGAATCAATCGTCATTTAGTGCATCTTCAAAATAGGATTGCTAACCTGTAAAATTCAGAGGGATTTCATGTTTTTTTTCTATAAACACAGCTAACTCAAATAACTTGTTATTTTTTGATATCTGATCTAGCTATTTGCACATAATGCAAATAACCAACAGCAACTTGCTTTCCAAAGTTGTATTTCAGCATAACGTTTAAACCTGTAACAAAATGCATCAAATAAGTTATAAAATGTGTCTTTTCGGTCTCCCTCATCCTAACCCAAAAACTATCAACTGCTTCCACCGTCCCTTAACAACAAAACCTTGCCAAGCTGTAACACAACAGACTAAAGAGAAAGAGGCAAACTCTACAGTGGAATATGATCATCATGTTGTGTGTGCTGATAATGTAATCACACTTTTTAAATCAGCTGTTAAATTAAGGCCAACAGTGTGACATCCAAAGGTCACCTGTCACTTGTCCTGATGAAAGATGTTACTAGTGACGTCAATGGAGTTTCTCCAGCTTCGCCTGCAGCGACTTGAAGTTGCCGATGGTTTGTTGAAGGGCCGAGTTTGGGCTCAGAGACTGCAGCTCCACAAGGTATCCACAGATGTTGTCAAGACACACGTTAGTGAATCGGCGCCTGAAGTAGATGGAAAAACAAACTGTTAAACTAACTTTACTGCAGGTTTCAGTCCCACACAAGGCACTTTCTTCTGGGCTCACCGGTTTCAGTCTCTTAATTTTCAACAAAGAAGGATTTTTACCCCAAGAAAACCTATTATTAGCTGCTGTTCCTTGTGCCCATACTGGCTGTGATTCCAATGTAAATGATGGAGGAGAAAAGCCAGTCCTCAGTCTTTATTTAAATGCATTCTGAAAAACAGCTGAGGCTCATATGAGGTTGTAACAGTCTGAGTTAGTCAAATCAATTGGGGATGTTCCAAAGTTGGTTGTTTTAGTGCAAAACTCCCTCTTTGTGTTTCCCCAGACAGTGATTCATTGCTGAGCTGAGGGGGAGGGATAGTAACACAGGAGGGTAATTTGTACTAAAAGGGCAATCATTTTTGGAATATGGCCACATGATTTGGCTAAACTAGTCTGTAGAAGCTTCATAATATCTTCAGCCCTACTCTGAAATGCATTTTCATGAATTTTGTCTCCCGTCACCTAAATTAAAATCCCTTTATGAAGGAATTTTGTCACAGCCAGTGTGGACAGGAGGAAAAATTACGGCAAATAATATTTCAGTGTACATATGGGCGTGTGAGTATTGTTTTAAGATGGACTCACTAAGTGTGAGCCTATACTTTGAACGGAGCGCCCCGTGCAAAGAGCAGTTCTGATCCTAAGCAATCCAACCTCCCAGAGAGAAATTGTAAGGATACAACCAAAAACATCAAAGTTGGCCAAAAATCAGTAGGCATTTGGAGTTTAAGGTAACCGTGGCACTGTGTCTTTTGACTGCGAGAATGGAGCTGGTGTTGGCAGCACACAAGTGACTGACAGACATGATCTGTTGCCTGGAAACTGCAAAAATGCCTCTGGCTGCATAAAACACAGCCAGGTTTGATCAAGATCAGAGTTGTATTTCAGCTGTTGTACATTTGTTACTCTCACTGCAGAGTCAAAGCTCAGGGGGCAAGTCTTATTTTTATGTATTATGTATGTTCTACATATAGCTGCTGGGAGTCACAACGAGGCATTTTGAAAAAGATAAGCAAGTGATGTTTATCATCATACCAGTCATTCAAAAATGGAGGGAGCTACTGTTTCATTTGAACTGAAGTATTTTGAGTGAAACTTATTTCCAAAATGCAGCTTCCACCTCTGTCACAGATATTCTGAAATGTTATGTAGAGGTGTTCAGAGTTCCTCAAACTTGGGGCATTAGTTGTCACAGGGATTTTAACCAGGGGCCTCAAGCTCATGCTACTGTCTTTTTAAAAAAACAAGGCAAACACTGCAGCGCCCACTACAGGCCAGCTACTCAGATGATGATTACCTGTCATAGGTTGGTACTCTGCTGGGATCATCCACGTATCCGGAGAGAAGCACATGGATACACTCCACCAAGTGGAGAGGTTTCTTCAGCCGCTGCCAGCAGGGATCCTACAGGCGAAAAGGACATGAGGCGGGATATTGGATTAAGGAAGAGACAATTTAGTCCTCATCACAAGAATGGAATACTTTACAACAACTTTAAAATAAGTGCAGAAGTGATGCACTGAAACATGATATGTTATCTGAAGCATGTACCCGTGTTTTGAAGAGCTGGTCATAGACCTCCAGAAGACGTGGTAACTGTACTCCAATCTCCTGCATGGTGGAGGTGACAGATCCCACATCCCAGTTGAGTCGACACACCTCCTGCTCCAGAAACTTAACCAGGAACTCTAAAAATCGCAGGACGCATTGACACTTATGAGTACTGATTAGTCAGCAATATGTTTATTGCTTGGGAAAATGTGTTTTGCCTCTGACATAGCTGATTCTGTGCATGTGTGCAAGTACCAAGGATGTATATAAAAGGAATCAGTCTCCACAGAGGTGACAGGTTTGAACAGGCCAGTTGTAACGGGAGGATAATTAAGCAAAGACCTAGAGCACCTGCATGACCCTACAGACCTGGACCTCAGAGACATGTTGACATAAATGATGCAAAAGGGAAGTCTAATTATATTACTGTTAACAAAATGGTGAACAGCAAGCTGGAAAATTCTAACTGAAGGAAAATTGAACATAATTGCAGGAAGATATGAATGCTTACCCAGGGGGAAATATCTTGGTGTTCCAGCATAAATCTTTCCCAGTGATACTAGCTTCAATCTAAGAGACCTCATCCTGTCTGCTGGACTCATGGCCACGGTGTCTCCTAGTTCTGAAAGACAAGATTCAAAACACTCGTAACTGATATTTAATGCACATTATGGCATAGGAAGGGCCCAGGTGAAATTTTCGCAGGGTGTTGACATTACACTTGCCTTTCTCCATGATCTCCTGCCACAGCGAGTGCACCAAGATTGGGTCAGAGTGTCCTGCGCAGTGAATGATGGCCAGCTTGCACTCAGACAATTTGAAATGGTCAGCAAACTCCCCGTAAAGCTACACAAGAAAAAGATTACATTTTCCATTCACTGTAAGAAAAACCTTTATCCGTCATTCCTAAAAAGCTGTTTAAAAAAACTTAACTCCTGCTGATAAATTGTTCTGATGCTGCATGTTACCTTTGTGATGTCCATGAGCTCTGAGTCCAACTGAGAGATGACATTTTTCACTGAGGGATGATGGGAGTACTGTCTGATTAAGGTCTCCTGAATCTGTACTTGGATACGCACCAGCTAGGAGGAGGAACAGAAAAAAAAAAAACAAGTGATGACAATGCTCATTTTCATAGATGGATCTTGCTTATTTCCCCTCACTTTGATCACCACTACACGTGTACCTCCATCTTTTCCTCCAGTTCATGAAGGAACTCGCCATCAGAGGCCTGAGCTGAGATGCAGGAGGAACTCTTAGCAGACAAGATGGCTCGGGCAATATACTCCAAACGCTGCTTCAGAGAGATCTCAGTGCTGCGTGATTTGAGATTACACAACAGGTTGTTTTTTTAAATCATGTCACTTAAAAAAAGAAAACAAACCGTTAAAAGGGTCCATGTACTGTATATATGGTATATGTGGTAACCAGGAGACATGTTAAGTGAAAATGTTCTACCAGAATGAAACTTATTATCCTGTTGTTGTGTATCCAAACCTGTGCATGTCAGCGAGGCGGGCTAGTACGTGAGCGGCCTTGCCAAAGTTACGGTTCTTCTCGTAGTAGCGCCACAACAGGTCCATATTGTGCACCTTACTCTGGTCCTGCTTGATCATATTCATCAGGTGTTCCTCCAGGTATGGAGAATTTACCTGGACAACAGAGGACAAATGAAAGGGCAGCTATAAGACAGACCGCATGTAATCACACAACAATGTGTCTAAAGATGTTGACAGACACATGCTTACTTTGGATATACACAGGGTTATAGGTGTATATGAAAAAAAAAAATACTACAAGAATCCAAGTAAAACAGGGATTATAAAAATGTGATGCAGAGACACTACTCTCAAGTGGATTTTTTGCATTTTCATTTATTGCAATAAAGAGTGTCTCCTTTTGTCAGAAAACAAACCAACTTGTGTGTGGGGCCATAAAATCTGGGTGAAATTCAGTCTAAACTGATGTACTTGTTTTTTTAAATCTCAGTATTTTTCAGTACAAATGGGAAAAGAGAAAACGATACGCGTTAGATTGCAATATGTCCAAACAAAACTACAGCGAGATGAAAATTTCGAGTGAAAACAGATAATTACACATGCACGAATACACTACCTCCAGCAGTTTGTCAGTCAGGTCAGCCTGAATCAGCCAGTTGTACAGAGCGATGTGAAAGAGCTCGTCCTGAGACCTCTGGGCCAGGCCAAGCATCTGCTCAAACTACGAGGGAACGACAGATTTTCATTAGAAATGCAGATCAAGTAGACACTGCTGTGGCAACAAATAAGCATCAACGGCCCCTTTCTTACTCACGTGGGCAGTAGCTTCTTCATTACTGAGCATATTGGGGTCTGAGGTCATAACGGGCGGCCCAGGCTGCTTTGGAACACTAGGGGACTGAGGTGCAGCTTTGCTCTGGTTCACAAGCTCCTGCATGGTGTCTGTGATGCACTTATAACACGAAAGTCTGGAGTGGAGAGAGGAGGGTGGAAAAATGTTGGTGACAATCGACTCCAATAGCCATCCATAACGCTGATTTTTTATGTACTAAATCTTTCCTGTGTTTACCTTTCCTGGAAGGCCTGCTGTCCCGCTCTGTCCTCCTCAGGCTCTCCGTTCTTGTAGAAGTGGGGCCCCAATCTCTGTGGATCCTTCTTGTCTGCTGCGGTGAGGCACAACTCAAGGACTCCCTCGTAGAAACGCACTGAGACAGTTTAAAAGAACTAGTTATGGATGCACTTTTAAAAAAAACAAATTTTAAGTATCCAAAAAAAAAAAAAAAAAGCATTAGTGAACATATCAACTACACAAACAGACAGAGAATGGAAGGGGTTCTTGCGTGTCCCTACCTTGCCTGTACTGGGAGCAGACAAGCGGCAGATCTGTGTGTTGGCTGATCTGCTGATAGAGACGTAGAGACTCTCTCAGTGTTCTCTCTTTATCTGCCTTATTCTGGATCTGCTTAGAGCCCTGCAGCAACTCATTAGCCTGAGTGGGAGACAAAAGTAACAATTTAAATACTGAGAAAATGAATCAGGAGAATGAATCCATAACTTTTAATGACTTGATGATCACACAATTATCCTCAAGATTGCAGGAAGTGTGAAACCAGGAAACCAAGACTACAATAAAAAATAAAAAATGCAGACCCCTGAATCTGTAATAAAGACGGAAATATTTAACCACATCTAGCACCATTTAAGGTTTTAAGATAATTCCGCTTTGAATATTTTAAGAACTTTCAAGGACCCCAAAACACTCTGTTTGTGTGTTTATGTACCTTTGAGCAAATGTTGTCATCGCTGCTGTACAGCAGGGGACAGATGTCCCGCAGGTGATTGCTGATGGCATCCACAGGGGCATTATCTTTGATGTAGACATTAATGAGCGCTGTGATGAGCGCTCCAGACAGCTCCTTGCCCCGGATCACTACATCCTTAAAACTTGCTCCCTTCATCTGCTCTTGAAACTCCTACAAAACAGAAAAAAAATGGCAGCGTGAGAAATAAGCACCCCAGGAACAATGAAGAGCTCACATTGAAAACAAAAGGCATTACATTCAGGAAAGCCAGTGGGTGAATACCGCAGAGATGATTAATGAGCATCTGTTTGTAATGCAGGAGAAGGGTTTGTGCACACATTTACCTTTGGCAGTTCAGACATAATGAGGCTGAACTGATGATCACAGAGAAGTTTCCAGAGGGCCAGAGTCTGATAGGAGCGATGCACTAACTGCTGGATGCCCTGCAGGGACACTTTCTCATACACCTGAGCCTTGGCTGGATAGAAAGATGGAGACAAGAGAGACAAGAAACAGAGGAATTAGAAACAGGAAAGATGAACGCAGTTCAAGTTCGTCCCAGTTTTTCAAAATTGTTAGTACATCAAATATCTAAATACTGAATGCTCAATTCCCGTTGAATAAGATTAAGACTATTATTAATATTATTGATAAAATAATGGCCCCTGACAATACTCAGGAAAATGTGGAAACCTGCACTCACTGTGATATTTTCTCTGGAGCTCCTGCTGGACTTGCTGAGAGCTGGCTCCATCAGGACGCATAAATCCCAGCAGCCTTTGCTGCAGGTTGGCAGGGGAGCTAAAACTAACAAGGAGCAGAACATATTTTATTCAGGCGAGATGGGAAACGAGACTCAGTTACAGCAGAGTTTTTTCCAGATCTGGATCCTGTTTTTACAAGTTCCACTTTCATGTGGAAATATTCCCTATGAAAAGTAATGTACAAGGTGAGAGTATTTTTCAGAATAAAAACACAGTCATATTTAGTTTCAGTTTGAGCGGGTCTTCATTAAAAAAAAAAAAAAAAAAAAAAAACCCAGCTTTGATTTAGTTCTCACTGCAGCCAATACTACACACTAAACTGAACATTAAGTTTCACTTGTCAAACTGACACATGACAAGTGTGATCACAAATGGCAAGTGAGCCTAAAGACAAAATTTACACTGAATCACCACACGGAAAACTGCACCCGAACTGCCTTCTACAGACAGAAATATTCATGAAAGATACTTTTCTGGTCACAACCAAACCCTTGAAATCACAGCAGTTGTTTTGGCATTGATGAAAAATATATATATTTTAAATAAGCTTGAAGTGACATCACTGACCAGTGTGTGGGCAGTAGTGGAACACGTTTGGCTGGAGCAGCAGCAGTCTTTGGTTCTTTGTTATTAAGCGATGACTGTTGATGAACTCTGATTAACTTTAATTTGACGATTAGGAGAAGTATGTGCCAACATGTTAAGATAACTAACTAAACCTATTTCAACTTAAACACACCGATTAGTTTTACATAAGACTAAGCAAGCACAGAAGGAGCTCTTACCTTGCAGCACCGAGAGAGGATGGACTGAACTGAGAGTTTTTATCAAGAAACTCCCTTAATCCACAGAGCTCCAGAAGGACTGACTCCAGATCAAATGATCCAACACTGCTTTCCAACTTTGGAGACAACAGATATCAGTTAGTGCTGACTAACCTCTATTAGTATAATTATTCCAAAAATGTACGCGGATGCTTAAAGTAAATCTGCCACTTACAATACTGACAGTCTGATTTCCTTTGCTCATGGCTTTCTCAACAGCAAGGCTTCCATCCCATATATTTCTGTGAGGTCAGCAGAAACAGGAGAGAAAGATATGTCGTTCGGTATGGACACCATCATTGCACATCAGCATTCACACTTCTAACTAAAAAGAAGCCCAAAAAATTAAAGCTCTAGAAAAAAGGATTTATTTACCCAAGAATGCGAGCAAAGTAGATGCAGATGCCATTGTGTTTCCCTGAGAAAATCACCTCTGGGCCAGCTGACATGGGTGTGATAGGGGCGGACCCAGAGTGCATCGGTGCGAAAGGTGTGGCCAGAGCTGGGGGTACGATGCCTGAGGGGAGAGTAACAGAAATGACAATGCTTTAAACATGTATTTTATGAACACATTAATGTCACGACTGAAATGTTTTTGGATGACATTACATTCTCTTTGTGTATCCTGTCTACCCGATTAGTCAAATACTTTGTAATGTAATGTGCGTGTTTACTTTACATGATGTGAGAGGAGTTTAAGCTGTCGAGTTTGGTCTCTATTTATACAGTATCAGCCCGTCCATCCCAGTGGACAGTATTTGCTTATCATTTACCAGGTGCTGGAGAGCTCATCACAGGTCCAACAGTACTAGGAGATGTCATGGCTGCGGGGAATCTCATCTGTGCTTCTCCTCCATATCTGATCACAATAACAACAGAAGAGCTGCTTTTAGTTTTATGTTTAGTGTGAGTAAGTGTAAATATATCTGTGTACAGAAAGTATTATGTGACCTGAAGAAGGCTCTGGTGGCCCATTGTGAAACCTCTCTGTCACAAGCAGCGCTGGAGCAAGCCAGTATCAGTGCTGTGGCACAAGCCTGCTCCTCCTGTACAAAACAAACAACTGGAATGGGTATTTTGTGCGTGCGTCTGTGCGTGTGTGAGAGAGAGAAACATATCTGCACACTGGTCTAAGGCGGCATGCCTTAATCCTGTGTGCAGGCATTTCTGTTTCGTCTAGTATCATCTAATATCATGCTTTGTACCCTGTGCAGCTTGAAGAAGCGCTCAATCTCTTCACTTTCTCCTCCAGCACAGCTCACCAACAGATGACGGAGCTGATCAACTGGCCGCAGTTTTTGGAAGATATGGCTCCCCTACAGGACACAAGGAGACCAAACTTTGTGTACAAATTAAGCCACAGTTTTATCACCCTATAGCAAGATTAAGCACTATGTACGCAAGTGTATCACAGAAATTTTAACCTTTGCAGAGAGAAGGACAAACTTCTGCGGAGAGATATTGTGCTGCTGGACCACCACTGGCGAATCAGTGATGGGGATCTGTTCCTTGTTTAGAGGAGTAAAAATCTTGGTTGGCCTCTCCTCATTGAGAGCACAAAGAGCCCAAGAGTGCCCATCAACATTAGACATCATCTGCAACACAACAGAAGAAAGAGAGGCATAATGCATATTTTTTTATTAGCCAGTATATCACAGCTTTTAGCTGGTAAAACAAGCTGTTTGCTAACAAAAATAATGTCATCCAAAATGTCCAGCCAGAAATATGACAAATAAATCAATTAATCAATCAGCTGACATAATGATATTGCAATCTCTGTATCAGTTGTTCTCTGAATTCTGAGTAAAAGAGCTACAGTGTTTTTAAGGTCAGTAAGGTTATTTCTGAAAAAAAAAAAAAAAAAAAACGCGCGTGTAATCCATTTACTGTACGCATTTTATGTACCAACCTGACTTTCCATCAAGGGTTTCTTGAAGGGAAATGAGTCATGATTGATGCACCATAGAATGTCATTGTCCTCTGTCTCAGAAGCAGCCATTAGCAGAATGCCTGCAAGATTTAAACAAGGCCAAAATGTATTACAACGAATCTGGATTCTTACCAACACTGGTCCTTTAGGCCAGTGAGCTGAACATAGCACTTAAAACAAAACAGAACAAAACAAGACAAGTTTGAGTTTGTTTCTGGTAAACTGAGAAATAGCAAACCTTTGCTGTGTAGTGCTTTATGGACCTTTGCAGGTTTCTGCAGGGTAGACGATGCAGAAAACCCTGGTGGCAGACGGACATGGACCAAAGCTAGCAGGCTAGGTCGAACTGCCACATGCTTCTGGTGTGGCAGGGCAAAAGGTGTGGTGCTGAAGTAGAGGCGCACACCTACAGAAAAACAATATGTGCAGGCAAATGTAAAGGACAAACTTATTTCATGTTACCCAACAGGTATCCTACAATTTTTCAATACTGCTCAGTAATCTTCACCTGCATGAGTGACAGCGAGCAGGTGACAGTCTGAGGATTCAGATCTATCAATCACAGAGATCTGGACAATGGGCTTGAAGACAGAACGATCAATTGTCCTGCAAAGGAAGGGGAGTTTCAAAGAGGAAGAAAAAAATCTTACTTCCCTGTGAGAAGAATTAATGTCAGATGTGAAAGAAATGTTTCAGGTTCGTCAAACCCAGAAGTACCTGGCTATGTTTCCAGCAGCTGCAACAATGGAGCTTTGTGACATGGTTGCCACACGACTCATCCCCTGCCCATCAAAGCCCAGGTCATACACCTGAAAAAGCCAAATTGTTAATTACTGCAGCCCACTGACAATCACCAGTTTCCCTCGTAATCAAAAAAGAGATGATATCCAGCAAATGTCATACCTGCAGGACACCTTTCTCGGACCGTGTGAATAGTGTGTTGCGGGAGTTGTCGATAGCTATCTGCACAATGGGGTCTGTGGAGCAGCAGGACAAGCGAAGCTAAGTTCATTTATATCACAGACATTTTTCGCTCCACATGGAAATCTGTCTCTTTCCTTACCGTCTTCAGAGAAGGAGAACTGGAGCACAGAGGGGATGAGGAAGGACAGAGAGCTTTTGGAGTGGTTGATTTTTCTGCAGCGCTGGCTCAGCCAGCCAGCCTCGGCCTGGTAAGCTATCTCATAGAGGCAGCCGTCCTTTCCTGCCATAAAAATGCGTCCCAGATCTGTGGAGGTGATGGACAGGATGTAGGTGTTGTCTGTGGGGATTGAGAAGAGGGGGTCTGGTAGCAGTTGCATCCCACCAGACATGCTGTCATTCAATCCTACAACAAAAAAGAGACACAAAGATGATCCGGATAAACCATTACAGGTACAAGTGGTGGTTAATTGATCTGTTGCAAACAAAACATGGCAAGAATGTGGGATACGACACCTCAGTTCCCTCCATATCCCACCCTGATGTCTTTACAAGTACCATTTCAGTTAAACACAGAATTTGTTGATGTGTTGATTCTCAACAGTTTGCACATCTGAGGTTCAACACAGTTACAATATGGCAGTGTTTCGATACAGCAGATGTCATTATCTTGCACATTTGCCTAGCTGATCTGCCCCTTGTTTGTACATATCTGACTATGTAAGTGGCAACATATTTAGCTTATGCCTGTAAGCTGCTGTGTTTTGCATGCCCCTTGCAGTTTTAAACCAGTTGGACATCTTTTACTGTATAGCAGCATCATGTGATAATCTTATTACAAGATTCCACAGAGGATTCAGGATAAGAGGTTAAACTCTTAGGGTTAAAATTTCAATTAATTTAATTCAAATTTAAACAGAAAATCTTAATAAGAATTTTCTTTTGACATCTAAAAAATTGCATGCTAAAGGGAACAACTTAAAGGCAATGTCACAGTGGTTGAGTTGTATGAGAGACTCACCAGCCTGGTTCTTGGGGAAGCTCAGCCCAAGGATCACTACATCCACGGAAGTGGCCAATACTAAGAGGTACTGAATGTGTGGCTGTAAAATTCCTGAGGAAAACAAAAATCATAAGCATTATTCAAATGAAAAGTAAATGTAAAACAATGGTGAGTGTAAGCGTCTATACATACCTTGTTTTGGTTTTACTAGACCCACTGCAAGAATGGTTTCAATAAGGCCATCAAAATAGGCCACGTCTCCTCTGCAAGGAACACAACAGATAAAAATAAGTAACTATCTTCGCTCGAAGTTTGTCTTCATGGAAGTTGTTATGTTATTTTTATCATGGATCATGTCACTCAATCACCTAAAATCTAACTAAATATACTCACCCATCCTCATAATTCCACATGAAGATGTCATTGTCAATAGTCAGCCAGGCTCGACAGATCTCAGGAAAAACTCCCATCATGCAGTTACATTGCATATCTATGAAACGGTTAAGTTGAAACTCAAATTTCTTGTGCAACAAAAACAAGAGCAATCAACTTTCCATTTTTACTATGAGTCTGATGGAAACCTCTGGGTCCAACTGAAAGCTCTAGAACAGTTTTTCCTGAATGATCAAAAAAGGATACGGCTGAACTGCTCCACAAGCTCAGGCGGCAGAGGGACTCGGCGGACTGCACTGAGCTCCGGGAGATTTGGCACACTCAGTAAACCCGGTCCTTGGAGGGGATAGTCCATGTCTGACACTCCAGAGAGGGACGGCATATCTATCAACACAATCAATAAAAACAATAAGTTTGATTATGCACTATCCTCAGACTCAGCATTTTGGCAGTAAATTATGAATTCAAGTCCTATAACATTTCCCTTGTATACAATTATATTCTTTTATTAGACTGTATGAAATATGACAAGGGGACAAATTTGGCATCTTATGTGTTCTATCTGTTGAAACATGTATTGACTATATAACCCAGAATAGAAAGCTGGTTAAACATCTGGATTTTTCATCTGTACATGCCATTTAAACACAATCTGACCAATTTTTATGGATTTCTATTCTGGAGGGAATATTGAGAAATTAATATTTTGGCAGTCTGTATTTGCTCCATGTCAACATACGCCTCAAAGCTTTTCACCTTTGTGCTAGAAAAGAGAAAATGGATTCTGACAGCCATAAAAAGACTCAGGTGTACACAGTAGTGGCCTCATTTCACAGTTGAATGAAGAACCTATATAAGACCAATGTCTTGTTCTCAGATGATATGCAGGATTTTTAATCAATATATTTTGATATAGCTTCAAATTACTGTGTCTGTTAAGCTGTATCACAAAAGGCATTTTATAGCAACCTTTTCTTCCAGTGCAGTACAATTAAATAATACAGGCCTCTAAACTTGTCTTGACCTTTTTCACCACCATATCCATATTACTCAGAAACATTTCTCAAATCTTTCTATCTTTAATAGCATCAACAGCGACTCTAATTATTTGTATCAAAGCTTTAATCAAAACCTGTGGTGATATTTGCTTTTATCAACATCGTCCAACCTCCTCCTCAATCCAACAATTTGTGGTTTGGCATGGCAGCCCCAGGGTAAACAGAAAGACTTAAAGTCTGGTAGCTAATGTTAGGTCGTTCCCTCCTCTTCTGCTCCATCCCTCCGCATAACTTACTGTGTGATGGGACGCTCAGCAGCTCCGACAGGTCAGGAAAGCAGCGGTCATCCTGCAGGTGTCTGTCAATCAGTCGGGCAGAGTTTTCCAGCGCTTCAGCGAGTGCAGCGGCGGGGCTGCTGGGTCCAGCGCTGGACGGCATGGTTGGGCTACCACCGCTAACGTGTCTACAGAGATAAACATCGAGACTGTCAGCAAAGTTAGCCGAGATTTCAGACGTCAATAACAGAAAGGTATACTGCCAAATTCACTGTAATATTAGCTAGCTAATATTGGCAAGCTGGTGGAGGAATACCGGTGAGTTAGCTGCTAGCATTACAACCTTACTATTAAGCTACAAGCTAAATGCTAGCTAAGTATGAAATAAGAGTGTTTCAAAGTGAACTCGTTGCTTTACCCGACTGGAAAGACGATACCGGGTTATTTGCTTAAGAAGATCTGTTCACTCGGCTCTCAAGCAAAATTTAAACAAATACATCCAACACAACCAGCAGCCCGCCAACCTCATGCACAGCAGCAGAGGCGAAAGGTTTTTTTCCGGTGAGTCATCTTCTTCGTATCCTTAATTTTACGCAGACTGGGCGAAGTGAAGCATGCTGCCATCCACCGGTCAATATTTTTTAAAAAGATATAATAAATATAAGACAATTCAACTGAAACACAATCATGTAGTTAAGTACTATACAAAAACATTTTTTTTAACTCACATTATCCGACAGAATTTTTATATTTTCAATTAAATAATACAATTGAATAACAAATGATAGCCAGTTGATGTTTATCATTTCAGTTGTAGGGAATGGCCATAAAAAATAAGAAAAATAAATTTCCCCTAGCTAGACATATTACAGGGAAGACCCATGGTATTTTATTACACTGAAATGTTAGTGTAAATGTGCATGTTGTAAGATCCCTGTTTTTTCTTTTAACTCCAATTTAAAATGGTGGCTGTAAAAGAGTGTGGAACTTATGTATGATCTGTCCAGACTGGTCATATTAGGTTACCAGTTCTAACTTCTCAAGTACAAACACACATACAATAGGTGTACATGTATCATAGTAGCAGAGAATGGCATTCCTGTTAAGACGAGTCCTGATGGGCTCGATTCCACAGAGGCACAGTCACCACAGGACTGTTGACAAAAACAAACCCAAACAAGTACCAAGGACATAAGAAAATTTTATTGCAGTATTTGTTTCAGCAGAAGGGCGGGGCCTCACTTTTTTTGCTCTTTGTTCTATAACATCAAAATCTATATTAAAAACAATATAACTTCCCCTGCATATAGGCACAGATACTGCACTGCTTTAAACAGAAATAAATTATATCAAAGATATACACAGTGTGGGTAAACAATAAAGTGTTTAAAACAAGAAAAAAGAAAGCAGTTAAAAGTTGTTGGAGCTCTGTTCAAGTGAAAAAAATCCGTCTGGTGCTAGTTTAAACTCCAAAAACACTTTATTAAGAACATCAGATCATCAATACACTAATTTCCAACATTCACTTTATTTTTTTTTTACAGAATTATGTCCAGATATAAACATGTGTTTAGTTAAACTATGATACAGTGGGAGTAAAAATCAAACAACCAAGTTGCTGCACAACAGCGAAGGAACTCCCACACAATGTTTTCCCAAACATTTCCTTCTTGTGTTTTTCTTGTGTTTAATTTAAACATGTCTGTATTCAAACAGATCAGTGTTCACAATACTTGTCTTCCATCAGGTCCTTAAATCTAAAGAGGTTTCATCTTCTCTCTGTTTGTAACATATTGGTTCCACAAAGATTTGGGCTGTGAGGGGTTTCTGTCTGAGAAATTTCAGTTGATTAGGTCTTAGTCCCCTCCTTGGCAGCGTATAGTGCCCGTAACGTCTGTGCCACTTTGTTCGTAAGCTTGTGTCCGCTTGTCAAGGAGATTTTCTTATAAATAATGTCTGACTCCTTGATAGTGTCAACCCAAGGCACCTTTTTGCGACCGTCCCGTTTCTTTGCCTCAGCCCAGGGTCCAGAGTAGGTCCCGGTCATCCAGTGTATACTGTAGCCAGATCTGGTCTTCTGGATGACCCTGGCAATTTGTGGTCTGTCTTTGTATTTGGGACAGCAGATGGCAATGACGTCCATTGCCTCCACGGTCTCATTCATGTGACCTGAATCCTCTACGGAATCCCTGCCTTTCCTTGGTTTCCGCTGTGGATAAAAGTAGAAGAACGTTAGTGTGTCCAACATGAAACCTTTTTACACAGAGGTCTTCTACAGACGTTTTCCACTTTGAGGTAATGTGTGAACAGGAGCTGCAGTACAAATGCCAGCCAAGTTGATCTGCTCGCTGAGGAGAAACTTAAAATTCATAAAAAACCATTACGACATTTGTGGACCCTGGAGGTGAGAAGCACTAGAAGGTCATATCATGTCATACTGACATTCTGTATAGGATTACAGTATATTTAAACAGGGTAAAACATTTTCTTTTCTCTTTCTTATTAACACTAGCTGTGTGTAAAGTACAGCTTTGAGAAACCTTTAATGTTGAGTTTTTAAGACTGAGTCAGAAAGGTGTTGATTCAATTCTACTGTAATTTCCACGGTTTTAATCAAAAATCCCCCTTGTGATGTGGCAAAACTCCAAGAAATCCGCATTTCCACATTTTCCCAAAGCAGTAAAACGTGACTTCTGTTGTGTACCTCAAATGTGATATGAACATGACGTCACTAATGCCCAGTGTTAACACTGTGCAAAAATAGTTTCATTACAGAAAAGTTAACATGGAAATCCAATGAGTAATCTCTACCCCATATTTAAGGAGTTTTAAATTCTTACTGGAGATGGATCTTCATCCTCACTCTCTTCATCATCTGTCTCCACTGGAGCAGTGTGATTATTGTGATTGTGGTTCTGGAATTTTGGACCCCTCAACAGTGAACTAATGGCTTTGTTTCTGGCATTGGCACTCGCTTCACCCTCCTCGTCGTCTTCGTCACGATCCAAGTGCTCCATCAGTACCTTGAACTACGACACAAAAGCAGGCAAAACTTCAGTCAGGGGTTTTCATAAAGTTATTGTGGACAAATGTAGCAACTGGCTATTGATCACGTGAAAACCTTGCACACTTTTTCTTCATTAATAAACAGCTAAACTAACTCCATTTCCGTTGTAAGACAACAGTGAGGAACTGAACTGGAGTTTGATTTGCATTTACTGACAACTTAATACATGACATGACTATTTGAACCTGAAATTCCAAAAACATACTGTGTTCTGCACAGACACATCTTTTGCCTGCTACATAATAAACTCAAAACATTCTGAATGAGGAAATGCATAGTGCTGAAGGCTTACATCCAAATACTGCTTCACAATATTCCTCTTGGTCTCATAACTGAGATCCGTGTTGGCTAGATCACTCTTCAGGTAGTCCAGTGTCTGACGAGGGTTGAAGTGCACCTTAGATTTCCTGTTCACTGCCTTGTCGTACACTTTTGCAGACTCCGTCGGAGAATACTTCTGGATTTTGCTGTAACGCAAATAAAAAGTTCAGCTGAGCTTGTGTCTTCTAAACAACTACATTACTGCAGAGATTTGTCCAAGGGCGTTTTTGGTGTGGCCTACCTGTCAGAGAAGCCATACAGATTCTTCAGATGTTGTTTGAGCACCAGCAGCAGCAGAATACCCTGTGAAGCACTGGCAAAGTCCAGCAGAGGGTTGGGGTTTTCAGGTAGATGGTCCATCACTGCATCCTCATCTTCCATTTCAGAGTCAGAATCAGAAACCACTGATTTTTTTCGCCTGTGGACCACCTCATCATCCTCATCACTGCTGCTAGAGTTGCCACGGCTCTGCTCTTCATCCTCGTCTTCATCATCATCATCATCATCATCAGAGCAATATTTCCTCCTCCAAGGCTGCTTCTTCTTCTTTTTCATCTTCACCTTCTTTTCCTGCTGTACAGGCTCTTTCCGTAAAGACTGCAAAGATAACAAAATCACTCAAACGCAAACTAGATATTTAGCGAATATATTTCACATGTCATGGATTTTCACATCAGGATAAATAAAAATCGACTAAGAGCAAAAAGTCATATACAAAGTTAAACAAGGTTCTCACCTCCTTGAAAGACTGGAGAAGGTTGCTACCAGAGACAGACAGAGTAATATCTATATGGTGCATGATGAAAAGAGGCTCCTCCTGGGTCTGGTAGGGGAAGCAGGCCAAGTTGTCTGCTATGAACAGCAGCATGTTCACCTCTGTTTTCTGAGAGGGTAAAAAGTATGAATCGTCCAATAATTAATTATTTATGACCAGTCTTTATCACATAAGAATACTGTATACTTTCAAAGGACACAACTTCTTTTTTTTACAATTCATGGATTTCTATGTAAGACCATATAAATTCAAACATCAAGTGGGCCAAAGCTCTGAGGGTATGCAAAGATGTAGCTGTGTGTAAAGCTTTAGGAGCAGCAGTGGCGCTAGCAAATGCATGGATGGGTGGTTGGAGATACACAAACCTACAAATCTACACACAGAGAAGAGAACTGATCTCAGGTGAACTTACAGAGCTGTCATCAAAAAGGTTGAGCAGGGAAATGAGGAAAGCCCTTCTATGTTGTCGGTTCCCACGGACCATGGTGTAGAGATGAGAACAGAGAGCAGACTCTGAGTCATCGTGACGAACACCTCGGGTCACTGTGTCTTTGGATCCATTTATGGCCTGTTGCACCTGGTAAGACATCTTCAACCCCGCGACTGCCTTCATCTGTGAATTCACAAAGAATTACAACTCAGCATGTACGTAGATAAAATTATAATGTTTGAAATCCTTCCAATCAAATATAATTTTTGTGAAGCCTGTATTTTATTCTTACTAGATCTACAAAGCCTTGGATCAAAAGCCCACCTGAAGGACATTATTAGATGTGCCTAGAGTGTTTGGTTTTTTTTAATATTTAAATAATTTAAATTGAAGTGGCTATGCTTTTAATCTCTTTCTTGTTTCATTAATGAATTCTTTCCTTCATTGTAGCCTAAACCATTTTAAATTTCCTTTCATAATAAGTCTACACTCTTCTGCCCTCAGCCACTGTTCAAGCAAACCATCTTATTTACACTGTCAAACCTTTTCTGGTGATTATAAACCAGCAAGCCACTCACATGGATGAATCCTGAGTATTTCTTGTCAATCTCCACCAGCTGTTGATCAGCTTTGTTCTTCATGGTTGGCTCAGGATCTGTTCCCATGGCAACCAAGTAGGGCACACACTAAAAAATAATTGTTCCCAATCTGTGAACAGCTCATGAATTCAATAACAGTGTCTCTGTATGATAAAATAAAATCCCACACAGATCTTGCATGTAAAATATAATGTATATTGAAGGTGATCCTCATCAATGTATGCTGGATTGAGATTTTGAACATACCTGTACAGGATGGATGAGGCCCTGGTTGAGGGTCAGTGTAATGACACTCAGGGCAAAGTGCCGAACAGTGGACTGTGAGTGGAAGAAGGACTCCAGCACCTGCTTCAGGTAAATCTGCATTATGGAGCTGCTCATGCCTGATGAGATGTCCCCCATTTCCTTCAGATCCTCCTGCTTGGCTTGATTCTTCCCTAAATAAACAAAAGCATCAGTCTGTCGATCTTCTACATAACTGACATGTTCAATGTAGATTAACACTATTGAACATTCAGTGATAATCTCAACCAACTGGAGTAAAAGAACACACAAGATGGATTTTTGAAACTCACATTCACGATCAGCCTCCTGCATTCGAGAGTCCTCCTCCTGCAGGTATGTCTGGAGGTTTTTTAGCACCTGGATCTTCAGGCTGACCATACTATTCTCATCTGAGAGGATACTATTATAAAGAAGCTTTACATCCTGCACAAACATGAGCTCTGGGTGCATGATGAACTGGAAGCCTTGAGACCATGGAAATAATTTAAATACAGATGTCATTAATGAGGAAACTGACCTCAAAGACACAGGAAAATGAAAGACTAGAACTGTCAACAATAAATGACAGTATAAACACAGTGAACACATCTTATGTTAAACTGAGATGAAGTGCTCTATACCTAGACCTATGATGGCCTTGATCTGGACCTCTTCATCTTTATGAGTGGTGAAGTAGAGCAGAAGCTCCAACACTTTGTCCTTGATGACAATCTAAGAGACACAGGGGGAGATAGCAAGTCATTCATCAAAACAGGTTCTTTAGCAGCTCTGCATATGAAATTAACGCAGAGTGCTGGTGTTCACCTTGTTAGCACCCTTGAACTCCTCTTGGTCAAAATCAAAGTGTCGACAGAGAGCCCCCACCGTAAACAGTGAGCGCAGGAGAGTAGGTTTGTTAGCAGCCAGAGTGGAGCTGTTGGGGTCCTCTTGGTGCTGTGTCTTCAGTTTTGCCAGAGCTCCTATAAAAATCACATAAACAGACAGTGAAAACTAAAGAAAAAAAATTGCTGAATTGGTTCTTCTAGATCAAATGACGACCTTTAACTTAGAATCTAGGAAATCAAACACTATTTGGTGAGTGTTCAAAGCTCTTGTTTATTTGGATTTGAAATGAGATGATGAGTATGAGATTAAAATGTGACCTTTAATTTTGAGGTGAATAAAGAGGTTACGAGTTCCAAGCCCCATGCAGAGGTTATTAAATTTGTGGTCTATTCTAGATTATTTTTCTTCCTTTTTCCATTTCAACTTTTGTGAGAATTCTGGTACAAAAAAATTCATGTTACAGTGCATAATTCTTACCATAGTAACGATTGAAACAAGCCCAAACAAACTTGTAGTTGTGTGTGACCTTGTTCACAACAGTACCAAGACAGCTCACACAGTGTTGTACAACCTGAGAAGCGAACACAACAAATGATAAACGATACTGTATGCTCAGAACGATTGTTTCACACCCATGCTGCTCATGTTTTTAGAGAGCTATCTGTGAAAGCTCTAGGCAGTGAATGTGACTGACCGTCATGCCATATTTGATGATGAGCTTCATCAGGTCTTCTTCTATGGTAGTGAGGAAAGTCTCACTTGGGTGCTCCATCAGAGGCACGACCAGCTCCAAGATCTTGGCCACGTTGCATATCACCATGAAGTCATTCTGAGTCTGAAATCACAGTAAAGACACATGACAGCTAAACAGTCCAAAGCTGAGTTGGAAAATAACTTTGTCAATAATTCCGTTTAACACTTGTGTTTTCATTTGGATGCCACTAGATGGTCCTGTAACACTACATAAAAGTTAGGTTTATTAATTTCTGCCTTGGGGGCACCATTCTCAACAAATGTTTTTCTCGTACTTTCAGGTAAGCAAAAAAATAATATGATAATATATAATAACATATGAACAAAATGAAGTTTTACTTACATTGCACTTAGTGGTAAGGTGGGGCTGTATAGTCATGGCATGTTTGACCATTAACTGTGCTCTGATCTTGCTGAACAGGTAGAGAGTGGTGATGCATGCTACCAGACGACCTGAGTTGACCCCTTTGTCCTCACAGTCTGAATTTGTCACAACATAGTAATGTCTGACACAATAAAAATGCAATGTTAATTTTGTAAGCAAATATACTATCAAATTTCTTTTTATTACCTGCAAGAGACTCCTCATATTTCAGTATGTGTTCCACAAGATTGTCCACCAACTGAACACAGGCCTTCTTGGCAGGTTTGTAAGTAGCTTCCTCTTCTGACTTCAGTAGCTAAACAGTTTTCATAAAAAGGTTAGATAAGATCACACAACAACCATAATGAGGGCACACAAGCTGCTGTTGAGATATCAAAACACTTCAAAAAAGTTCAACAACTCACATTTTGGAGAAGCTGCTCAAACCAGTCATAGCCTGAATCTTTGCATGCCGACACCTGTGATGAAATCAAAACATTACATGTCTTAGATTATGAACATGTCAAACACCAAAATGTTTCGTATTTAAAAAGATTGGACCAGAATTTTGAGCTGAAAAGTACGCACCACATCTGTGATGTTCAGGATCTTTCTGGTCATGGCATCTTTGTCATGGCTCGGTGTGGGAGTGAACCAGAGTTTCTGGAATGTCTCATTCACCAATTTCTGCATGGACAGAGACATTAAATTATATAAAGTGTACATTAAAAAATATAAACTGCCACTTTTGAGAGGCTTTCAAATAAAGATAAATACAAACCTTGATCCCCTCCTCATCATTGACTCTTCGGATCATCTTCACACACATCTCAGTGATCTTGTGGAAGTCTGGTTGCTCCAGGCAAATATCCCGCAGGATCTTAATGACCCTCTTCCTTACACTGATACCTGTGTCCTATGTGAAGACAAAATGGGTACAAATGGGTACCTCTTTTGGTTATTGTGATTTCTGAGCTGAATTATTTTTCATTTAATAGCAAATATCCCTATGGAAATGTTAAAATGAAATAAAGTGAAAGTGCCAAATGGTTGCAGTTCTTTCTTTGATCTTTAGGTGGCAGTGTGGGGAAGAGATGATTTAACCTCAGCTGAACTTTTGCCTTAAATGAACTTTATGGTCACAATTTGCTTAAGTCAAGGAAAAGTTCCACTTAAGCGTGCCTTATTATAGACGTTGCATATTCCTTTCCAGAAATGACCAGGGAAAAAATAGTTACACTTGTGTATGACACAGATCCTGAAACTAAAATGTCAAAAATGTGAAGAGGAAAGCTTAAGAAATTACCAATATCCTTTCAATGAGCATGTCATAGTACTGCTCAATGAGCTCAGGTCGACTTAGCACAAAACGGCCCAGGAGCTCCACAGCTGCCTCTCGCACACTGGTGGAGTTGTCCATGAGGCGACAATGAACCCCACGCTGCATATCCAACTGAAAAACAAATAGTATAGCATTAGCAGTCAAGAACAGATAAACATGATGGCTGCTAGTTTGACAGTGGTAAACTGGAAAAATTGCCTGATAATGCCACACTACACTAAAACTCTGTAACAGAATCTCCTGCTACAAATTATAAATTTAAAAATTAAGATGTTTTTTCTTTCTGTAATACAAAAAACATTCAATGTTACCACCATCAATCCAGCAGTCTAAGAGTTGTGCAGCCAATACAGGATGACTTACCCGTGCCAGAATACTTGGATCCACAGCCACTACTTCAGAAAGACACTTCATGGCTTTAGTTCTGACTGCAATAGCACTCTCGCCCAGTACTCTCAGAATCTATACACAAGATAGAAAAGAAAAAAATTAGAGATTGGCAACACAATATGATGTTTATGTTAAATGAATTCTCTTACCTGTGATAGATAAATATCAAAGCTCTGTGCAAACGGCCTCATAGAGGCCAGATATCTGACAATCAGACAGGACTCCTCATAGTCTACTGTGTTTAACCTGAAAGAAAAGTCAAGAGGACAGTGGATTACCAGGATAGATGAACAAGTGAAACAGTGTAGCATATTAGTGCAGTGATCCAGTGTGAAGTAGTATTTACCTCAGAGAACTGTAATGTGATGCTGAAGTCTTGATGACCTTGCGAAGGAATTTCTTTCGTGCCTCGGTTCTCTGCATAATCTCCCCAGTTGCGTCAACAACCTCTGAATGACAGCGACCTCTCAAGTCCTCATTGTTCTCATTTTGAGACTTCATTGCTTTCTCTGCCTCACTTGCTGTGTCCCTGAACCACTGGGCAATGTAAAATTTCCTGGCAAACTGGATGAAACAAACGCATTTATGTGATGAAAAATACTGAATATTGTAAGGCATATTATACAGTGTAATACCACTTTGACACAGAGGAACACTGTTTAACCCATGTCTCTTTTATGCTAATCCTAACAACCCACAATATCCCTGTTCCGCACCACTTGACAGCTTCATGTAACAGGAGTATTTAGGGTGAATATTACTGCATTCAAACACTAAGAATCCAGTTGTAAAGGAAATTATAAATGGGATCATAATGACCTGTGTAAAAAATGAAAATTAAACACTCACCACTAGAGATGGATCTGTGTCAATCTTCTCATCCAGGAAGTCTAGTAAGTCCTTCTGAAGTTGCTGGATCTCATCACTGCCTGGATTCTGTAAGGACATCAATGAGCAAAGAGCATCTCAAAAGCAGTTCAACAGGACTGATCACTTATGGTAATTTAAAGGTGTTCAAATGATTCTATAACTATCTTGTATACCTCCTTGAGGATGCGGTCTATAGCCTTTTGGTCCATCTTGCTAGTCAGAGCATCTTTACGCAGGCGAGAAGCAACAGTGCCGAGGTAGTCCAGCGATGCCACCCTGAGTGCCATTTCTGTCTGTTTGTTACTGAACTGATGCACCTGAAGCACAAGAAGCAGAGGAGAAATGTCACAACAAAAACAAACATCAGAAGTTGTTTCTACTGGACAGATGTGAATGATGCTACTCACCAACAGCCGACCCAGTAAACTGAGCAGCAGTTCAGCTGCAGGCCACTCAGGCTTGTTGACTGCAGACAAGAGGTCATGAACAAAGTTCTCAAAGAGTGGCCTGTAGTCCTCCTCTCCCTGCTTACTGCCACACCTGACACATACAGAATACAATCTTTTATTATAATACTTTGTTCAACATTGAGCCTTTTAATATTAGAGCCTATTCCACAGCAGTAGCAGGTACACTGCGTAAAGACATAGATTATGGCTTAAGGTTAATAAGGAGTGGATGAGATCAGGCATACGTCATGTTGTATAGCGAGAGTGGGAACAATTACTCACTTCTTCAGAAACACTGAGAGGAAGTTCTGAGCTGTCCTCATTGCAGTTTCATATGAGTTTGTGATAAGGACATCCTTGTCCACCTAGGAAAAAGTACACAATAAGTAAAGCAATTTCGGAATCAAAACATGCTCTCTGATAAATATCTTTTAAATATCAGTTACATCCTTTGTCTCTACCTTCTTACTATGTTCGTCCTCTGCGTCTCTTTCCGAGGGAAGGTGTACCACACACTGGATGAGCTGAAGAACCAGGGCTGACACCATCTGGATATACACAGGATCGCCATCCGAATCACTGCTTTTCAGTCTAGGGGCGAATGACACATTTGTGTCCTTAAGTTTACTGAGCAGCACAGGGGACTTCATTGATCAGTTGTTCTTATTTATGTCATTTCACTGGACAAATATTAACTCTGGATGTATTTACCTAAAGTTCCTGAGGCTGCGTTTACTAGTAGGCAGTCGAGCAAGGGAGGTGAAGATCTCTTCAAGAATGAGCTGCCTGTGCTTCTCATAACGAGAGAAGACCTGAGGAGGAGTAAAACGCAAAGCGCTACATCAAAATATGACAATAGAGATGCAGGATCATGTCATCAAAAACCCAATCTGAATCAATAGAAAAAATTAACTGCTAAAACAGCACGAAAATATCATGCCATGGCAGACTTACTGCTGTCACTAATGTGATGGCACATAACTGCAGTTCACTGACATTCTCCACAAAAAATGGTGTAATACCCAGAGTAGACACCTAAAAGTCAGGCACAGAAGCAATCAGGTATGTTAGAGCTCGAGAGACAAAGGTTAAATAAGGTCACGAACTTGAATGACATCAGACCGGATTAAGAGTCTCACCTGGAGGATTGTGGTGTCGGTTAGCAGCTGGATCTCCAGGAGCTCTGAGATGTTGCTGACAATATCACACACTTTGTTGTAAAGCATGACTACCACCTTCTGTTTATGGGTGGAACACTTTGCTCTCTTGGACTTTGAAGTATGCACACCACCTTAAGCGAGGAAGATAAAAAGGAAAATAAGAGTTGGTTGACACCACTTTAATCATCAATGGCAAAATACCAAGGATACGTGATGCAGGTCATTTAAATAATTTTCTTAATAAATAGGTGTTTGAATGTGTTTGACATTAAGCAGACATTTCTATATTGAAATATGAAATATGACAACAAAAAAATTCTGTAACCAACTTTTATTAAAAGTGAAATAAGCTGATAAGAACTGTTTTCAGGAATTTAAGTTAAAGTATTTGCAATTTTTTTTACAGAAGTAAATCCCTAAAGGCTTTGCAACTGTTTCCAGTATTGGCTCATTACTAGATTTTTAACAATGGAGGTCCCGTATTTTGAGCTATTTTTAAAAAAAAGTCAACTTGGATCAGCCTAATCAGCTTGTTAATACTTGTATTTTTCAGACATAAAGATAGCCCTTGGAAATCAAGGTTACTGCAATTTTGTAAAGCTTTTAGAAGAACAAAGAAAACTGTACTGACCTCCATGGGAATCCACTCTGTAGACCGGGTCATACTGAGGGTACAAAGAGTTTTGCAGATGGAATTTGGTGTACTGCATCACCCTCTCAATAACATCCTCTATGTACACAGCCTTGGGCATGCGTGGAGATGTCATGATGTTGAGAGCGGTCAGGCAGGCATCAGCAGACTTAGTCACCCGCTCCATGATAAGGTCACGCCACAACCGCTCCTCATCCATGGAATCATTATCCTACAAATTCCAAAAACAATTAGTAAAAAAATGAAACAACTATGAAGCTTTAAAATTAAGTAAAATTAGGCTATAAAATCCTCATCATTCCACAGCTAAAAAAAATCTCGCTGACAACTTACATGATTCATTAATGTGGAAAGTTTGACGCTGTCCTGAATGTTCTTCTCGAGGACATTCAAAATTTTCACCAGTTTACCCGATGAAAACTGTGGATTAGACAGATGATGATGATTATTTTCACACCTGAGCGTAACCACATGTAGTGACAGTGCACAGACATACTGCTATTACCTTGTTAAAGATGCCCATAGCTTTAATCTTAGCAGAATGGCTGCCTAGCTCGCTCAACTGGTGCTTTCCAAGCAAGAGCTCTTGAGGTATCTCGTCATCATCTGTGTGCGGGTACAAAGATATAATGTTGACATTTTTTGAATTTACCACTTTGAGAAATGTCAAGAACTTTGGAAACTGCGCAGAGCTTCATGTTTACCTGTGGCAGTGAGGTCCACATCCTCAAGGTTCTCAAGAATGTTATCCACATTGGCTATAAATCTCTTAAATGTGGAGGAGTCCATCATTTCTGTTAAACAAATGTAAGAAAACTGAATCATAAAAATATGTACTTTTAAAATCGAACTGGTATTGTAAAAGTTCCAATTCAAAGTTGTAAAACAATACCCTCTGGTGTCAGCTTGGCATCATACACCTTCTTGTTTTTCTGTTTCTCCTTTTTCTTCAATTTTCTGGCAACTGAACAAAAAGAAAACACCATAACAACATTAATCAAATCCTTGACAGAAGCTCAAGCATGGAATATTTAATAGAGAAAGACTTTAGTGCAGTTATCCAACTATCCAAGGGAAATGGCCTTACTTGTGGTTTCAAATAAAAATAATTTGGATGACAGCAGTCAGGAACAAGAATCACTATTTGAATTGGCTGACATAATTTGCATTTTTTTTTATCTATGGTCTATTGTTTGAGATTATAACTGAGATAAAATCATTTTGCCTTCACAGAGACAGTCTACACTGTCAACATCTTTTTTTTTTTTTTTTGCCTATGGTCACTGGCAAAGCCTATGCAAAAATGACTCACCATCACTTAGGCTTGGTGGTGGAGAGCCTTCATCCGATGCTTCTGGGTTCCATTCACGATGACGGCTACCGGACCCCCGGCGAGCATTATGAAAACTTCCACTTCGACGGTGCTCTCCAGAACCTTTCCTCTCTTCGTACTTCCATGTCTTGTCTTGGTCTTTCTTGTGCTTTTTCTTTGCAGCTGAAACAATAACAGAATAGGATGAGTCAGAAAATACGTTTTTTGAAGAACTCTGAGCACCAATTATGACATTATTAAGTAATTTAATAAAATGTAATAATAAAGTACAAAATATTTGGAGGCAAGTATTTTTCATCTTCAGGATTAATGCAAGGTAAAACATTGTTCTGTCAAAAGTGGAGACAACAAAGTGATTGACAGATTTTGTAACACTCTGATGTATATGTGCAGACATTGTGAATATTTTAGGTTTAATGCTCACACTCATTGTCAGAATCATCATTATCTTCATCTGAGTCCACCTCAGCGTACTTGGATTTCTTACTGATCATACAGTGCCTTCGCTTGTTTGTCTTCTCACAAAATGACATCTCTGTAAGCACAAGACGTTAATGAGCTTTCAGCACAAGAAAAATCTATAATTCAAAAGAAGACACACTCAGTAACTCAATAATCCATAGCTATTTATTTGAAATAAGGACTTTGATAAGAATGAATCCTGACACAGTGGTTTAAAGTAAATAAACAATCCAGAAACTTGGCAATGTCATATTGCACATATCTATCACCTGCAGTTTTGCATACATATTTAATAAACAAAGTAAATCATACCTCTCCCTGATTTATCAAAGGAGGACCAGTTGCCAGATCTGGAGCTGTGTGCATTCTTGCTTTCCCTAATGATCCTTTTTACCTCATCAACACTGAGTCTCTGAAGCACAACAACAGGCTTTGCGCCTTTGCTTAAGTTCTCTAACAATGACATTCTCTCCAGTGTGATCAGGGGTCCACTCCAGCCCTCTGTCAATTTGTTTGAAAGTTGTGGAACTTTGTCTCTTCCATCTCGTTTCAATTTAGGAATCACAAAGTTCTTCAGACTCCCTGTCTTGCCACCCAGCAGGTATGAGGGGAAGTTGCTATGTTTTGTCTCAAAAGACTGTTTGTTTCCAGCTTGGCATCTAATGCTACCATCGCCACCTTTCTTCTCTTTCTTATTTTGGGAGTTTTGAAGGGTGGAACTTTCTGTCCTCTGACGACCATTGAGGTCAGTGGATTTTCTGCTCCCATCTTGCTTCGCTCTCAGGTTGTCAGATTTAGTATGACGATCAGGAGAGTGTCTATTGCAGTTTTCCCTTGACAATGTCTTGTGTTTCCTTTCCCTGTCCTTGTCTCTGTCTCTGTCCCTGTCCCTGTGCCTGTCCCTGTCTTTATCTCTGTCTCTATCTCTGTCTCTATTTCTATCTCTGTCTCTGTCCTTATCCTTTTCTCTATCCCTGGCTTTGTCTTCTCCATGTCTGGCGTTACGCTCCGCCTTGCTCATGGTTTTTGGAGTCTCGGGTTGGCTGACATGGGATCGGTGACTGTTGTGGTTCTTTTCCTCTTTGTGGCGCGAATCTGAATGCCTGTCATGTTTCTGTCGTGGTGTGTCTGGCCGTCTGTCATCTGAGCGTCCCTTGCCACTGTCCATCTTGCCATCATGTCTGTGTCTGGCTTCCCATCGGCTTTCCTGCTTCTGTTTAGGGGTTTCTGGTTGCCCATCTGAGCCAGTCTTTCTCGGATAGTCAGCATGCTGTTTGTTGATCCCAGGTTTGTTTTCAACAACTTTATCTACCTTTGCATCAGCCTTTGACTTTAAGCGCTGTAGGTGGTCCTCACACAGCTGCCGTGCTTCCAATACCACTATAGGCTGTCCTATCATTCTGCCAGCTTGCTGCAGATCAATACTGACCATCAAAGCAGGCCGACTGGTACCATTACTTGTGGCACTTGTCTTCTTGGGTGTCACTTTGCTGCCAGTGTTTCCCACTTGTACAGAAGGCCCGTCACTTGCCTCGGCTCCAGATTCCTGAGGATACGAGTCTTGCTTTCGCTTTTTCAGTGGCTTGTCTGCAATAAACAACACAGTAGTTTAGCTTCTCTATAAACGCAAACAAACTTCAGGCAGGAAAAAAATGCAAAAAGGTACAGGGCCAAAACAGACGCAGAAATTCACCTTTATCCTGGACTTCTTTAGACCATCGTTCTCTTTCACTGGCTGACTCGCATTCTATTCTCTCAATCTCTGCAAGTGCATCTATCTCAGCATCATCATACACAACCCCACCGATGACTCCGATCTCCTTGGTATTTGGCTGAACAGGAACCTGCTGATAGTTTACCTGTTCCTCAACACCAAACTTGTGAGACAAGTCCTGGGCATCCCTTGACAACTGATTATTATTCATCAAATCGGTTTCATGGTCTAAGTCCATATGTCCCCTCAGAGGAAGTTCTCCAGATTGATCCACGTCTGGAAGCTTCACTCGCGACAGTTTTAAAGTCAGCCTGGCAGAGTCTTTTGATGGAGAACTAACAATGTCGTACAAGGCGTTTTTGTCCATCTGCTCATTTTCCTCTTTACACCTTTCTCGCTGCTTCTTTTTGTGGTCAGCAGAGGTGAGGAGCAGGTCAGGCGCTGCACCTAGTGGCATATCAGGTGGAGGTGACTGCCTGAAAAGAGGAGGCCTGGACCCTGCTGAAACACAAATAAATTCAAGGAAAAGAGAGCAGCAGAGAATAAGTCTAGGCAAATAATGAATTGTACAATAGTGTATTAGTTTTTGTTCTACAAAATGAAGAGGAATCATTTGTTGCTAAGGCAGCATACATTTTGCATTTGTCTCTTCACTCCCAGCAGAGGAACACACAGATTGTGGTGATTTAACTGGAAAAGTGGCAGCCCTCACAGAGGGGTCATTCTCCTGTTGGAACACAAGACATGTATCATCACTTTTAAGTGAGCATCTGCTGATATCCAGTTCAGGATATCTTAATTCTCTGCATTACCTCATTTCCCAGTCTGTGAGCCATGTTCATGTATTCTTCATCTGAGCCTAGTCTTGCATTATGATTAGTTGAATTACTTGATAGCTGTCCAGAGACCTTGTTGTCATGGCTATTTCTCACACCATCAGCAACTAAAACAAGAGAGCAAAATAACATCTTTATTTGTGATGGGCAATGCGTCACATCTACATGCGAGATAGACAGATTCTACTCCACCTTTACAGATATCTGTACTTTTACCATGTTAGACTAAGACAGCGCCAGCTTATCAACTTCCTCCTCACCACATAAGTGTGCATAAAAGTTAGTGATGTTGAAGGATTGGTTAAGCAGTTCGCTTGCAGCCAGCTGAGTTTATCTGAAACACCATGCAGGTGGTGTCATTTAGAATTAGTGGCAGTATATTGAAGTTATTGAGATAGCTCATGGTTGATAAATGATGTACTGTACAGTGTGTAGTCTCTTGTGGAAGGCTTCTTGTTTTAGGCAGAATGCTTCAATAACTTATACTATAAATCGAGATATTTAATCAAAATAGAAAAGTACGCAACAATGACTACATAGTACATGTCATGTTAAATACTGTCCACCTAGACTTGTTTTAAGCCAGCAGCAGTACAAATGCATACAAAATTAAAATTCAAAAAAGCAGGCAGCTAATTACACATTTCTCCTGATTTTACTTTCTACTCACCTTGCTGAGTCTGCTGGTGTTGAGAATAACTGGGTGGATTATACTGCATATAATCTGCAGGACTCTGAGGAGTATAGGGACTAGGTATAGGGCTGTTCTGCTGGGTTACGAACCGAGAAGCTGACCCAGACTGTGGGGATGTAAAACATCTGTAAAAGGAGGAAGGTAAGAAGTCATCTTAGTAGAAGCACAGATGCTTCTGCTTTTGCATTATCAGACAGTATGCTGGCGCCACCTTACCCAGAGGGGCTTTGAGGGACAGTGGTTTGTTGATAATTTGATGCTGGACTCCCATGCACCTGATTCTGGGATATTTTATACTGTTGCATCATTGGCTGCTGGATTACACCTAAAAGATAACGATTTTTAAAAAAAATATATAATCAAGGTTATACAAACAAGGAATTGAATATACACAATTCTGCAGCACCAACTCTTTCATATGTACCTAGCTAATGGAAACTCAGCCATATAGGTTTTCATATCTGATAACATCTACACTTAAACAAAATACTCAGAGGTAAAATAGAATAACACCTACAGTGTATCAACAGTCTCCAGCTAAACCAAACACTATCTACTCAATAGCAATAATGGGTGCTACTATTAAGCATGATTAAGTAAAAGGTGTTTCTACTATTGTGTCCCCCAATTCTAAACTGTAGATGTGGGTGGACTAAACATTAGAAACACCTTTTAATGTAATGCTGTCCAATACAGCACCACGTGCAGCCTCAAAAAATAGAATATATATAGTTAAATACCATTGTGTTAACCAGTGTTAACAAAAACTGAACATCACCTATGATGTGTATATGTGTGTGTGTGTGTATACACACACACACACACACACACGCACACACACACACAGAGATCCTTGATTATATTTTGTAGTTGCCAACATCTCTGGCTCTGCAGGACACACTATGTGCAAAGCTTTCCCCTCTTTTTTCTCTTTGGTACAAGTAATGATTCAGTATGAATGAGTGTATGCATACTATATGCTTATAATTACCTGTAATTGCAAGCTAGTGTAGCTGCTTATAAAACTAGAAGGCTTTCCTAATCAAAGGTTAAAAGACAAATATGAAACTGTTTATGGTAATTATTGATGCAATTCGTGATGACAAAACAAATGTTGCTAATACCTGAAGAACTGTGTTTGAGTTTCTTGTTAATATACAGTATCTCTCTGTGGATAAATATAGTATCACAGGAGCTATATAAATAGTGCCAGCACCTAGAACTACATTAGGATGAAAATAGGTGTCCAATTACAGGGGTAGTTGTCATAAACTATCAACCTTTATTTTTTTAAATCCTATCAAGTTATCTAATAAACAGTGTTTACCACAGTACGTGGTACAGGATGCTTTAGTACGAAAGAGACTGATACAAATACATGGTTACATGGAGATAGCTTTGGTTTCATTTGGCCAGGTTTTGAGACATCTGTCTCAGATTTCTTCTGCCACCAAAGTACAATGAATGTGAATCTAATTTCAATTTAGGTTCTCACATTATGAGAAAAAAAATTCAGCAGCAACATGTCACAGATCATCCCATGCAAGAATGTCCCAGTTACTCTTGATAATCCGCAGACCTTTCTGTGAACAATTTTTCTCTGTCATATGCTGCATGGCTGGATACAATTACAGATATGTAATAATTTGTACAATTTATAATTTATAGCAATATATAATTTGGGTGACCTGACCTTTTAACCTATCTTAACCTGAGGACTGGAAGCTGCAGTAAAAGAGCCTATATGAAAATTGACGAATATACATTGAAAAAACTGTCTTATTTACATGCTGTATGTTGTTAGCTAGCAAGCTAGTCATCAATATGTCAAAGACAAATATGTCACCCTGGTTGTGTTCTGACAAATAAAAACACAACACTACACAAACCTGGCAACCCCAACACAAAGACTAGACATTTGAAAGAGTCACTGTACCCAAATGTTATCTATCAAGAAACTGCTTTATACAGAGCTAGGCTAGTTTCTGTCTATTTCCAGTCTTTGAACTAAGCTAGGCTAAATGAACACAGACTACTAATTTACCTGTATTTAGTGTTGCATTGCTCCTTACATCTTGTGATGAAACCAAATAACGTATTATACTGATAAATTAAGACTACACCATCCACAGATGTACAGATAGAAATTATCACCAAATATCAAAGTTTAACAAACCTCTGAGTTGTGCCAAAGAGTAAACAATACAACTCGTGATGTTGCCAGCAGTTCCCAAACTTTTCTGTCATTCCCCATTTGGGAAGCCCAAAAAACCCTTTGACTTGTTATATCGGAAAAAGACAAGTAGAACTAGAAACATTAATGATGAAGATTCCATCGATTACTGCAATGCAATCTAGCAATAATAACTGTCATATACCAGTGGTTCACCCCAAATTTGGGAACCTATAGTGTAGTGAAATTAAGGACAAGTAGGGCATCAGACCCAGGATATGCCCAAGTGAATTATTAGTTACGGTGGAAACCAAAAGTACAGCATGGCAGAAAGCGGCACTGAGCTCAACTGCAGAGTCAACAGCAATGACTCAATGCCTCCTCTGTACCACCCCAAACCTTGTACTTGGTTGGCATACTTTTGTCCCTGAAGATTTTGGGGTTCCTGGACAGCAAAGTTTGTAGAAGCATTGGCATTTCACCCTCGGGTTCATCATTCCCCAATTTGTCCTTCAGCTCTCTGGAAAGCAAAGAAAGGACCAGTTCACAGTCATATTACAGGAAATAGCTGCCCACTTTCCTAAATGCAGTTTTGACCATTGCATTCTGATGGCTCTGCCACTATCACTGCAGTTTAGACTAGCCCTTCATGATTCTGACAACCCAGATCATGAGCTGACCTGTCTGGTAAGACTGCAAATGTCGTCATTGAAATTAAAAAAGCACTGCCCGGCTTCACTGTTTCACCACATTTTTTAATGCATTTCCACATTCCACATTGCTGACAACCATATTGATGTATCAATGATTTCTGCTACTACTGGAAGGTTTTCCTCTCTTAAATAGGTAGTGCAACGAGGTGTGAAACATCAGTGAGTGGTACTTACATGTGTTCCGTGGAGACCTGGTTAAGGCTATGTGCCAGCTGAGTCACCAAATTCTCGTCCCGACACACCAGCAGGTTGCTGACCTCTTCAGAGATCCTTCCATTGTAGAGCAGACTCTTAGCAGTTGTGGCAGGAAGAGGAGAAGGCAAGGGCAGCTGGTTCAACACTAAAAGGTTGATTGAAAGACAAGTTAGGCTGGGTGGAAAATGAAAAGAAGCAGGATACAAAGAAATCATAAATAAAACTTCTGAGGAAAAGCTTATGCTTGATTTATTTTGCTTGTAAAATGTTCCCCTAAAATGAAATAAATGCATCCAAACTCAGAATACACTTATTGTATTTCATTTTGGTGTTTACAAATTTCTAATCAGAAATAACAGTTTGAGGGCTTCAGATTACGTGCCAAACTCATGCGTGTTTTTAAAAAAAAAGCTGTAATAACAAACATGCTGTCTATCCTTTTATCAAAAGGCCTTATATGTATGGTAACATCAGAGTGAAGAAAGGTACATCAGTCTCTACATTCATAAGCTCACCCCTTTATTAGGCACACTTTTACAGTCTAATGGGATCCAATACAATAGTTCTGCAAAATCATACAATCATTCATTTTTGAAATGTGTAATGTTCTGTTGTTTTAACAGTTATTCTTTATTTCATTGTTTATTTCGTCAAAACTAGTTTGGGTCGCTGAACCTACAATTTCCCATCTTCAGAAACATAAGCCACTTCACCTCTGTCTGCCCTTAAATCACCAGGAGTGAGAAGCATCGCAATTACCATCTTTTGTTATCACTACAAAGCCAGTCAAGTATATCTTAGCCTTGCCACATATTGGTTTGAATGTTAGTGTTTAGGCTGTGAACAGCATTAGAGAGATGATGTTGCACTTACAGTCTGTTAGGCTAGCAATTCCAGCAAGAGTAGTGATGGGGACATGAGGCATATCACCATTCATGCTGAAGATGAGGTCAAGAGGTCGTGTCAATGCACAGGCTGCTCAATATCACCAATCTCTTCCTATTCCTCACATCTCCAAAATTCTGCAGAGACAAAGAAAGTGGCTCTTAAAGAATGTTCACTGTCAACAAGGTTGGATGCCATTACAAGCAGCACTGCTCCTGTTAGGATAATCAGTATTTAAAAATGGCCAAATATTTTCCATGTAACTAGAGTGTGCTTCTGCTGGGATGGGGATTCAAAACTGTGTCAGCTCATGAGTGTGCATTATTACAGTGCCAACATAACTGCGCCTCTGACGTAGACAGATTATACCGGCCTTATAGCAAGCCCAGAGCATGTCTTTACAAGTTATCGATCTGTGGCAGCTTCTGGTGTCCAAACCGTCTTGTTCCCTGGGCCCTTTTTCCTCTATAAATGCACACCTTTACTGTGTGCTTTTTATTTTTTATTGTGACACTTCACACTACTCAAGTCTAATATGCAATGGCTGCAGAAGCATACACTCAACAATTTTAGCTCTCATACAGATGCAATGTTTCGTGCATTGCAAAAACACTCGAGTGGTGACAAATCTATCTGATATAATTAACGATAAAAAGTTGCAACGATTCTGTCTGTCTGTGTCTCTGCATCTTTAGCCTCTAACGTTGGCTTGTCTGGGGCTATTGTATATCATTTTAGAGGCTGAGACATACAAAACAAATACAAAAGGCAATTTATAAAAACGTGTAGCTAGTTATATCTTTTTTTTTCTTTTGTTATCAGTGTCAGTTAAGGTTTCCGGTTCTGTCCAAACCATTACAGCGACATTAGCTCATCTTGGCACCAGAAGTGACTGTAGTATTACTCAGTTATTACTATTTTGGCGTTGCAGACACTTGCTAAGAGGACTAGCTGGGCAACGGCGTTTGTGAAAGTCTAGAATCAACTCGGGGTTAGCCAGCTAGCAACAACTGGAGATGCAGCTAACGTATGCTAACTGGCTAGGTATATCTGTAACTTGCCTAAGCTAGCATCACCGGGAGTGCATCAAACCCATTTAGCCGTGGGCTGCCGACTCTGTATCGCTCTTTTTTTATCATACAGGTCACGTATGGGTTCTAGATTTTCACCTCTCACTTGCTATGGCCTTCATCGACGCATCTTTAGCTCACAAAGTGGACCTCGGACTTGCCTAAGGAAGCGTAACCCCGACCCGACGCCAGGGAGGCAGGGGTACAAAGCAAAGACCCCATCACAAATCAGAATTATCCCCCTGTCTGATCCCGTTAACCGTTCCCAACGGCTGCCTGATGTGTCTGACAGTGCGGAAACACTCAGGAAGGTAAACAGTTTGTCTGAAAAGAGGTCGTTATTGTTGAATCTGGCTTATTTACCTCTGGATGTGATGAGAAAGAGAAGTGGTTCTGGTGGAGGAGGAGGAGGAGGAGGAGTGGGAGGGGGAGGAGCAGGAGCAGGAGTAGGATGGCAGCTGGAGCTGGAGAAGAGTCTCTAGCTCCCTCTCCGTGCCAGTGTTCAAACAGCTCCTCCGAGTAATTGCCAATACAACGGCAGTAATCCCCGTTGAGAGTACTTTGTGTGTGTGTGTGTGTGGGGGGGGGGGTGTACTTCTTTCTCACGGCAAACATATCTGCCGGGAGGGGGAGAGCATCCCGACTTTATCAGACGTTGGAGGTTATGAGTGCGGGTACCAGTTAAATTCTCGGGGAATTTAACGGAGACGAAGGGTGGTCCTAGTGATGGTTTACCAACAGCAGTTTTTCACAGATACGCAGATTTATACATGAAAACAATTAAAACCACTAATCATATAAGTATCCGTATGATTTAGCATCACATGGGTCTGTGATGTTTACATCTGGTGCTTTAAAGCTTTAACCAGCAAAACTAAACTTCCAACGTTTCCTACACTACGCTGCACTAACAAGAGGGTCAAGTAATTTCCATAAAGACATTTTTTTAATTCATTTTTTTGGATCACATGCCATTCACTTTGATGTGATGTAGGCTTGTGGACCTGTAATTACATCAAACACATGATCAATCAGCCAATCAGCTGACTGCTTCCCACTGAAGACTTAACCAGGTCCTGCCCAAAGATGCAGAGGCCACCCTCCTCTTGGGTTTTCTCACATGCTCCATATTATTCAGGAATGTAGGAGTGTATATACATGCAGGCCTATTAAAAACATTCACTAATTTATAGTATTTTCTAGTCTCCAAAAGCACTGAACTTCCGCTGGAGACACGTCAAGACTGGCTCAATTTCATATACAGGTTTTGGTCTCCCTCTTGTGGAGAAAAACTAAATATTTTGCAGACTAAAAGTTTTTTTTTTGTATGTTGCCTCTTGCTCTATTTCTTGTCTGAGGGCCCTCTTGTCCATCTTAACCTTTTCAGACCACGCCATTTCCATTTTGAGCATCTTAGGAAAATGTTTGTGCAACACAACAGTCCAGTCCCAGGGGCAGCGGCTCGGGTGATGAAATCAAGCAAAAAAACAATAAGAACTAATATGGATCATTGAGAATGAGTCGCTGTTAGAAAATACAGTTTTATACAGTGACATTTGTTCTTGATTAGTACCTTCATTGAAGATCAACTGGGTGGTTTATTTAAAAAAAAAAAAAAAACCCATGAAGCTCAACATGAGTCCAGAGATGGACTATATTATGTAGGAGCAGAGGGAGTGTGGGGTCCTGTGAATCTTATCTGAGACTATGAAGATGCCCTTAGGACTTCCTCAGTACAGCCACATAGTTTACTGAGGAAATAAAAGTCATCTGAAAATCCTTTCCTTCACTTAAATGGAGTTACCAACTTCACGCTTCAATGCCGGTCACAGTTTACAAACAACTTTGCCTCACTTTGTACTCCACACCACGTTGAAACTTTAAAGATTGAATGAGAGGAAAAGGGGGGCCAAGCCCCCCCCTCTCCTAAAAAGCTGACTTCACTTTTTGGAGATTCAAATGACTCCAAACTGTAGTCTGTGCTATGTAGTTTGTTGACTGTTGACACTTTACCAGCATATAGTCTCTTGATTCTTTTGTGTTTTTGAAGGATCTCTTAATTTTTAAATTACATTTACAAAGTATGTTCACATTGCAGCAGATGAACAATAAAAAGTCTCTACAAATACACTGAGCAAAATTAGAATGCCCTTGAGCTACAATGTTTATGAGAAGTTTTGCTCTAGGATTCTTTTCCAAATGTGGCAACCCTGGTTTGACACAGTAATTTGCATTGTGTTGAGTCATTAATTTTTTGTTCCAAATGTACATCATAGCAAAATCTCACTGTTCTCTCAATTATAGAAGTAGACTGAAAGCTGGGCAGAAGGGCTATAGCCAGTGATCAGCCTCATGATTGGCATTTATTTCTGAATATTTATCTTTTCAACATGGTTTAATTCTTTGCCTCAAAGTGAAAGATTACTGTATAAAGATGAGAAGTTTCAGTAGTCTTTCCCACTGAGACTACATGTGCAGCAAATTATTTTAACGAGACAAAGTGATATATTGCTTAGATGTCATGGCCTCAAATATTTAAAAGAAAACTGAAAAGAAATTGGGATTTTTTTTCTGCCTTGAATTCTTTCAGAATAGAAAAAAAAATATTGGTTGTCTAACTGTGCATACACGATGAGATCCCTATATGAAATAATAGTAGGATTTTATGGTTTTCGTTCTGTATTTTACATGTGACCATGAAATTCCCATGGCATTTATAGTTATATGTTATATGCTAAATGCTATAGCATTAAATCAGGAGTTTATGACTTTATTTCTGTACTTGATTGAAGGTGTTACTAGGCCTTCCAGACATTTACTGTAGCTCTTGGATTAGGATTTTCGTGAATAACAATACCACACACACACACACACACACACACACACACTCACACTCATATGAACAGCCAGCAGCTGACGCCTGTAGTTTCACGAGTGGATAATGCTGTTGCGTTTAGGGCCGCGGGGTTTCACGGTAATTACTCCGCTTCAGTGGGTTTAACCATGAGCCTCTAAACCCGTGACGGTCATGAGGGTTTTCTGCCCCTCTCTGTTCTCCGGCACACTGAGGCCAGATATCTGAGGAGTGAAATAACACAGCTCCGAGGAGGCAGTCTTTTTTTTTTTGAGAAGCCGTCCCAGTCAGACGAATTGTTCTCTGCAATCTAATTATCCAGTCTGGTAAGATTGTGATTTGTTCGTTTTTTTTTTTTTTTTTTCTCCTTCCAGCAGAGGTAGTCCTATTAGGGAGACTGTAGAATATTTTGCATTGTGCAAATAGTTAGCCTGGCGTTATTCTCAGCTGAGCTCCAAATAGCCAGTTATTACACGATCAGACGGGGAAAATGGATCAGATGCCGCTGAAAGTTGCCTGTAGCATGATGTGATTATTTACCACCTACTGCTACTGCAACAGGTGATGCTCTCACAGTGAGGATGACCACATTACTGACACAACACTCAAAGTAGATCCACTTTAAAATGTTGATAGGTTTATGTTCTGGTTTGCTGTCTGTTTCACAACCTTTCGAGGCGTAATTTTTATACTTAGACTGCCCAGATGCCAAATTTTTTACGCTATGCAAAATCCCTAGGGAACCTAGCTGTAACCAAAAAAAAAAATACCATCATTTTGGGATTAATTTAGTAAGTATTGTACATTTTCATATTTGCACTTTCCCGTTCCTGAGATACAATAAACAAAAGAAAAAAATATATATTATTCTAAAGGATAACAAATCGGTTTAACAGTGCGCAGCTTCATGGTGGTTAAGTGTGTTGAGACTCATTTTGTCCCGCATTTGATCTCTGATAGCCATGTATGTGCATCCTGCTGTGGGGATAATGTTGAGTGTTGCTTCTTAACAAGTGCATATTTAATCTTCAATACAGTGGACTGATTTGACACCTGACATGATAGCTTATATAGGCCATTCTTAAATTTGAGAAAATGAAAATGATGTAATGCTCAGAAAGAAAATGTGGGCCCCATAAACTGTTTGAAATAGTCACTATGTTACTACATTGTACTTGCTCAGTTTGTAAACTGACTTTTTGCTGACTTTTAGCTTGATGCACTGTAATCGTACAGACGGAATGCCTCGTGGAGACTTCAACATTTATTTTGCCAGCAGCAGACGAGGATATGTCAGAGCTGAGGAGTATGTGTATCTATTTTTTTTTTAAATCAGGGATCAACACCTTGGTTGTACTATAGAGGTTTTTGTACCCTGATATAAATCTTTGTTACATGAATATTATTGTATTTAACTATATTGGTCTAAATATTGTAAAACACACAGTGAGAGATAAAGCCATAAACTAAAATTTTCTGTATGTCTTTGGTAATCCAGGGCAGTGGGCATAGTTCTGCTGGTGGTCATCCTGGCAGCTCTGCTCATCCTTGGCTGCTGGTACTTCAAGAAGAGGAGTGGTTACAAAATAATCAGGGTGAGACCATCATACTTCCTTTAACGAAGCATTAGTCTTCACATATTATATTTTAATTGAGGATTTATCTGTGTTATTCCAACAAATAAAATCAGATATTGAATGTTTCTGGAAAATTCTGTACATGCTTTAAAGTGATTTTCACACTTCAGTTGATGGGTCAATCAACTGATAATGTCTTCTTCTGATTTAAAACTTCTCTTACAAGATCTTTGTTCCCTTTTTTCCCTAACGGATCACTCTGTCCTCATTTCTCACTGTTTTCCCACAACTCTTCACGCATCTTTCTCTTCCCTGCAGAATCCTAGATCGGGGTCACCAGGTTACACAGGAGGCCAGTACTCAGAGGCAGGACCTTCAGCAGATAACAAGATGGCTCTCACTGACTTCGGCAGCTTCCGACCTGTGGTGAGGAACTTAACGGGCCCCTTCATTACATCCTCCTTTTACCTGACCCAAGTATTTTTAACGCCAGGAAAAAGATTAACAGAATAAGAAATAGACAGCTGGACAGACAGGATGTAATGATGTCTATCATACATGACCAGTCAACAGTTAACTAGTGGGCAGCCTCAAACTCTGAACAACCGAAACTTCATGATAGAGGGCACTTGTTCAATACAAAGCCTCAGGGCTCTGAACAGTGTAGAGCATGTGAAGCTGATGCAATGGATGCCTGAAGGGGAGATTATTTTGTCAGCAGATCTGGGGTAGGTATTAAAAATGTTTCATTCCGGAGGGAGGTAGCTGTTCCTGTGTGTGAGAATAGAGGGGGGGGGGGGTCATGAGATGGTGCTGATTATCCCTTCATGGTTCTTTCTACTGTTCCACCACAGCAGTTACAAGAGTTCTAAGAGTCCATCGATAGAAAGTCCAAGACTGTTTAATCAGTGTGTGAAGTTTCCAGATATGATGCTGAATTCCATTTGTTTAAAATGCAAATCTTGAATTTGATACAATGAACAGCCATAAAAAAGGCAACACTGGTGTGAATATTCAATACTGTGAAAACATAATAGAGGTTCAGTGAAAAAATGTAACCCTGTCAGTGTGAGATTTTGTTTTTTCCAATCTTTCAGCTGTTTCATTTGGGTGAATTTGTCCAACTCTTCTCCAGGTTCCTAATGCTCCTCCAGCCTATGAAAAGATTTCCTCAGGGCCACTGCCTCCTCCCTATTCCCCCTGAAGGACTTCTGTAGATGATGTACAGATGTCTGAAGAAGAAATGAAAATAATGGAGAACAAACTCTAAACTTCATCTGTTGTTTGATGATATATAATCTGATGTCACTGTCAATATGGTTCCTAATGCTTCATAGCTAAATATAGCAATAGGTTAAACTATTGTATCTCTCACTTTGTAAAATGATTCACATAAATCAGCGCAATGTATATACTGTAGGTTCTTTCAATAAACAATAAAAAAGGATTTCACAGGGAGCCTGTGTATAAGGAAGCAGTTCAAACACACTTGTTGGGGACAGTTGCATTGTTTATTTCCATGCAGTCACGTCCACATTTGTTCAATGAAAATGTACCTAGTAAATATTTTTGAAAAATCTATATGGTAAAAATAAATAAATGTGACTTCAAAACATTTGATATGGGCCCAAACATGTAGTACAAATTCATCTATTAGTTTATTTATATTTCTAAAAAGTAAAATGTAGTACTCTTACAGTTAATATTTGAAAAAAAGACAAAATCTGGATAAAGACAGTTGTATTGTTCAAACTGACAGATAAAGTAAAGCAAGTTGTACCAATGAATAGTATCCCAATTATTACTTCTTGAAGCAGTATCTAATGGCATTGAAAAGTATTACAAAAGCTTGAGTTGAAATTCATTTGATTTTTTATAACCATTGTCATTACTGGCCATGAGGTTAAACAAAGGAAAGTCAAGAGTCTAAAACATTCATCTGAGGGCAACCTCAATAGTTTTCACTCAAGAAAACCATCACAGTATACATTTCCAGTATTTGTCATTGAGCATATAGTTTACCTATACAATGATCTAACCAGAGGGTAAAACCTACCGTATCCTAAATGTAAGTTACGAGTCAAACTACAGCTGGAAAACAGTTCTTTAACTGATCCCAGGATTACTACAAGTGAGGATTATGAGCCCTGCCAAAACTAAGCAGCTGAAAAGTGGTGTCTGACTCCTCACATAGCTAGAAGTCTCAGTTAATTGGTTCACTTTGTGTCTGCCTGGGAAGGCTGTAAAGAGGAATCATGTGTGCGTAGTGCTCCAGTGGAACTGTTGGGGGGGACCACCAGTGCATCCAATGGTTTGGGATAGGCAGTCAGATCTGCTGGATTGACCTGGCACTGAGCAGTGCTCAAAACAGCCCCATCAGGACTAATTAGTAGCTTGGATGCTACATTGGTATGAATACCTAAGGCTGAGGTCTGCAGAGAGTGCTTTCTAAGTGCTTGATTGGTCAGAATGACAGGTGGGTGGATGGTGTTGTTTGTCTTCAGTGATGTGATTGGTTGAGCTGGAGTGATTATTACAGTGCTGCTGGATGGATGTGCAGTCACCACAGGTGCTGATTCAAAGGTATTAACAGTGCTTCCAATTGGTGGAACCGTAGCAATGGGCAGCGTCTGCATCCTAGACACTGTGCTTACAATTGGTGGGACAGCCACTGTTGGCAATAGTTGTGTTCGTGTCCCAGCAAGCATTGGCTGCATGACTGCTGGCACCTCCTTTTTGATGGACGTGTTGCCTAGACCCGTATGCAGTAAAGCCTGTGATAGAGCCTTGGAGGGTGCCGCAACTCTAACTGGTGTCTGCTGGGGCTGTACACCTGGGCCCAGGGTTGTCACTGAAACCACCTGCTGGGCGGGAAGAGAAGAATGCAATGGTGCGCCTGCTACCAGAGGAGCTGCATCTGAGGAGAGGAGTGTCGGAACTGGTATGACAGGACTGGTCAGGGACATAGCTGATGGGTTGGGTAAAACAGGCAAGGAAGATAGAGGTGCTGACAATCTGGGCAAAGGGTGTGCTACTGTAGGCAAAATGTTGGATGAACATTCAGCTTGAGTGGGTGTATCTGCAGCTAACCTGATTGCAGCCAGTGCTGATCCAAAAGCAGGGGCACTGGTTACCACTGGGGAAAGTAGCGCTGGCACACTGTCTAACCTTGGTGGGGATGAGACCAGAGTAGGTGTACCTACAGTAGGTGATGCAAAGTGACCAGCGTGCGCAGCTGGCAATCTTGGCAGAGCAGACACTACATTTGTTTTACTGGGCAAAAACGTTGAGCCTGGGCCAGGTGTTCCTGTTAAATGGACTGGCGTGGCATTGGGAGTGGTTGCTAGCAACGATGGACCAAGAGCAGGTGTGCATGCTACAAAAGGAGAACTTGAAGCTGGTACACCAGACAGCCTGGCTGCGGCCTGGGGTAAAACTGGTGCTTCAGGGGCTACAGTGGAATGGCTTGCCCCTTGGGGAGGTACTGATGCTCCAGTGCTGGTAGCGTTGGCAGTAGGCACTTGTTGTGGTGCAGGGCTAGAGATTATAAGGACATGACTGCCTGGACCCAAACCCTGGGGAGGGACTACAAAGCGTGCACTGTTAAGAATGATCTGTGTGCCAGCAGCAAGGGGCGTAGAGGTGTTGATGACTATCCTCTGCTGGATTGTGCCGGTAGTAGAGGTGGTGAATTGGGTACTGGTGGTTGGTGCCAAGGAGATGGGTGCATGTGTTTTATTGAGAGGAAGTTTAGAGGATGACAAAAAAGAAGTGGTTTCCTCACTACTGCCAATTTGGAAATTTGAGTGCTGACACACAAGGGCAGGTGTGGAGGTTTGGGCTGGGCTACTCTGCACGGTAGTGGTTACCTGAGCAGGAGAGTTGCTGGACGGTCCACTTGCACGTATACTGAGGTCCTTCTTGATCCTGTTTCCATCAGGCAGAGTAGCAGCAATTGATGTTGATGTGGACAAGCCTGTTTGGGAGATCATGGTGAAGGAAGGGATACCCTGGAGTTGAGAGCTGGTGGCTTGAGAACAATGAGAAGCAAGCTGGACAGAACAGGTTGTGATGGTATTTGAACTTGTGACCGGGACCAGTTCAGAGGTGGTGGCTGCTGAATAGCCTGTATCTGTGATAGACAGTGGTGTGCTCTTGGAAGAAGAGCCTGACAGGACACCAATGGTCTGTCCAATGGTTGATGTCTTCCCTGACAACTGGATTTGAACCCCTGGAGACACATAAGAAAAATATTTTATTCAATAGCTCAATGTTGATAATGGGGATGCATTTGGAGTATGACTATTACTACTTTAATACAATATTTAAATGTGGGATGGGTTCTTTACTCTATTAAAGGTAACAGTGTCCTGAAACAAGTGTATTGTTTGCGCTGCTTTCCTCCCCTCTGATGGTCAAGGCCCTGCAGCATTACTTGTCTTTCATGTTTACAAACTGTCTACCTTATCAAAGCATCATTTGTAAAACTGACACAATCAGTGAGCTAATAGTCTTCTATTTTTCTAATTGAATCCTTGTTTTATTTAGTTTTTCCTGCACTTAATAGTTAGGAACAAGACCCACACGGGCTGCACAAACTTTACACCCAATGTGCACCAAAAAAAAAAAAAAAAAAAAAAACGTGCATGAAAAAAAAAGATTTTTTTCATGAGCTTAAAGGCTGACACAGATTATGGCTTATTATTTATAGCTTGATGTATTACACTAATATATTTCTTAATTTACTTTTATGCCAACATTGGATACTGCAGCATTTAAAAAACATCTCCACATTTCTCCAACAACATTATGAAATCTACATGTACGAATGAATTATATCCCTATGTTGCCAAACTTACAGACTGAATCAAAACACAAGATACAGCAGACATTGTGAGAATTCTTGTAAAAGATCACATCAAACAAACCCACCTGAGGGCAGACTGATGTTCTTGACCTTGGACAATGCTTCTGAGTTGCCACTGCTAATAGGTTGGCCTGGGGTTAAGCCCATCTTTAGAGTCTGACTTGATAATGAACTGGGCAGCAGCTGTCCACCAGCCCCTTTTGCTATCGCCTGCTTTGGAATGCTTCCCATGAAGGTGGTGGAGGATGTCGCTGTGGGCTGGCTAATGAACATGACTCTTGAGCTAGGAAGTGATTTTGTGGGACAGGGTGTTTCTTTTGATAAGGCTACATTTGAGGTGGAGGAAGAAGAGGGAGTAACCAGAATGAATTTAGTGACTTGGGAGCTCTCATCTGTACTGACCCTTTTCACACCAGTCTTGCTGATGACCTCAGCTTGTGTGAAAACTTGGGGAACACAAGAACTACTCAGTGATGGGACAACAACAGTGTTTTTTACAAATGAAGCTTGGAAATGAGAACCAGCAGCTGCTGTCTGCACAAGCTGGCCAATCTTTGCAACAGTAGAACAAGTTGAGGTGTTGGAGCCTTGACTTAAAGCAACAGCAGTGCCTGCAGTCTGGCTTCCTAGGCCTGTAACAGGAATGCTACCAGTGCCTGCTTTGTGCATGGGGGTTGTGACCACAGAAGGGGACTTCAATACAGAAGGAACCTGCTTCTGTGGTTGGGCCATTGAGATACTAGTCATCGCTGGGACGGTGCAAGGGGCCGTCTGAGAGGGAGCAGAAGGAGTAAAAGTTGGCGACGTCTGAGATACAAGAAAGGCTTTAAACTGAGGTGAGATGGTGATGACTGGACTGGTGGTCAAAGAACCAAGCGCACTGTGGTCTGAGGATGTCTGAACTTTCACAATGCCTGTGTTGCCTCCTCTAGTTGTCACCAGGATGGACTGTGAGTCACGGATACACACGGTCTTAAGCTCCTGCTTAGGGTCTGTAGATTTAATAGGCTCAGTAGAAACTGCACTGGAAGGAGTTGTGATAGGTGAGGGGTTTAGCATGACACCTTGTGGTGTGCTAGCTTGGGGAATAGAGACTTGTGCCGCCGTGAATCCTGCTGTGTTTAGGGTCCCCTGTTGCTGACGAGGGGAAACAGAAGGAGAAGGGGTCCTCACTGTCCTGGCATCTTTTAGGGGAGCCACTTGCTGAACTGGGATTCTGTTTTCCGGAATGGTGAACCCAGGCACATTGGTGGACATACATAAGGGGCTGGCCACTTTAGAAACTGGGACCTGAATGGCCTTCAATTGTTGTTGATGTAAAGAAGAAGCCGTTTCTTCAGTTTTGTGAATAAGAAGGTTAGAAGGCAGAATCATCACTTGCTGCACGACCTTCTCCCCAGTGTTCTGGTTCATGACAGGATGAACAGAGATCTTGACTGGGCTACTGCTGTCTTTGCTTACAAGGTGACCCAGCCTCTCAGGTACCTTGTACACCACTTGGACAGGACTTTTTGGTACAGTCTGGGTTGGTTTGGCCTGTGGTGATTTAATAGGAGCTGCCGTCACTGTGGCCATCCCTGGCTGTCTATGTACTTGTGTCTGTTGTAGTCCTTGTGCCTGCATTTGTTGTGAGTTCTGCTGGGAACTGGATGGAGAAGAATGTGCTTTTGAAAGTTTTGTGGTAGCCACTGCAGAGGTAGGAAGGGAGACCAAACACCCTTTGCTCTGTCTATCTATGTCGTTGACCCCTGGGCAATCAGCAGGCCGTTTCATTAAGGTCACTTTGTTTCCCACACTCTTAGCCAGCAGGGTGGGAATGGGCGTGTAGCCCTTAGGTAGTCCAGTGGTGGGGTGGAGGATGGTGGGTCTGGGTGACAGTGAAGTCTGGGCTGGCAACCCTGCTGCCCATGCTGGGTTTGAGTCCCTTGATTGATTTGATGGGATCAGTTCAGATCTAGACTGTGGCCCAGAGTCAGCAGTAGAAGTAATGTTACTGCTACCAGTCTGAACTCTTGGCAGCAGACTGACGCCTTTCTCTGTGCTGGCCAGAGGGTGTTTTAGGTGGACGGGAGGTACACAGGTCACCATTCTTTCCCTTGAAGAGTCAGCCACAAACTCCTTGGTGCTTGCTGAGAACATAAAAAAAGATGTCTTTAAGGCTGCGTGGATCAAGCCATCTACACAGGTTCAACAAACAGGTAGTGACATTCCTTTTATATCCTCTAGGACAGTTAAATAAGATCAGATATGTGTCACTTAACTGCACAGCGGCCTTTAGAACAAGGAAAACACAATTTGAATCTTTATCATTACATTGCAGTAACCAAAATTCAAATATTAGATTCTAATTTAATTACTTTACCTCCACTCCAAAGACCTCTGGGTACTATATGTTCCAGGTCTTCCTCTTCTGATCTTCTATAATGATCTGTGAGCGAAAAAACATCCTTCCCTAAACCCCTCTCTTCATCTTCATCTGATGATGATGATGATGAAATACACTCCTCACGCACAAAGTTTTTGTACTCTGGGTGCTTCTTGAAATCATCAAATTCCTTCTTCAAACGGACCCTTATACAGAAGCAAAAGAAGAAATAATAGAGCAGATATTTCTTACTAGTCCAGCAATGATGATATAATATAGAGGGCAGTTAAATCAATGTTGTGGTTATTACGATGTGTGCCCACACTGAACAAGCTAACAAACTAAACATTATGATAAAAAATAATATTTATGAAAGTTTGATCCAATCATCATTTAAATGATGATCAACTGAGTTGTACCTGTTCCTTTGGTAGGCCTTGAGTAGTTTGGGTTCCCAGGGTGAAAGCTCATTCAGTAGTCTGATTAGAGTGCTGTGGAGGTCTTTCACAGCTTCTCTCCTATAATACCATCGGCCCTGTCAGTCCAAACATGTATAAGAAACCTTAGTCAAGTCACCACATTAAGTTGTCTTGACAGAATTATGAGTACCACCTACCAGTCTCTTTTTGGTGCTTTCCAAGTCATCAAGCTCATCTTCTGTCCTACTGATCAGCTCTCGCAACTCTTCAAGACTGGTGCATACCAACTACAGATGAGAAATAAAAAACTGAGTAAGAACATCCTAATTAAGAAAGAAAAACAAAAAATAAAAGAATGGTGAGGCTTAAATCAAGACTTCAAAATGGCTATAGAATTAGTATTTGTTTAATTTTATTATTAAATTAATACTCAATCAATAAGGTTTTTAAAAATACACTGCTATAAAAATGAGTGTATATTTTATGGTGAGTGGGACTACCTTAAATGATGGTTCAACTGGAGGTTCATCTTTAATTTTCTTTGTAGATTCAATTTTTTTCCCTGTCAACAAGATTACAGATACAGTCACTGAACCAACAAGTTATTATTGAAAAAAAAAAACTGAAAAATTAAGAAAATGTAGAAACTATCCCATACGGCAATGAATGCACACTCACAAATTTGATGCAATACCAAATGGAATGACTAGACTTACTTAAATATTGAGCTTTTTCTCACCTGTTTTATGTTTTTTCTTCTTGTCTTTTCTCTCGATTGTTGTGGCAACTCTACGCGCTGCAGACTTGGCAGCCTCAGCTGGGGACAGCCTCATCCCGTCCATGTGCTGCAGCTGCTTGTGCTCTCCTTTTACCCTCGGCAGCTGTTCCCTCCCTCGCTTTTTCTTCCGCTTTTTTTTTTTAGTCCAGATTTTGTCATTCACTCTCTCTTCACTTGAGTTTTGAGTGCTCTCAGAAGACAGCTGTGTTGCTAGCCCTGATGCGCCACAGCAGCAGTCACGCCCTTCAGATTTAACATTACTAGATTTGCTTTTACAACATTCCAAACAGGAAGATCTTTGGTGTCCCTGACTGGGACTTTCACCCTCCATTTTGATCCCCACTGGCTTGGTTGGGGAGGCCAGATTAACTGAGCGAGCAGGGGACCTGCCTGTGTAGCTGTGCTCCCCTACACTCAGACAGGGCTCCTGTGTCTCTGCTTTAATGGTGCGTACTGAGGACAAAGAAAAAACCTGCTCCTGTTTTAATGTGAGTCTCTTGGATTTATGTTCCAACTCTACAGTCTCTTCCTTAAAAGTCATTTTCATACCACTTCTTTCAGTAGCAGTAGTGTGTGAAAGGGATAATGAGTTAGTGTGTATTTTTAAGTCCAATTTAGATTCTTCACAGGAGTTTCCATCAGAGGACCCCGATTCAGACGCCTCCTCCTTCTTCAGTGACCATGATTTAAACCTTTTTTCATCATCCTCTCCATCCCCATTTTCCCTTTTGAAAACCCCAAGTGTCTCTGCTTTCCCCTTTCCAAAATCATCAAAATCGCCTGTGTCCATGGAGCCTTCATAACACTCCCTGTCAATTTTTTCCCCCTCAGCCTTCATCCCATCTGACTCATCACCCTCTGTCCCTGGCTCTATTTCAACCCTTTTGACCCATACAGAAGGGAAAGGGAAAGCTGGGGGTATGCTGGGGCTCTGACAGTAGATCCTCAAGTCTGCCCCACAGAAATGTGGGAAATGTATATAGGCATTCTCCTTGCTGTCATAGCCCAAAATAGACTCCCTACATTCGTGGATGGGCTGGGCCAGCACAGCATCCTGCACACCCTTCTGTGTCTCATACACATGGTCACACAGCCCCTTCAGAAGCCATACTCGCTGGTAGAAGGGCAGCAAGTGAAAAGGTTTCTCCTCTAAAGGACTCACCTCCCCAAGGGTGTTGAAAAATTGGTGGCAGAGTCCCAGCTGCTCAGCCCGACCTGGCTGATCATGGGAGGCACCAACAACTCGATACCAGCCCATGACCCGCTGCCTGAGCTCTGACTCCCAGCGACGGTAAGGCAGTGCAGGCCGGCGATGCAGAGTGGCCCTCCGCTGGGGTGGGGACAGTAGGGAAGACATGATTTTGGAGAGCAGGAGGCTGCAACGGGGCATCAGCAAACAACGCTCCAGCTCAAAAAATACAATCTCTGGGAGGTTAAGAGCAGTCTGAGCAAGGCAGAGGAAATGCCCTATGGCAGGGAGTTCCCACAGTGTATCCACAGTGTGAGGAGAAGCCTGTGAAAGCAAAGTCTGCTCCCACTCTTCCACCTCTTTGGCTGACATTTCCTCTGCCTCTTTCTTCTCAAGCTCACGTTGCCTGAAAAGTCAGGAAACATATATAGATTGTTGGTTGGTTTACTTTTCAAAAAAAAAAAAAAAAAAGTATATGAAATAATAATAATAATAATATTTTCCCATTAAAAAAAAAAATCACTTATCTTCTCTCTTAAAAATTCACTCACCTCTTCTCTTCCTTGGCCCTCTGTTGCTCTTCTAGCCGTAAGGTCTGGACCATGATAGACTCATGCCCACCAACAGTGATAGTAGCCAGGCTTCGAGGTGCCAGTCTCCTCCTCGTGGAGGTGCCCCCTGATCCCCGTTCCTCCTCTGTACCAAAACGTCCTTTAGAAGTCACTGCCAAAGTTGTCTTCTCTCGCAGCATCCTCGTTTGACAGATGAAGAGGAAAAACAGATATTTCAATACGATTAAAGTTGCTTGATGTTAGCTTTAAGGAATCTTGGAAGTAACTAAATTACTGGAGTAATCCATGTAACGGAGTAAATGTTTGATCAATAATAGGATAATATATGCTGCTGAACACACTCCCATTCTCTCATTAACAATAATAATAATAATAGTTAATAAACATGCTATGGACACTTTATATTTATGCAATGTCAAAATACTGGCTGGCAATAAAGTTATTCTTCTACTCTGTTTCAAAAACTAAATCTACTAAATATTTTTGAGCTAATAACCTTGGCAGACAAACTTTTGTTGCCCACGTTAACTTCTGATGCACATGACATAGAAAACACCATTTGAGCCCTCTATAATTGCAGCCGTGTAATGGTTTTGAACATTTCACAGCTAAGCAATGTGTTCAACAATGTATTTCCATTATGTTTACCTGGACAACAATGTAAGCTTCTGCTCCAGCATGATTTCCAGCTTTTGAGCCTGTTTGGAGATCCAGTGGTCCACCCCATGGTAGCGATAACAGTTCTCTAACATCAGCCTGAAGTCTGCAACGAACTCTGTTATGGTCTCATACTCTTGGTTAATGAACTTTTCTTCCATCCTCCGCAAGCACATTGACTGCCGGAGCTGTGCCTGACCCCGGCCCCGGACCCCTCCAATACCATGCTGTGTCTCTTGGTGGCCAATGGGATGGAGGAATGGGCTAGTGAATCCTTTGTGCTTGTCCAACAGAAAACCAGTGAATATTCTATAAGCTTGCTGGACTTCATAGTTCATATCCTCCTCAAAGCTATTGCTGTTGGTGGAAATGCAGACCTCAGGCAGAGAGAGGTCACTGTTAGAAAACTCTGACATGTCATCATTGCTTAGAGCAAGGTGGTCGCCCTCAGCAGTAACATCTCCACTGTCGCAAGGACAGTGTAAAGCTACCATAGTCTCAACATCACAGGTGCCGTTGCTGAGCCCATCCTCTGTTATTACCAGGTCAGTGTCTCCAGTGCTGCTGCCCACCACTTTGGATTGTGAAGACATGATGTCACAGCTGGGCTGCTGTGGTGCTGAGTCTTGGTCAGTCACAGTCAAGCCTCGGCTGTGGCACAGTGGTTGGCTACAAGCTGCTGTGATTTGGTCTGACATACCCTCCCGATCCATGGTGCAGGCACCTGAAATGGGTAACAGGTGTCACCTATGGTGAATTTTGATGTTGCAAGCAAAACTCTGACTCAAGACAAGGGGAAACACAAGGGGAAACTATAACAAGACAAATAAACTTAGCTTACTAAGCATTTGTATTGCAAGGTCCAAAAGAAATGGAGTGTTCATATTTAACATACCTGAGATCAGTAGGCTGATATTATAATACCTGTCATGGCAGGTGCTCACATTATTACAGCTACATGACGAAACACTAGGATGTTTCAATCGTATAATTGCGTCCAAATTACTAGCAGCTGAACTTACTTTATCTACCTCCCTGATCTTTACAAACTTTCCCTTTTCCCTGGATCAATTACTAGCTAGCTTGAAGTTAACTAGCTAATAGCGAGCTAGCCACTAACGGTAGTTAAAATAATAAGTAAACAAAGTTTGTTCTGCGTGCTCATAGAGAGATCCGCTGTGCACTCTCTTATCACGTCTGTCTCCCGATCACGTGCAAAATAAGACCAAAACAAACTGACCAGAGGCAGAGCTTGGTTGGTTAAACAACATACCTCGACGTTTTCAGTGCAGCTCCAGACACGCATCAGGCAAGACAGCTTGAAGCAAGCTTAGCAACCACGACAGCTTGCTAGCTGGGTTAGCCTGCTATTGTCTCCAAACTGCGGCCTGCAATTGCTGCGTTCGCTGTCCATCGTGAAAATTTTGTAGCAACTGGATGTCCAGCAGATAAAAAGTTATGCAGGCATCTCATGTCGTGAGCGCACGGAGTGATGTCAGTGACAGCAAGAGGGCTAAAGGAGCATTAGCCGGAGTAACACTAGCTGATTGTCCGACAATGCACAACAGTTCATTATCACTAGCCATCCAGCTAACCAGCTAGGTTTGCAAGTTGACATATACTTTATGACACTTTAAAATTGCTAGGTTTACTTTAAAGACAAATTTGCACCAAGTGCCAGATATCTTCTGAACCTTGTAGGGTTACAAAAGGCTAGTAACCGACTACTCTGGCTTGTCCGAAGACTACTGAACCGTCCACTTCACTTCCACCCTGCGTGCGCCCGATGCAAATGTGCGCAGCCTGACGTAGCCAGCTGCTCGCGTCCCACATCAAATTGTTATTTTGGTTTTGGGGGTAATGCTGACACAACCTCACTTTAGCTACACTTTATTGGTCACTTATTGGAATGAAGTCACCCTTTTGTCACTGAAAGAGGAGCATCTCGAGGCAGCTGTCATTCAAAAAATGAGGGGGGGTGTGCACGTAATCGATAAGACTACTATGTGCGCAACGAATCAACAGCACCAATCTGTTTAGACATTCATTCATAAGTCAAGCGCTCAAGTGTCTTTCATTGAGACCCAGAAAACACAAGCGGGCCCTGCTCCGTGCACGGTGTAAACTTGAGCTGCACACGTGTCTCACTTTTAACCGCTAGATGTCGCCAGTCACTAATGAACTACAGACAGGTGAGCGTCTTCCCATCTATGGTGGATGAGCGGGTAGGGGGAGCAGCATGGTTTTTTTTTTGTTTTCTTTTTTTGCCCGTTATTTAGCCTCTCGGGAAGCCCTTAACCAGAGTCTGCTTAACTAAACCCAAGAAAGCTCCACCACATGGCTCCTCTGGTTATGGCCACATTTGGGGCAAGTATGTGTCAGTCCGAGTGCCGGGAGTCAGGGTTCGTAAACCGGAGAGATTTGACCGACTGACAGACTGTAATCAGGGCACTAGTCCCAGTAGATTGTCTTTGCACCATTATATGGAGGTCTACGCTTCTGTCGGTACAGGTGGGGATGCAGAGGGATTAGAGTTGTTTACCGCCAGACCAATGTGTGTTAAAACGGCGTCCCTGCACACATTTAGCACTGTCCCTTGTTTTATTACATCTGTCACGTCTCTTAGCAAAGGACAGAACATGCAGCATCAGGAAACACCGAGCAGACGTATTATTCTCATATAGGCCTACTGCCTTGCTATAGACTTGCCCGTGGCACATCGAGGAGGTCTCCAGCTGGGACGGTTGTTAATTAAGCAATTCTGCCACGAGAGGCCTTTGCTTTACAGTGATTTGAGTTCAGCTAAAAGGTATTGTCAGGCAAAGGTTTTTTTTTTTTTTTTCATTCCAATAGAGGCTTTCTTTTTTTTTTTGATAAACAATGATGAAAAAGTTCCTGGCGTGCATTGTAGCGGTGTGCAAAAATGCCTTGAGGGACACAGACAGAGCCAGGCCCGTAATATAGTTCTCTAGGGGGAGTTTTAAAGTGGCTTCTTCTGTATGTTTTGGGAATGACAGATTTTGAGGCAATGCACGCACACACACACACACACACACACACACACACACACACAAAAGTTATGCTGTTTAAAATTTGATTGATTTGCCTTTTGATTTGCAATTTGAAATATATATATATATGATTCCTCATTATGTCACTGTGGTAGCAATATAATATGGATTATCTCATGACAAAACGCTCATCTTGGACACTGCTTTTCATTAATGAAGGAACACTGCCCCATCATGAAATGTATAAAATTAAAGATTTTGTATACTCTTCAGTCCAGTCAAGCCATACAAAAAGGAATTTTGTGTTAAGGCAGATGCGATTCAAAGGGCTTTGCATAAGGCCATGAAATAAATGACAACATTCAAAACCACAAAATAAACTGTAGTTAGACAAGAAATACCGTTTCAGTGCAGCAGTAAGTTGTACCAATACAAAAATAAAAATACCTTGCAGAAATTAATAAATCAAAGGCACAAGATAATAGGAATGGTTTTAATTTTAATTTGAAAGTGACTAAGGTTTGGGCACACTGAAAATAGTCAAGACGTTGGTTTCATCTGTGTGCAGCATAGAAGCTAAAAGCAGCTTTACCCAGTTTGGTTCCAACTCAAATTACTAGTATCTGACTGCTTTTTTATAAAGATCCAAGGGGCCTATTAGGTTTATTTTTCATGCGTATCAGGGATGTATTTTGGCCTTGGGCCGTTGAGTGATTTGTAAACAGGCAGCAGCACTTCAAAAGCAATTTTATAACTAAATGTAAGCCAGTGTAAAGATTTGAGAGCTCAGTTTTACTGTTTCTTCTTAGAACTAGAGCAGCAGTTTCTCAATGTGCTGCAGTTTTTTAATTGTCTTTCCGGGACGACAAGAGACTTGGTCTTTAGTCTCAATTAGGTTAATCCTATAATTTAATAGTCTACCACACTGATTTAACCAAAACTGGATTACCAGACGGACAAAGAAGGAATATTGGAATATGCACTACTAAAGACTGACATGGCCTTAAGGTCAGCCCTGCGTCATTAGCTGATCCTGAAGACCTGTCTTGAAGAGCTTTTGTCAAAATCTAGTTTAAAGACCTTCAATTTTGAGTTGATACTGTGCCTACGTGGTGCATGCATGTATTTGTGTTCGATCAAGTTACCACACAGCAAACCGGGGACTCCGGCACAATATTCTGTCATAGAACACACAATGCATGGAGAGGGGAAGGAAGAGAGTAAGGTTAACAGGGGCCAGGCAGATGATTTTTGGCCTGGGGCTCCAAGCAGGTTGATCTGACCCAGTGGTTGACAAAGTATTCGGATGTTTTGCTTGAGCAAAAGTAACAACAATGTAATAACCCAATACAGATACAACCACTGGTTCAACATGTTGAGCAGCAGTTGGTACCTGTAGCTGTCCGAGAAATGTAGCGGTCTAAACAGTTCAATATTTACCCCAGAAATGTAGTGGAGTAGAATTATAAAGTAGCAAAAATGGAAGTGAAGTAACTATACCTCAAAATTATACTTAAGTAAAGTACCAGAGTAAAAATTTGCTTCCACCACTAATGCAACCGTGCATTCAACGGAACTGCGGGTCGTCTTTTTTGTGGGGCGGGGCTTACTCTATTAAAAGGAAGACCGGACATCATGTATAAAAACTCCTGGCCCCTATGTCTCGTCCCCAGACATATAAGCTGTCAGGTGGCACCACGACAATAGTGGTATAATACTGTGCCACAACGGCCTCAGACATGGTTGGGGAAGGTTTTTTTTTTTTTTTTTTTTTACATTAAAGGGGGAGCTGCGCCTTTAACTGCAAACTGTGCTCGCTTAAACGTTATTTCGCGAGATTTGCTTGGCGCCGCGACCTCATGTGAGACACCTCCTGCGAGAGCCAGTCCGACGTTACCTCTGCAGAGGAAAACGCAATGGAGCCCTGAACATTTTTTATTTCCATCTCCTTTCACCCCTGGAAAACAATATCCGCGTCCGAATACTGCTTTATCTGCTATTTATTTGAGGCGTAACAGGGCGGTGCAACCATGTGGATCCAGGTTCGTACTATAGACGGGAAGGAGACGCGAACCGTTGAGGATCTTTCTAGATTGACCAAAATTGAGTCTTTACGGTTGAAAATACAGGACATCTTCAATGTAAGCCCGCAGCAGCAGCGCCTCTTCTACCGAGGGAAGCAGGTAAACCCAATTTTTGTGTCGCCCCTGTCATGCACCAGTCGGTTTTGGGTGCTTTGGCAGGGCTCGGTGCTGGTGGAGAGTGAGTGGTCCTCTGGTGTTGTAGTCGTTTCGGACCCATGCGAGCTTCCTGTTTTGATAGGAATTCGCCAATAGTTCTTGCGCAAGAGCCCGGGGTACGCGGTGTGCCAACCCCTGGGGGGGGGGAAAAAACGGCGATATGACATTGACGTATGGCCGTGTTATGGACCCGTTTCGCGTTGTTTTGGGCCGGTGCCGAGGAGCCCTGCGTGCAACAAATGTCTCTCCCCGCCGTAGACATGTTTGTTTACATTGCCGCGAGAGAGAAAAGGAGAACGTCGCCCTCTGTTTCCACATGTAGACCGAAGTAGTGCAGCGTAAGCAGCCCGCACCACTCAGCAATGTGAACTTGTTTAACTGAATCAACGCCCGCCCGATTCACGCATGCATCCGCCAGTGGCCTTGAATATCTACGCTGTACTTGTAACATGTGGCGTTTGTCGCTCAGGGGGCCACCGGACTTGTGCGTGTGGCGTGTTGTGATGATGTTAATGATAATTTGAGGGAGGAGGGGACTCGTGGCTCCACGTGCCCTGACACCTAAAAGCAAGTGTAGTTGTGTTTACACCCTGGTGTCACTACGGTATGCACGCTGCACGGTGTATGTGTGTGTATGTGTGTGTGTGTGTGTGTGTGTGTGTGTGTGTTTGGGGGGTGGGTGTCTGCCGAAAAGATACCCACCTGTCCTCTCACGGCCTGACAATTCAGTGGTGCAGGACTCTTCCCAAACACTAAGCCCTACTTCAGTAACACATGATTTTGGTTTGCATGACTACGATTCAATATGCAGCATTAGTTCAAATCTAACCGTCCTCAGGATGTGATATTTACGCGAGTTATGCACAATCTGCATGCAATATCCAGCCAACACTTAAAAAAAATTAAAAAAGAAAACTTTCCTTTCCATTTCACAATTAACTCTACAGAATGAGGTACACAGTAAGCATTTTTTGGGATATCTTCTCTGATTCCATTCTACCAATAGTTATCTGTTGTTTGGGTTTTACTACACCTTATACCTGTCTGATTACATCAACAGCGAAGCCTGCAGTTTATGCCTAAACTCCCATAAGCACTTGATCTATATAATCGTATCATGAAAAATTTCCCATATTAAGGTATTGTGATTTGGAAGTTGTCATGTCTGAATGGATGATGAGTTAAGAATTTCTGTCGCAGCAGGAAATGTATATTTTTTTGAAAATCTGTCCTGGCAAAATACTAAAAAATGACCGATTTAATGTGATCAATATAAGTTCAACATATAATCTTGTGGTTTTGAATAATGTCATAAATATTTCAATATTGATATCATGGCAATCCTTTTAATAGTACTAATTTTATCCATAATGCCCCCCCCCCCTGAAAGCACCCACTCACAATTCTATGATATGGATTATGCAACATACATTGGATCATATTGCCTGTATAAACAATGTAACAGTCATAATTTACATGACTTTCAGTCAGAAAATATAATTTTTGCTAGACTCTGGAAACCTATCACAATTTTAACATTAACATCATTCTACAGTCTACAAGATTTATCAGAGAACTTGTAATACGTACAACCAACAGTACTCAAGGAAAACTATTTTTGGGCCAGTTCTATAATGTCACTTTATCTTTGGGGGAAAACTAGTGCAAAAACCACAATAAAGAGACCAAAGACCAAAGTTTCAAGACCAAATTGAGTACAAAGCAATATTTTGTCTTAATCTTTAGTCTTAAGGCTAAAACAAGGCTGGAATAATTAGTCACTGTCCTGGCAGGACGTCAGTCCACACACTGTTAAATCATGTAGTGTTAGAATTGCAATGATCCACATCTTATAGTGAACAGATGTTAGCTTACCTTTTCTCTCTCCTACTTAGTGATTCAAAAAAGGTTCATGGTCATTAAATGGCAGCAGTTAGGGAAGACAATGGTGTGAAAACTGTAAGCTGCTGCCCTGAGATGGACACGTGTTTGTGTGTGTCATGGCGGATGGTCGCATGCAGCGTGCAGTCTTAAAGCCTGTGGTTTACTTTTTAAACCCACACAGGCATACTTTACGACTTACCACAAACACACACGGACTCCCATTGTTACTGCAACGTATAAAGTAGTACATGCAGTCAGTTTTTTGGAAAATGTATCCTAAACCCTGAAGTTTAGTGCTGTAATATGACAAAGTCCTAAATTCTGTCTGAACAGAAATCTGTATCATTCATTTTTTATGCTCAGTTTGTTAAAATAGGTGAACATGCGGTATATAAAACAGTCAAAATAATAAAAGACAGACAGACTGGCCCACAGTATCTTATAATGTATGATGTGTGAAAGGTTATTGAAACCTGCCTTCTGTCAGTATAAGCGGAAGATGCTCACTGCCGACAGGGCACCAGTGCAATGATTTATTTAGTATTTTAGCATAACATTACAAAGCTGATATTAACACAGACTCAGCCAATCAAATAAGCCCATAGGTAGCAAACAGCCTACACGATGTGTTGATCTCACATTGTTTACATTTTGTCACACATTTCCTTCATTCATATGTATCAGGCAGTGTTATAGGCCAAGAAATTCTTTTATAACTGATTTTTCTGTATTTTCAAGTTGTCTAACCCACTTCCTGTTGTGTAATTAAATGATAATGAAGTCTAGCAGACATTAGATTCTGAGTCACGCAGACTACGAGGGGTTCATTTTCTTCTCTGTGTTCTGTGTATTCTGCAGGACAGAGAAAAAGAAGAGATGGAAATAAGAGCTGTTGGGAACGGCGCCAAGTAAACCATGTTTTTTTTTGTCAGAAAAACCATGGTTTAGTTGGCAAACCTAATAATGGCAAACCATTATGATGAAAAGAGATGGTAGCTATTGGGTAGCACAGTTGCTGCACTTTTTGCACCAGTGCTCCCTTTTGGTAGTAAGTTAATTTCATTGTTCTGAGCAGTTTTTCCTAAAATCAGTTAAACTCTTGTGTAACTTCAAAACACCTTATTGATAAAATACAAAGCAAGACTGCCCCTCTTTAAATTCAAGAATGTGATCACTAGTAGTAGATACAAAGCAATAAATTTACATTTGCTTTATTAACAATTAATTGGCTGCTATGCTGGAATTGTCCCGGACTGATGGAGCTGTGGTTGCAAAGACTAACTCCATGTAGTAAATCCTGTGTTTCCTTCATTTCACCGGAAAATAAGTGGGGAGGGTTGATTAGGGGATTTCCATGTGTTAAGTAATGCAAGGAATGAGCCAGTGACATGCAGCGTGCACTAGCTAGTGCCCTTACGTGCACGCAGTGGTGCCTGCACTCTGTTAGGATTTAGACATGTAACAGAATAACTCAGTCTAATTCCTTTTCAAAATGGCGTCTTGTTTTTCCCTCCTCTCACTGCGCACGCTGCCTAACCAGTTCAAAGTCATGCTTGCCCTTGAGTCGGAAGGGTCTCGAGCCGGCAGCCGCACAACTTTGCCTCAGTGTTGTGTTTGTTTTTTTTATTTTTTTTTTATGGGTTTCTCAATTTGCCTGTGCACTCCTCGTTGTGTCTCTGTTTCACTTTGAACAACGTCTCATGTCACTCACATTCACGAGCAGGCTCACACACCTTCCACTGTCCATGCGGCCTTTCCTCTCAACGTCCACGCTCACTTTTACTGTAGGCTTCTCATTTACTAATTTGAAAAAAAGGTTTGGCCTGTTTCTTCAGTTGTTTAAAGCTCAGCTTGTAAAGAGTCATTGTGCTTCAAATATAAGGCTGTAGTAAGTTCGTTTGTTTGTTTGTTTGTTTTTGTTTGTTTGGTTTTTTCCTATCGAGGCAGCAACATGTTTCATTAAATAGTTGGGCTGTCTCCTACTACCAATTAGCTGTTGCCTATTGTTGGGCTGTAGGAAAGATTTACTGGCTCGCCCCCTTTCGCACAGATAGTTGCTGTGACCTAGATATCGTAACAATTTGATTATACATGCATTGATGTTGTGGCTGCTCAGTTGGTGGGTGTTCTTTGTGTATTGCGAAGCTGTAGAATTTCATAGACAATTTCAGGGGAAGAAGAGTTGGCTGCAGTCATGCATGTACACAGTCACACCCTTCTTCGACAGATAGGCTGGACAAAGAGTAAAGACAAAGAGAGGCATTAAACCTAGTCTACAAATGCGGGCTTTCTAACACTCCCACATATTTTCATAGTTTTACCACTCTTTCTCTTAGCTTTAGCTTGGTCAGTGGTCAAATGTCCTGTCTCTTAACTGTCAGCTCTTGCACCTGCATTGTAAAGAGTAGGGTTTCCCATACTATTTTTTTTTTTTTTTTTTTTTTTTTTTTTTTTTTTTTAGCTCAGATTACCGGAGGAGTTCCCGGCTATTATACCTGCTAATTGTCTCAAGTTTCTTGGGTTTTGGGTATTTTGGGTCAGTAAGGGCACATGTTCACATGTACGAATTAAAGGCACAATCAGTGATTTAAAAGTAAACAAAAGGGTCATCTTATAACCAAATGTAAAACACTGGATTGCAACTTGCTTTCACTTTTAAAAATGATTGTCATTTTATTTAACAGACAGATTAACACTGCACAACATTTAATCTATGTTATCAATGCTGCCTAAAAATTACTAATATTTGTAAGAAGAGGAGTAAAACTATTTTCAATTATGATCAAATAACAAATAAGTAAATAAAAAAGTTGTCTAAAAGCCTAAGTAGATAATTGTATATTTGGCTCAAATTGTATATGCTGAGGAAAGACCAGGCCTTAAACTTGAATTATTTAGTAATTAAATCTTGTTATGGTTGCATTTTAATTAATAATGCAAAACCATGCTTACAGTAAATGGCATTGATAATCACTATTTTGTCTTACTTGCTCCCTCTTAAAGTTATTACACAATTCATGCATAAAAACCGGTGAAAATGCAATGATCTGAGTGTATGTATAGGATCCTTCTTTAGAACTTTCGTAGAGTGAGAGAGTGGTATTTTGAAACCATTGCTTGCTGTAATTAAGGGAGTTTTGTCAAAAAAGTAGCTGAAAAGTTATTAAATTTTTTGTGGCAACAAATTTGGACAACATAGCAAAACTGAACTTTGCTGCCTCAGCACAGTTAAAATGTTCCTTTTTGTACAGTGGTTAAAACCTACTGTAGAGACTAACATCAAGTTACAACAAGAGCTGCAAACCGAAGCAAAAAACAACCATTGTCACCTTTCAGGTAATTTATGCTAATTAGCAGTGGAAATTTTTGGAAAAAGATTGAATAACTGTGGGCCGAGTGAGGGATAAAAGAGCAAAGATGGAAGCTTGGTAGATGGCAGGCACACAGACACATCCCATGTCATTGTTTTTGGAAATATGACCTATTTTGCTCAGCTCTTTGCTAAGACTGGCTGTGGGTGGGGAGAAGGGCAAAGAAGAAATTGTGTAGGAGTGAGGGGTTTGGATGGCCTGCCTGAGCAAAAGAGGCTAATTTCTGCCCTGCCGTGAAATCTCCTCTCAACCAGCCGTGCGGATCTGGCTTGTGTGTCACACTGTTAAACCTCTTTTTAGAACTAGGCGCTGATATTAAATGGGCCACCTTGACTTTTTGGTCTGTTACTTTGGGTCCACCTTTACTTAATGGCCTAATGTACTCTATCATTGTTATCCGGTCATAGAAACTAAGTAAGGCTTGCTGAGTTACTTTAATTTCGGAATGATTTCTGCATTAAGAGCTTTTATACTGTGGGACAGCATGTTGGGACAATAGTGAAATGTAGTGCAATATTACAGCCAAATATCTCTCCACCCTCCCAGTTTCTGCTTTACAATAGCTGTTTTTGGCCGTAGATTCGAAAAAAGAGATTTGTTCCATGACAGATATGATCAGATATGGAAAAGGTAGTACGGTTTAAAATCTGACAAGATGGGTCTCAGCCTAGATGTTCAGCATGTTTTTACAGCTTCCACAGGTCTTTCTCTTGTCTTTGTTTGATGTTCTTTCTGACATTGTACTTTGTTGCCCGTTATAATAAAAAATTCGTCTTTGAAAGGCTGCCTGTCGAAATTAGCCTTGTGGAGAGGTGTTAGTTTTATTCCTTTCAACAATGTGATACTCACATGCACATGTAAGCGCGTGTACGCGCACACACAGACACACACACACACACACGCGCGCGCGCACACATACAGAGTTGCCATGCCACGGATTTTTGACTGATTTGTTCAAGCCTTTTGAGAAATCATCAAATCAAGTGTCTCCGGTTTGTCTAAAGCTTTGTTATGACGTGTACTTGGGGCTGAAGTCTCCCTCTGGAACACTGAACGACATTTCACTGAGGCACATAATGAAGATACCAGAAGCAATGTGTAATTTTTTTTTTTTTATTATGCTGCATTATTTATGGGGAAGGAGAAAATGTCAAGTCTTAGATGATGATATTCGTCCTACACACTACAGATTGTTACAACATGCCAATATTTCTGTCGAAGAGATCTTGTCCTCCATGCATATATGAAGCATTTTCCTAACATTTCCAGTTTAGATGGTTGTGCTTTGTTTTGAGGATCAGCTGGTTATGACTGAAGTCAGGGCTGTAACACCTCGCAGCAAGAGGCAGATCACAATGATGGTAATGAAGTCACTGTGGAAAGCGGGTACAGTCAGCATAGATATCATTTATGAGGCTTGGTGCGGTGCAAGAAATTCTACTGTTCTGATACTCGAGTCTAACCTGCACCAACTCTGTTTAGGATGCTTCTTTTTCTTAATGCAGCACCAAGTAGAAAAAGAAAAATGGAGAGCGGAGGATAGACAATTACTGAGACTAAATTGAAGAGTGAGCTTAGGCAGGGAGATAGACAAAGAAATGCTGAGATAGTCTACTGCAGAAAGACAGACAGACAGGTGAGTATCATTGTATGGCTGTGTTTGCACCACTGCTCCTCTGATCTAAATTTCATGAGACCATTAAAAACAGGGAGGGATGGGGAAATTGCGCTTGCTCCCTCTACTGCTCTCGTGCTACGCCTCCAACCGCTCTCCTCCTCGCTGTCAAATAACGAAGAAGAGAAGGGGAGCGTGAGCGAGAGTGGCGGCCATGCTCGTCTCTCCAGCACAATGGGCTTGTGAGGTTGAAGGCTGAAATGAATAGCTGATGTCTGTAATGAGTTGGCGTGGCCGCCATAAGCTCCAGTCCTAAGGCAGTAGCTGTACTGTATACTTAACAGAAGATTGGTTGCGGTAGAAGAGTAGATATGGGTTTCTAATGGGCCCTCATCGTTTTTTGAAGAGCTTGTTTTTTGAGAGAATTATTTTCTGATGCCCATACGCTGCGCCTGAAAGGATCACGCTGCTGATGGTGGTGGTGGTGGTGGTAGTGGGTTGGTGTCGACAGAGATTGTATACATGATTCAGGTTCATGAGGGTGGGTGATGGGGGGCTGGGGGGGTGGAATGCTCTCTTTTGGTTGTCATAGCAACCCAGTCATTTTTTTTTTTCTTCCAGCTACATCTCCTATCACTTTAATTCATGCATTCATTTCTTTTATTTATTTTGTCTTTTATTTCTTGTAGAAACCCAATGTGGGGTATCTGCAAGTGGAGCTGCAGTTCAGAATCCATTTCTATTGTAATGGATATGTAGTAAACAAATAACTACGTGGATAATCAGTAGTCCCAACATTATACCAGTCATAGGTTTGATTTTTTTTATTCATTCCAAACAAGCAAAATCAGTTGAACAGTTCACCTTGATGTATAGTGAAATGCATTTAATCGGTAGTTGAACATTGGCTCATTTGAGAGCAGACAACAGATGTTGTTGCTGTGGACTCCCAAGTAACATCCTTACACACCACTGGTGTATTTAAAGACATGGAGATTTGTTGAAGTGCTGTGTGTGTATTTTAATGTCCTCTGTTGCGTGCACGAACAATACACAGTTTTTTCTCTTGCTGTGCTCAATGTTGTCTCTGTCTAACGTATTCTTTGTTTGTCCTTGACAAGCAGCCTCGTGTATTTGTCCAAAGGCACTCCGTGGCGCAGTGGTGTTCATTTCATATCGCATGGATGTCTATTAGGAAAGAAATTTGGCAAAAAATTAAAGACGGGATATCTGTATGGACAACTGTTATATTGTTCAAATACACAATCTTTTGGCCTGGAAAATAAGATACAGTCATTGTCGCAACTAGTCCACAGAAAATTAATTGTTGAAGTGAAGTTATCCAAACAAGCCTGAGCTAAAATGTGTTCATTTTCTTTTTTATATTTAAGTGTAAATTGAATATCTTTGAGGTTTATTTTTATTATTAAATTAGCAATTTGACAACATTTTGGCTCTTGTCATTTTTCTTAACATCTTGTGGACTATATAATGAAAAATTGTTACTACATATCACTATACTGTATACAAGTATGGCTTTTTGCGTCTGTACATGTGTCTGTTCATATATGTCAGTGGCTTTTTAATTTTTTAATATTAATTTTTTTAGATGGAAGATGGCCAGACACTGTTTGACTATAACGTGGGTCTCAACGACATCATCCAGCTGCTGATTCGCTCTCAGACCGACCCTCCAGACAGCCCTGCAACCAAGGACTCCTCCGGTGTTGCCTGTATTTCAGCCCCACCCTCTGACTCCAGGTCTGAAAGCCACAACTCCCCAGCTCCCGTCTCCCCCGCTGCTATGGAAACCAACACAAGCATAGACAATGACAGCAGCAGCATCACTACCAGCACCGTTAATGAAACCAAGCCGGACACCAGCGCTACCAGTAACTCAACCAGTACCAAAAATGGGTTCAAGTCCTCCAGTCCGGTACGGGACACCCAGCCCCCAACATCCAGCAGAAACACACTAGTCAACCCAGGAATTGGTGTGTACAAGGTGAGGATGGGAGCGTAAATATTAGGGGCTATTTGCAAGATTTTGCATGAAACTGGCTGGTCAGGCTCTTAGCTAAATTAAAGAGAATTTAAAGACCTGCAAGCCAAGTCACTGCCAGAGATTCTGGGCAGTGCACTCCTATTTGTTTGGATGTAAAATCAAATTATGAACTGAGTACCTTATGCTTCACCGCTGTTAACTCCAAACCACCTTGTAAATATGAAGAATTGTTGAAAAAATGATGCCTCAGTAGTATAATTTAGCTCACATTAAACAAGGACTGTAAATGCTTTTGCACACTAGGTTTTATACCTTAATATGCCTCTCTAAAATTGTATTTGATACTATACAGCTGTCTTTACAGTGCCAATAGAGAAAGCACAAACATGAATATGATTTTGGTTTCCTTCGTGCATTTTTTTTCTACTCAGCAGCATTCCTCCATTCCTTTCCTCTTGTATTTTGCTATAGCACATCGGACTGCATAGTTATTGTGGTCCAGCCAAAATAACTGGAGCCTACCTGTATTTATGTGTCACTGTTTGAAAGTGAATGTGTTGGGGCACAAAGTTACCCTTCCATTGTCACAGTTTAAGTTCTCTGTCTATAGATCTGGTACCCGGACTGACTTCAATCTATAAGGACTAATGACATGCAGACACAAGCACGCTGCTCATCTTGCCAGGAAGGCACATGCCAAACCACACATGAGAAACAGATCTTTAAAACCCCGTCACTAACTAACTTACAGATTATAAATAGACTACAGTCAAAGCTAATAAATGTGTGAGTCTTCCCTGCTCTATTGTGTTCTATTGAGCTCTGCTGGCAGGCTGACCCACATGTCTGAGAATTATATGTGTAGGACTGGGCTCTTTTTGCTGCCAAAAGTCCAATCCAGCATGCAGGAAGATCAATACTGTAACTTAGTAATGTAGATGAGTTGGAAATTGTGCAACTTCAGTGGATGTCAAGGTCACATGCCTTTACAGGCTTTAAGCATGCCCTACAGACTCACTGTGCACAACCAGACACGACCGGTGCCATGTTCAAGAATGCATCTCAAACAATTGTGCAGACATGCATTTGAAGGTTAACATCATGAAACTCATTGAATGTTAAAAACATGTCGTGAAGAAAATTAATTAGGGAAGTTTTTTTTCTGCATGTCACCCACTTACTACAAATTGTCCATAACCGATATTACTCACATTACTCTAGTGTTTTAATGAGTTCCTCTTCCAGGATGCAGTTGGTAATAGTTCATGTACATAGTCTAACAAATCAATTTGCAGAGACTTTTAAGGGATAAATTATAGGAAATCCAACTGTTGTTCGTAATGTGAAATGCTGGAGTATGAATCAACACACAGAAGGTTTCATTACCTTGCAGAAATAACCCAACTTTGAAAAAACATAAAGGCAACAGAATGCTTGTTATGGATTTCCTATTTGTCTCTGAAAGCTGATTTTCGTACTCACCTAACAACTACAACAACTGTCTGCAGGAAGATATTGTAAAAATCCAGTAGTCTATGTAATACCTTCATTTAAAGTATGTGATGTGTAGCAAATGGGCTAAAACATACAAAGACGTTGGTGTGTTTCTTTAAACAACAGACGGACGGGATCAGAAGAGACCAGGTGTTATTTTGGTCTTTGTGTCTCCTCAGATTAACGAGCTGGTGGACTGCAGAGACGTCAGCATCGGTGCCTGGTTTGAGGCCTGCATCGAAAATGTGACACGCGCTCCCAAAGGACAGATAACACCCACCAAGGGCAAGGTGGGCCGGCCCCCAAAAAGGACTAATGGAAAGCTGGAGGCCGAGCAGGGACAGGCCCACAGCCAGGGCCAAACCATAGACAGTAGCAGGAATAATGTTGTGTTAAACTCGGAGAGTAATGGAGCCTCCACCTCTCAGAGAGACTCTACAGCAGCCACAGAGAGCAAGGACAGAGAAGAGGATGTAATTTACCACATTAAATATGACGAGTAAGTGATGGCTCATTATGCTGGGGAACGTTGCTGCTGCAACTGAACTGACTTTGGTTGCAGTGACAACAAACTAGTTATAAAGGGTTTAAATAAAAGTGCACAGTGGAGATCTGACATTTTAGCAGACGTCTGCACAGTGTCAGTGCGGCAGCTTTTTGTTCGGAGGAACCAAAGTCATCCTAGATGGTATATTGCTGTTTAGGATTGGAATTCACAGTACTGCACCCCAAATAGGACAGTGAGATTGTATGCCTTCTTCGCTATACGCTGTGTTACGGCACAACAGAAAATAGGGTTTTCGTTCTCGCTAGTTATGCCCATGGTAAAAATGTATTTGCTCGTGCTGCTGTTGTGTGGCGTTCTAGATAAAAATGTCCGCCAAACATAAATACATGGTGTGTGTGTGTGTGTGTGTGTGTGGTACTAGTGGCTGCAAGCATCAATAACAGCGGTTCAGAGCAGAGCATTGGGAATTGCAGCCTCTGCCTTCTCCTGGCAGTCCAGGGTATGGAGAGAGGGGGTTTGTGTAGTTGATGCTACAATTTGGACTCTATCTCATGCGCTCCCCTTTTCCAGCAAATTCATTCAAAAGCCGACGTTTCCATGGTAACTCATGAGTTCTCAGGAGCATTACTTCTTTGCTTGCCTCCTTCAGCTTTGTCTGTAATTGCTGTGAACATGCCACTGGTGAGACATAGCCTCCTTGCTGCGTCAGTCATGGTGTATGCATGTGCGTGTGTGTTTCTGTCATGGGATGTTGTGCCAGAGAAACCGTATCAAGGGTTGTTGAGCAGTAAATGTGTGTTTTATTTTATGCAGACATCATTCCCATTTGACATTACCCGGTCTTCCAAATCCCTGGTATTCTGCTTTTATTTGTTGTTTCTTCAGTTGCAACAGAGCAGGGGTGTGGAGCACAGGGACAATCCTATAATACACACCATGTTTGTCCCCCTTCTTATTTAAATTTAGTGCTTTTAATTATTTATCTTCTTGTTTGTTTATTCACATTATTGTTTTCGTCTCATGTTTCTCATTTGCTTTATTTGACAGTCGAGAGGGGGACATGAATGACAACAAAGGTCCTGCACTAGTTTTAAACCCAGGACATCACAGTAATATGTGAGTTGCGTCTTCAACGACTGAGCCACGAAAACAACCCCAGTTTTTGTGCCACTGAGAAGCCACAGCTACAAACTACAAAGATCTAAATGCTCAGCTTGCTGTTTTAGTGACAGCTTGTCTAATATACGCTTTTGCCTTCCACTGAACACATAGTATCCCCCTCTGTCCTGAGCTCCATTCCAGGTTTCTTCCATCATTTTGTTTGCCAGAGAAAAGTGGAGGGTGGGTAAGATTGCTTTGCCTTCCCGCACGCGTGCATGCGCGCGCACACGCACACACACACACACACACACACACACACATGCACACACACACAGACACACACCGTAAACATTGCCATGTTTCTGCATGAAGCCATTCTGGACAGCATTTCTGCAGAATGTAATGAGCCACAAAATCAAAGGGAGTGATATGTTGGGAGAATCTCCTCTGTGCTGCTCCCAGGAACTGAGGTGGCGTGTGTGTGTCTGTGTCTGTATCTGTGTGTGCGTTGCTCCATAACGAGACTCTCTGATATGGTTTCATGGTTAAATCTTGGCTGAGTTCAGCATATGTTTAAGATTCTCTGCGGAGAGGGTAACAAATATAGACATTAAAATGGGCAAATATAATTTATGTTCATTTGGCTTTCAAGTAGACTTATATAATTGTTATCTGCAAATGGAATTGACATCCTCTTTTTTTAATGGTGCCTCATAAAGTTGTCATTTTAAGGCACGGTAAAACAATTTAAAGTGACCAACCTGATTGAAAAATTAAAACTTACAGACTAATTAAAAATCAGCATTTCCTGTGACGTAATCTGACCAAAATGAAATAGTTTCTTGTGCTATGGCATAATTCCTTTTTGTAAGATGTGCAGGGATGAGGGATAGACTGATTTTTATGTCCGATTTATTTATATATTTATTTTTGGCTGATTTAAGTCTCCAAAAAAAAAAAGAAAAATTTTCTGCCTATCTGGATAACACGATTAGTCCCAGACAAATCCCAGACAAGTTTTCAGATTCCACATCTTGGCAGGGTTATTTGAGCCTTGTCACCCTCTGCTCTGAGATCTTGGACAAGTGGAAGACCTTTTTACATGTCAGGGTGCAAATAGTAAAATGAATAATGCCCGAATTCCATTTAGCTGCTTCAGTCTCAGGGTCCTGCTTATGTACATGCAAGCTCACTGTCACACTCTCATGACTTACTGGTAAGATTAACAATAGCTTCATTATATTCAAGTCTTTCACCTCAGCTTTTTCTACAATGTCAGAAAAAGTCTAGTGAGAGAAATCCACAGTTTTATTCTTTTAAAATCATGCTTAATATGTAGGTATTTAAACTGAAATGGGTGTTTTGGGAAGGTTTTGCTGAAAAGAGATGCATAAGCATGTCTTAAACGGGCTCTTTCTTGTAATTAGCAAGATTCCACGTATGCAGTGAAAGAGATCTTACCAGGATCTAAAGCTTTGGCAATTGGCCTGCCATTATCTGAGCACGGCTGCTACCTGAGAGCGTCTGAGAGAGTTTTATCTGCTGCAGTTTCTTATTTACCAAGGGACAATGGACTCTTTATATCTGTATATGTCCGTATTAGTTAGGCTGTAGTGTTATCCCACATTATAAGATAGTATGTACTCCAATCTGGTAATGCCTACGATTTATGTTAGTTTACATGGATTCTGGAGAAGTGGAGATCGGAGTGAGTTGGAGACAGATCTCTGCTTTCACATTAGAATAACAGCATTCTGGTTGAAAATCAGCAAATTGGCCCTTTAATACCTGAAGTCCTCTAATGTCTGTTATCTGATTGAACTTTAAAATGTCTCAGGTAAAGATTAAAGTAATTTAGATACATATTTTTAAAAACGTTTCAGCTTCTCATTCTTGGCCTCAATTACACACAAAGCCGAGGTTAAGAGAGACTGCAGTCACTCTCCTTCGCTACAGAGAAGCAATTATATTCAGATAGCTTGTTTAGTGTCAGAGTTTTTCTAACTCAGCTGCTTATCAGTAAATTGAGGATTTCTCGTTTTCTCCGTTCCCTTCCTCCTTCTTTACAGGGACTTCAACTAAGTACACAAAGCGCTAATGATGGTTTCATAACAGAGGAGACTCTAAGAGCCCTTCTGTTGATAAGTCATGTTGTCTTGCTTTCATAACTGAAAGCAAGATATACATCAAATTGTGTGGTTACACCCATACCATAACTGATTAAATGTGTTTCTAAATTTCATTTAGGTACACTATGCATTTATAGGCGTGTTGACATGATTTTGGTTTCATGTTTATCTCCGCTGTGCCTGAAAGTCTTTCTCCCTTCTTCCCACAACTCCAGAGAAAGTTACACTTTACTTTGTAATATGAGATTTCGGGTCTAGCCACTGTGACAGCGTAGGCGGATAGACAAGTTAACTCTGTGTGGAGATTCAGTACTGATGCTGCAAATGTTAGAATTCAGACTTGCAGGCTTTGCAGCTCAGGTTTGTTTTTGTTTTTTTGTTTTTTGTTTTTTTTCTGGTGAGTGATACCTGCAGGTGGAATAACTCTAGCGGTGTTTCACTGGAAAACACTGTATATTTGTTTCCTAAAGGAAACAATACGTTTATGTGTAGCGACAGGCCTGAAGAAGGAGCAGATTTCAGTTTTACTTGAGAATTTGTAGGAAATTATTTGAGAGCTAGTAAAACACATTTCTTTATGAATGCAATGTTATTGAGTTACGAGAATATACAAAAACAAATCATTTTGTTGGGATGCAGAGATGTTTTACAGCAGATAAAACATTTCATTGTACAAGAGCTTTTGTTACATAAATACCTTCATTAAAGCTAGACCGATAAATAGGCCCGGGCCGATTCGACCAGTATTAGCTTGTTACAGATACAGGAATTGGTGTACATGTTGGCCGATAAGTAGCAAGAAATTGCAATAAAGAAATGCCACACTTGGTTTGAGGTATTTTATAAACAAGTCTCTCCATTATGAAGTTTGTACATGAGAGAGCATGGACAAGTTTTATTTGTTACTGTTGAATAAAACTGTTAAATGTCCTGCTCAGTATGTATCTTGGTCACAATATAAAAAAACCTAATCTAAGCAATCGATATCAAGATCGGTCGTGTATATTGTGTTTTTATGTCCAAAAAAAAAGTTACGTACTCTTGCTTTAATATCTTACCATTTTAGAATTTTCTATAAATGGTTTGAGGGACATTCAGGGCATATGAGATTAATGGAGTGACCTCAGCACACCACGCTTTTGGAACCTGAAAGCAACATCCATGGAGAGTAGCCTCCACCCATCAGCTGTGGGCAGTTGCATGAAATACTGATGTCTCTTGCTGAATGACTGCCAAAATGTTTGGCAGCTATTGTCGGGGATAAAATGATCCAACACAATACAGTTCACAACGTTTGTGTTCTTCTGGTCCTTGTACATCTCAGGTCGTAACAGAACTGTTTTCCAGTCTTTTTATGAGTTATTAGAAAAACTTTTGTTTATAGCTGTATTCTGGCCAAATCTGAATGGGAGTCGCCGTTTGAATCAGTTAGTAATTATTCAGCATGGGTAAAATAACCTAGACAGCCTCAGTTTGAGACAGTGGACAGTCGTGTTTTGCCATTAAGATAATTGTAGTGCAGACATTGTAGGTCAGAGTGAAAATGAAATGTAATCATCATTTTTATATAACACCAGGCCTTTTAACTTATTTCAGGTTACAGTAGTATTACAACATTTTAATTTTATATTATTTTGTGTTTTTCTTGGGGTATTTTTAGCTTGACGTCCATGAGTCTGAAGCAGTACCGAAAGTCCGGGCTTGTGTGGTCTTAAACTCGGTTACTTCTGTTCCCCTTGTGTTGCTCCGTGTTCCCCTTCTGTTCATGCTGAGTCCCATTGTGCTCCAAGGTTGATATTCCTCTCCTCTGTGTGTGTGTGTGTGTGTGTGTGTGTGTGTGTGTGTGTGTGTGTGTGTGTGTGTGTGTGTGTGTGTGTGGCGCGCATGCACATGTTAATGTTAATGTTGGTGTGTGTGTGTGTGTGTGTGTGTGTGTGTGTGTGTGTGTGTGTGTGTGTGTGTGTGTGTGCGCTTGTGTTGCTTGTATTCACCCTACCCTACCCAAAACCGCAGTAATCCCTTGGACATAAAAAAGGAAATCCCTGCACTGTGCCCCGGCCTCTTCTTCCTGGGAGTTTGCTAGCTGTGTGCTACATCTCTTACAGACTGCCTCTGTAGACCCTCTCCATCCAATTTGCAATGGCTTAAAATATGCAGCACAGTCCTGTCAGTAACACGGCAAAGCATAAGTGCACGTTTTGACAGGATAAAATCGTAAAATGTTGGGTATCATAGTTAACATTGTTCACTTTTAGCCCGAGCTCAACAGGCAGTCATTGGTTCTGCGTCAGTGCAGACTATCTGAGAAAATACCCAGTTTAGGCTCAGCTTTCCACCCGAAAATGCAAACACATGCTGCTCACTCATGCACACAATTCTCCACTTCCCCCTTCACCTCCCACTGTGTGAGACGACCTGAGTGTGCAGGCTGATGTGCAGTTAAACTTCAGTGGTAACACATTGTTCATCTGAAAGCATAATTCCGGCTATTGGCAAGCAAGCAAGCTGTCAGTTCACCTCTGAGTCAGGCCTGATCCTTACAGCTTAATTATGATTGGCAGGCAGGAAACCGGTGCAATTAACCTTACTTCATCCACTCCAAGTTTGCCACACAAGTAGACATTTCACATTTATTCAGGGCTTCTTTTGAGAAAGGAGGAACACTTTAAATTGCAGAGAAAGTGCACCTGGTTTTCCTTATAGACATTCGACATTATAAGAAATACAAACCCTTTTCACCAACAGAACACATTAAAGACTTGTGTATTTGTCCACCTACTCACACCTCTGAAGCTCACTCAACTCGTTGGCGTAATCTGCCCAAAAAACCGAAGTGTGAAAATAACAGGTTGTGGTTTTACGGGGAGTTATGTGCCGGGATATTTCTTGGATGGGCGCAGTAACTTCCTGGAGTCTACGCCAGTTGCTCGACGACCTCAGGTCGCGTTAAAGATGATAAAACCAGCATTGTTGTTGGAAGGTGAAAAAGCAGATTTTTCCAAAATGTTGAACTATTCCTTTAATTCCTGTCAATCATTTTTAGTCAGGTAAGAGGTTTAAATCACACCAATGATATATCAAATTGTGTGGTTACACCCCTACCAAATGCCGTATACTGTTGATCATGTCACATAAGTTGCATAAACATGTAGTCCATCAGCTAAGTTTGAACCCAGGCCTCAACACAGACAACATTAGATAAATGAAATCATAAATCTATGGGGACGTTTATTCAACCTTACTCTGTCATTACTACTGTACGTAGTTGTTTATCTTGGCTGTTGGTAATCTTTAGTCACCTCACCTTTCCTAACCGTGCTGCTGTTGACTGAGGCAGAGGGTGCTGCAGTTCCCAGAAATTGCGCTCATGGTGTAGGTGACTCAGGCTTGATCAAACCAGACTGGAGTTTTCCTGTTTTCTTAAACGTCTGATGAACGGTGTTATACAGGCAATATAATGATGCTGCTATTGGGAATGACGATTATTTTCTGTTCTGTCTGGCTTCCTTAAAACAATGGCTTCAGTGGGAGACCTACAAAATTTTGTGTTGTGGACTGATTCCTGTCTGTACGTACATGATAACTTGGAAAGGAGGCCATAGTGTTGAAATGCCATCATAATCCTTGGCTCCACGAACCCAGTCAGAATTATGTTGGTCTCAAAATGTAAATGTCTTTCATGTTGAATCATTTTACTTTTCTGTGTCAGAAACTCTTATAGACTGTGTAGGAGGGGAAAAAAAAAACTTATTGTATCTGTGGAATTTGTCCTGAGGATTTTATGTGTAAAACTGGTCCATTCTATATTTAAATCCACGTTTTTTGGGTAAAAGTGTTTTTGGCTTTGTTTCACGTCCACTAGTGGAGTTTAAAGCTCATAGCGTGGCTTGTCTTTAAGTAGAGCTGTGCTTAAACTTTGTAGTAAATCAAATTGTTAAGCAAAGACATCCATTTTGTTCTATACTTTGATGAAAGTCGTATTTACTTTGACAGAAGAAGGTAGATCAGGGGGCTGAAATCACATTTGAATAAATTGATAATTAATTAGGGCAGTAGGTCATACCACCATTATACACTTGTGCGTCTGTACAGAAGCCCAACGTGTTTCAGTTGCTTTCTGTATCACAGTGTCTTCTAAACACCCTTTGACTTTCTCTGTAAAATCCACTTGTATTACAGAGTTTTCCCCCTTTGTGTGCACTTCCGCCGACATGCGTGGACTTGCATGTTCCTGCACAGGAAGATCTCAGTTGTAGTAGAGCAGTCTGTGGCTTCATCTGTTGAGCTGTAAAATAGCTTCCATCCACATCCATCTGTTTTCACACAACATGTCGTTCTGAATAGCTGCTTTCCACTGGATAGAGTATTGCAAAGGTTTCCTGAGGATTTTTACTTTGTTCAATTGATGTCAAGTTCTCATGAGCTACATTGGCCATCCCATGGCCAATGTAGCTAATGTATAAAGAAGTGAAATATTTCATATTTTCATAATATTTCATAAATATTTCGCGCACCTAAACCCCCTCCCCTCTTCCCTTTTCTTTCTTCCCCAGCTACCCAGAGAACGGCGTGGTGGAGATGCGACCGGTGGATGTGCGGCCACGTGCCAGGACCCTGCTGCGGTGGGACCAGCTCCAGGTGGGCATGCATGTGATGGTCAACTACAATATGGAGACACCCGATGAGAGGGGCTTCTGGTTCGACGCCGAGGTTCAAACCCTCAACCAAACCTCTCGCACCAACAAGGAGCTCCGAGTCAAGATCCTCCTCGGGTGAGGATCTTCCTCCTAGGTGGGAGGGTGATGCGTTGGCCAGAGGGGGGTGATTGCTGCTTAATTTTCTTCATTAAAATACGTGCTTGGCCAATTTTTTTTGTTTTTGTGGCTTAACAAGATGTGTGATGTGTGTGGCATGACACCTGTCTGTAACAATCTCAATAACTCATCTCTACATCTTCCTCTTTGATTTTTTCTGTTCTTGTGCTTTCATCACTATCTGTCTCTCTCTTTCTCTTTGTCTCTCTGCCTTTCTCTCTCTCCGTGTCTCTCGCCCTCTGTCCAGGGGTCCTGGAGACGTGATTGGGGATTGTAAGGTTCAGTTCCTGGATGAAATCTACCAGGTGGAGAAACCAGGAGCTCGTGCACTCTCAGCTGCAGATGGACAATTTAAACGTATGCACCAGACTGCACACAATAATACACACGTAGTGAAACCAGCAGCAAAACTTGTCCACGTCATTTTTGAAGATATGTTTTAGAACTGCCATACCATAAAATCATCCCATGTTCACACTGTGTATGTGCATGTGTGTCTGAATGTTTCCTCTTTGTTCCTGGCTCTAGGGAAGAGCGGGCCGGAGTGTAAGCACTGCAAGGCCGACCCTGAAGCAGAGTGTCGCTTCTGCTCCTGCTGCGTCTGTGGCGGGAAGCAGGATGCGCACATGCAGCTGCTGTGTGACGAGTGCAACATGGCGTTTCACATCTACTGCCTCAACCCACCACTGGCCAACATCCCAGATGACGAGGACTGGTGAGGGAGAGTGTAGCTGAGCAATTAGCCACAAAATCCTGTGTTACACAGTAATTTTAAGATTTATCAATGGTGTTTGGTATGAACTGATAGGGATTTAAGCAGTAATTAAGTGGTGACCGAGGTTAAAGTCAAATATTAGATAATGACATAATGACGTCACAGGTGTGAGTGTGTCTAATGCAGCAGCTTTGAACGTCTCTCTGCCAAACAGAAATGAGGGTGTCAATAATTGTGGTTTTTTTTGGCAGTTACTGCAGTTGCTGAGAGGAAGATCCCCACCCTCCATTTCTTTTTCCAGTATCATGTGTTGCAGCATAGCTAAGACAGCAAAAAGCTTAACACACAATTGATGGCAACATTTTCTAACCAACTCTTGTCCCTACTTTTCAGTATATATTCAATTTAAATGTTTAAAGATCCCGATTTAAGTTCATGCCACATCTCTCTTTAGCGTACTTATTTTCATATTTTGAGTGTCTTGTGGCTGATTTGGGGAAGCATGTCTCCTCTTGTACTGTGACTTGTTTTTGCCACAACAAGCCCACCACATTTGATTTGATTTCACTTTATTATCAGAAAAAATGTTCTGAAATTTGTCTCGTGTCCCAAGCTGTACATTTTTTTCACTTTCATAAGCAAACACAACACCTGAACAACAAAAACGACAACTAAATAAATACGACGGAAATATAACACATCAGACGTTGCCAATAAGTAGCCACTAAACCGAAGCCTACTTAGAGCCCAAACTCTGATTTACAGGATGAGGAACAAAAGATTTCTTTAATCTGTTCAGTCTTGCTGTTGGACTCTAAATCTTCTATTTGGTGGCAAAAGCTGATGTTCTTCAAATAAAATATGAGGGGGGTCTGATGTAATATGCTCATTTGTTTTTGTTGATTCCCCACACAGGGATTTTTCAATTTACATAATTGTCAAAATATGCTCATCCAACCATTTATTGTATGGAAAGCACAGATCTTAGATAGATCATACTGAACGTAACCACACACAAAGGTAACTAATGGATTTTTGATGTTAAAACAACATCTCCACATTATTATCTAGGGCTTAGTTGTTATCAAACTCACATACCTGCCTACAGACACAGCAATGATTTCCTCTCACTCTGCCAGGTACTGTCCCACCTGTAAAAATGACACCAATGAGGTTGTGAAGGCCGGAGAGAAGCTCAAGGCCAGCAAGAAGAAAGCCAAGATGCCTTCGGCAACAACTGAGAGTCAAAGGGACTGGGGAAAGGTGAGACCCAGGGGCAGCCTAAGGTACACACTCACCGGTTGGACTGACGGCTGCCCTGTAGGACTGAAAGTAAATTTGACAAGCGGGCCTGAGAGAAGGCCTATGGATCCTCTTCAAACTGCCTAGAAAGAGAAAAGGCTAAGTGGATCAAAATGAAAAAGAAGTTTGTGTCAAAAGGTTTTCGGCAGCCTGACTTTTTTCCAGATTGTTTTCCAAAAGTCTGCCATCACTGAAATGCCAAAATAATAGAAAAATGCTTCAATCTCTTGTACTGGGCACATGTAGGTTTAAGTGGCCTTCTCAGTATAAGAGATAGAAAAAGAATTTTCATTTTTCCGCCAATCAGCTTTACACTGTGACACTTGCTGCAGCAGTCAGTCAGTTACAAAAAAAAAAAAAAAAAAAGCATCACATCGCAACAAGATTACTGGGAATACTTGATAATCAAGTCAGCATTTTTGAAATGATACATTTTTTCATCCGCGAATGGCATTTCCAAATGTACCCACTCGAGGCTGAATTTTTGTCCGTCTGCAAGTCAGTACAAGAGCATCAAATGGCTGTTTGAATGTGTTACACATCAGGAACTCCAAACAAACAAATAGTCGCTTAAAAGAAAAAAGGCGTAGACTTCCTTTTCAGGGTTTTTATTCAGGACCATGCATTTTATTTCATTTACTTCCTGCAAACTGGTTTATTCTTAAGTGTATTTATGTTTTTAATATTCATTGCAAGTTGTTGTTTGCTCTGTGTTTTGTGTTGTGCTTGATCGGAGATAAATGGTTTGCTTCATGTTAAGAGTTTTGCGTGTACCGCTTTGAAGCTTTGCCTGAGCGCACCACAGCTCGTTCTCTCAGATCAGATGATCAGATCAGAAGTTTTTGATCCAGTCAGCATTACTTAATATCTACTTAACTTTAGATCATGCTCCTGGAGTTGATTAATGATGTTGGCTTGAGCTATAGCGTTTGGTTGCAAATGCCTAAATATTTATCATTGACTAATACCTTGTCAGATAATCCTAACATGACTAACACCTTGTACACCTCCTCCCTCCACTTTTTCGTGATGCTAGAGGGCAGGGGCCGGAAAATTACATTCAGACTTTTTACTTTTAGTTGGCAGAAAGAAAATTCTCTCATTCTACTTGCTGAGGCAGAAAATGAGACAGCTGACATGTATTTAAATTTGTTTTATAAAAAAAAGCATCTGCTTTAAGCACACTGTTAAATATTTTCCTCAAAATCTCCTTGGTCTGCTCATGGCAACACTTTGAGATATTGTGTGGCTCGTTTCCATCCTGGCCTGGCTGTCTCCCTGACGCTCTGCTCCATGGTGTAATGTGAACAATGCCATTAAGCATGACTTAGCCACTTTCCTGGAACTGCCAACGGAAAATAACTCCTTTTCTTTACCAGAATGCTCCCTTTCTCTGTGGACTAATTGAAAACAGCCTGGCTTGTGTGTCTGGGCACATTTAAGTGCTGTGAGTCACACAGTATTTATACTTGACATTCACATTATCGCAATTTTATAACCCTTAAATAAAATTCTTTTTTCTCCGCTAAAAGTTTTTGTATTCTCCTTTTTGATGTCCCGTGCGCCTCCTAAGTGGAATGCTCATCATTTCTGAAAGTAAAACATCCTTTGTCCTCAAATTTTCATTTTAATATTTAGCAATATTTGACATACACATCATCTCCCTGCTCTTAAACACTACATAACTATGATCTAAAGGCATTTGCGTGCATGTGGACCTTTTTAATGGTATTTTTGTGCACGTATCTTAGATTCCTTTTCTCCTTTTTTGATGTAATTGCAGGGTATGGCTTGTGTGGGGCGGACTAAAGAATGCACAATTGTTCCTTCAAATCACTATGGACCCATACCTGGTATTCCTGTTGGAACCACCTGGAAATTCAGAGTACAGGTTAGCTGTCCTTATGGCGAATTACGTATTAATTAGATATCCTCTGTCTATAGATAAAACCAAGAAACCAAGCCTTTTCTGACTTTCCCATCCTATATTTTATGTACTGTCAATATAATTTCATTGTGGACTATATTGCCATTTCATGTTATCAACATGATCTAAAATCCTTTTACCCCTTTAGGTGAGCGAGGCAGGTGTTCACAGGCCACATGTCGGCGGTATCCATGGGCGCAGTAACGATGGCTCCTATTCACTGGTGCTGGCTGGGGGCTTTGAGGATGAAGTGGTGGGTTGTTTGTATTTAGTTTGTGAAGATATTCTACCTCTGCAGTCGTGTGAAGCAGGGGGATTTTCCTTTGGTATGGTATGCCAATCACTTTATAACCGTTTCTGTGATCCGTCGTAGGACCGGGGAGATGAGTTCACCTACACAGGCAGCGGGGGTCGTGACCTCTCAGGAAACAAACGGATCGGAGAGCACTCTTTTGACCAGACCCTGACACACATGAACAGGTACGACACTTAAAGAAGGCCTTCCAACTAAATACGTTTGAGCATACTGGTATGACTCCTTACTCCAATGAGTAAAGAAATTTCCGCTATAGTGTAAGAGTCTAAGTTTAATATTAAAAAATACGAAGACTTCTTCTGGACCTCGTCTCAGTTCAGGCTGAATTTCTTCTTTAAATTCTGTCAGGTTAGTCAAGCTTAAATGGTTAAACTTGCGCTATTAAAAAAATACTCATACGATGTATTATCTGAAAGGTATTTTATTTAAATCATCATATCCCAGGGCAAGAACTTAAATTGGGCCTCATTGGTCTAATTTTGCAGAAGTAATTTTAAAAAAGGTAAAGCTCACAGGTTTTTCTCTCAATAGCAATTGATAACTTATTCAACAACATCCGTAATCCTTAGACAGACCCAGTAAACACAAATCTCTTTGGCTTGGATCCTGACTCCTGCAGGGCATTGGCTTTAAACTGTGATGCACCTCTGAATGACAAAGACGGAGCAGAGTCAAGGAACTGGCGGGCAGGAAAGCCGGTGAGGGTCGTGCGCAGTTCCAAAGGTCGACGTATCAGCAAATATGCTCCCGAGGAGGGAAACCGCTACGATGGTATTTACAAGGTACAGACACATTTTTGCTAGAGGTTTTTATAAAACATCTGCTTAGTTCAAGTGAAGACAATCGCGAATATGGACTGGAAATGTAGGGAGGGCAATCAGTCCCAAAATCCTAGCACTGTAACTAACCTCATGCTCCAAAAACCCACTTTAGAAACTAGCTGAAACTCCGCTTTGCACCGATCTTAATGTTGACCCGCTTCAGAAGAATCAAAAACGGCTCTCAATTTGACGCATTTAGTGCTACTCTGGTTGCCTGTGAATTTTAGGTGGTAAAGTACTGGCCAGAGATTGGAAAGTGCGGTTACCTGGTGTGGCGGTACCTGCTGAGACGGGACGATCAGGAACCGGCACCGTGGACACCTGAAGGACTGGAGAGGATCAAGAAACTGGGCCTTGCCGTTCAGGTTAGACTGCAAGTGTGCCTGCATGTGTGCGTTTGTGTGTGAATTTCACTGTATAGACACTACAGATATCCCCTAATGCACCTCGATAATATAAACATCTGTTTAGATACGACATATATACATATAGTATACACACACATACAGTATATGTGTAGTATGTCTTTCATGCTTGTTACTAAAGGCTGCTTTGGAAAGCACCCGCAATTTCCTTTTGTTTGCGGTCTTTTGCGTATGTGCATCTCCAGTTTTCAGAGGTGAAAATAAGATAGCAGTCCACTTGGGTCTCACGTATTCTCCCGTGCGTCCGCAGTACCCGCCCGGCTACTTGGCAGCCATGGCTAACAAAACAAAGAAGGAGGCCTGTGCCAGACCTGGACGTGGTGGGCGGAGTAAGCACTATCCTGGGAGGGGGAGGCCACGGAGACAACGCAAGATCAAGGAGAAAGAGGAGAATGATGAGGAAGAGGAGGACGTGCAGCCAGTGGCCAGTGTGGAAGAGGAGGAGCCGCAGAGTAATGGAGAGCAGAAGACAACCAGAAATAGTGGTGGGTGCTTTCACAGTTGAAGCTCAAAGCAGGTCAGACAAGGTGTTGTGAGAAGAGGACAGGTGAAAACAGCATGAGCTGTGAAACTTCTTTTAAGATAGCTTATAACTATTTTATATTTGTCTGCTAAAAATGCCATCAGGATTTTATTTTCTCCAGGCATGCACCACTGTAAAAGTTGTTTTCTAAAGAGCTCGTTTTAAATTTTCATTATTGTCTTTTATTGTCCAGTTGTAGCTGCCCTTTTTTTTAAGTCTTACTTGTGTGTGTCTCCAGCAGAATCGTCACCAGCAGCAGAGCCTCCCTCTAAACGGGTGAAGATAGAGGAGACCTTCCAGCTGTCAGAGCAGCAGCAGCAGTTGATCCGAGAGGACACAGCCAACAAGAAACTCTGGGATGAAGCCATGGAACACCTTAAGGAGGGACCGGTATGAATCCCAGTACACCCTGACACACTAACACATCTCAGGCTCCTCAGCGCCGTGATCACATAGCATCTCACACAGCAGCATCTGAACGGAGAACTCGGTGAACGTCACTGATCCATGAAAATTAAATTCATCCCCTTGGTCTCCAGCTCTTAACTGCCTGAGTCAGTGTCCCCTTTATTTCCTGATCTCCAGACTAATCAGTCACATCTTTTGTTTGGCAGAGATCAATGTGGGCTTATGCGACTAAAAATGGCAGCATCACCAACATATTTCTGAAAGGATAAGACTGTAATGATCATTTTTTTAAGTTGTTTCTACAGTTGTAACATACCGTGTTTCCCCGTTTGTTTGTTTTTACCTTTTTCATTCCTTTCACGTGTTTCTGTTTGTGTACCTGTGAAGAATTTCCTGCGCAAAATGGAGCAGATCTTCATGTGCGTGTGCTGCCAGGAGCTGGCCTTCCAACCCATCACCACCGTCTGCTCACACAATGTTTGCAAGGTGCGTACTGAGCGGATATGTGCGTAACTACCACTACTCAGGAACCCTGTCCCTGTATTTGTGTGTGTCTTATCTCCTGCTGTCCTCTCTCTTCTCAGACTTGTCTCCAGCGGTCGTTCCGAGCGAAGGTGTACACCTGCCCCGCCTGCCGTCACGACTTGGGCAAGGACTACGTCATGACCCAAAACAAGATGCTTCAGATGCTGCTTGACCAGTTCTTTCCTGGCTACAGCAAGGGCCGATGAGGTCGAAATCACATTTATAAGTAGAATACGTACATACACGCACATAAGCATCCATTCTGTGCACCCGCGTATACCGTCAAGTACTAGAGCTCCACTTTAAAATGCATCACGCACACATACTGTACTTACCCACGGGCAAATGTATATTGCATATACAGCCATTTATGTATACAATCATTCATACACAAACAACCTCAGTAGGGACTGACCTCATCTGTTAAACTTGGACTGACTCCATTAACCACCACCAGCCTGAAATTCAACCAAGGACATTTTTTAACCTCCCTACTCCTGCCAAAAAAACGCACAAAAGGAGTCCCAACTCTTGCACCCACTTGCCATCTCAAGATCTTTATCTTTATAGTTGTGTTGTCCACTGGTTCCATAAATTTGACATACAATACATTGTCAGAGTGCATATTCCTCCCCAGCATTATCATGAAATCAGCCATTAGATTCCTGCCAACCTATACACATTTTGTGTATCATGTACGCAGTTTTACACCAAAATGCTGAGCTGAGTGTTTTACTCAGCCGGCAAATAAAGGTGCTAGGTTAATACAGTGATTCAGGCACAGCAGGACCAGCAATCTCACAAGGTAACAACCCCTGTGCAACATTCGGTATGACCAAGTCGATGATGTGGCTGGAAGACACCCACGAAGTTGGCCTGAAATTAGAAAAGTCAAGAATTAACATTTATTTATATATGAAATAAAGCACACAATCGTTTGTGACCTTGGAACATTTGTTGCTGACATGTGCAGCAGGCTTGTTTTTTAAGTTAATCGAGAGCATTTGTTAGCATCCTGCTAGCTTCTCATGTCACTTGGAATAACGCCACTGCCATGCCTTGAGCTAATAAGAATAGTAAATGTCTCACCGGGGGGAACTTTAAGAGCGTTTTCAGAGAACAGAAATTGGCAGCTGGGTCCAGTTTGTTTGGAGTGTTGGAAGATTTCTGGCTCCAGTAGAGCCGCAACTTTACATACTTAGTGAATGCAACAGTGATCAACAGGCACAACTCTCTCCTTAGATTTTATGTGGAGTCAAAACAAGGCATATATTTCATAAACATACCAAAGACACGAGGCTGTAGAACAGATCAGGGGAAGAAAAACCTCAGAACTCTGCTTTTAAAAAGTCATTTCTGTTGAGTAATCACACCTGAAAATAAAAAGCAATATACAGTGTACTTGTGAATGATCAAACAGAACCATACAGAATGATGATCTTTCTTTAGCAAGGCACTTTCTGTTTTCCAAGCAGCTAAAAATAAATGTACAAGATAAACAAGCACGCACTACTGAGTCTCCCCATAAGAGCTATTGAAACCTCTAACACTGTTGAAATAATTCATTAAACATGAATGTTTAAGACATTAATTTTTTTCCATGTATGAAGTTCTCACATACTAGCACTCTAACTCTTGGTTTCACTTCTTCAGTCCGAAGAAATTGACCAAACTATCCTTGCACATTAGGTGAGTATTTTCTGGTGTTTCCTCTGTCTACCAGAGAAATACTGTAACGATTGAATGGAAATTAAAGAGCAACATAAGATTACAAAAAAGATCTAGCGCCCTGAAATGCTTGAAAAGCGTGAGGTGCGCCGCTTGCACATTCATCTCAGTGACGCCTGAAAGGGCAAACTGTGGTCGTCCCTGGTGTTACCAAGCAACCACAGTCAAGCAGGATTCACACAAAGATGGTTAGCATATATTTTGCTCGGCAGATATAAGTCAGCTATTGTTCTTCCTGTTAGATTGAGTGAAACGTTCACTGGAGAGCTCTGAGCTCCTTCATTTAAAAAAAAAAAAAAAAAAAAATCCGATGGCTGATCGCACAACCAGGATGATGTGAGTTACTTTTTTTTGTCCAATTACAACCGGAAAATGGAGACACGGCTGTCTAAGTCTGTCCCGGTCGAGCCCTGAAAATAAGGGCACTGATTTCTATTCCCTGACGAAGAGCTCTCTAATGAACATGATAGTTATGTGGATCCACACCATCAGAGGCTCAGGGACGGCGCCAAGATGTGCAGTGCTCACCAATACACAGTGTATAAGCTAGACAGAACTGTACTGTTAGACCAGTATGATATTGTCACAAATTGTGAGTCACCAGTCCTGACCCGAAAGACAAGAAAACAGCAGATAGATAAGGGTGCCTTTTGTAGTGCAGACTGTCAAAAACAGTCAAATACCAAAAGTTGGCATCTAATGCTCGGTCAGTTTCCTAATGTAGTAAATTTATTATTTAATCAGGGACTTACTGATTTAAAATAAATATTTGAGACTGTCTCATTCTGGCCAAGTTCTTGCACGGCTACTTATGTTTAGACAATGTTAAACATTTCAGAACTTCTTTTGTTAAATGGGGAGGGGGGGGACTTTAGTAGAAAAGAGTTCAAATTCCTCAGTGTTGTCTTAGTGTTGGCACCAAAAATTAGGTATTGTATTGATAATAGTAATAAACAAACAAAACAACGCACATCCGTACATGGCACAAGTGTGAGCTTTTTAACATGAACAGAGGTTTTCAAAAGCGCTTATGTGTAAGTTGACCGGTGCAAATGGGCATAACACAGTTTTAGTAATACGCTATTGAATGTTTCAATAGGCAGTGGGTTTCATTACAGTCGGATACAACAAACCGCTGAATATATAATAGAAAAATGTGTTTATGTAGAAGGTAAAGATTGAATTGTGTCCTACACAGCACCCCATAGTTAGAACTTTTAACCCTGAAAATTAGAGGAGTGAAATAAATAGATGCGGGACTGGGTTAATCATTTAATGTACATGCTCCTTTCAGCCGATAAAAAGGCCATTAAATGACCAGTGTTAGCAAGTGGATTTGTTGTGGATATTCTGGATAACATAGTGCATGTTTATATGATCAAGAGCATGTGTGGCATATAAAGGGTAAGATCTTGTAGTGCAGAGAGCCTTTGCCTGGGATTCTAAGTGTTTTTTTTTTTTTTAATGGTTTCCATGAGTTTTGTGGCTACAGCAGTTGGACAGAGGTGAATGTTTTATCAAGTATCAATCATCAATCAACCAGTTTGTGGCAGCATTGTCCGTGTGGCTTCAAAAAACAAATGAGAAACATGGGAAACACATTTGTCTCCCAGATCATTATGGCTGCCATCCTATGGCTGACTGGACGTGTGCTTTCCTCAGATGCAGCAGACCAAAAGACGCACGACTTGAATTATCTTACAACAAGTCTGAACGGAGCTCAACACTATTTCTTGACTTTTTTGTTAAAGCTACTTTTGTTTGGGGAAAAATCCCGAACAAGGCACGTTTTTGTATTTATCGCCTACCTTTTCTTATAGGTTATTATCCAGTGGATTCAGCCTGAGCAGGGAAAACTGCCCCCTCCGTATGTTTGAAATGCACTTGGAAGCTTTACATAAATGATAACGTTTTAACCACTGTGGGAGAACAGCTCCACAACAAGGAGGAACAGTGACAGTCATAATCTTCCACAATATTCCTCCATTTCATTTTTACCTTCCTTTTTGTACTTTTCACATTATTATGTGACTCAAAGGGTAATTATGCATTGCTGAATACAGAGGCCTCTATAGCCTGTATAGTATTGCATGTATTATACAGCTGTTGTCCATTTACCTAGAGTTAAAATTGTGTTTGTTTTTTTTTTTTTTCTATATTGAGCAGCTAATGGGGATATACATCTTTTCCAGTGCTGATATGGTACTTTAAAATGTCCAGGGTTGGCAGGTCTGATAGGAACTAAAAACAAGATCATCAAAATAGAGAGCAACATAGCCAGCAGCAGAGCCTCTGCACTGATCTGGGATCTGCACAGAGGTCACCTGGAGTGCTGAAGTTCAGATAGGACATCCAAAATAGTTTCAACACTTGAGTTGTTGTTTTGTGGGGAAATGTAGCCCTTGTTCACTGACACCATCACATTCACCTGGAACAGCCCTCAAGGCAAAGCCATGTTTTCTGTAGAGCTGAGACAATGACAGCTTCAACTGAGGTGGCAGGCTGTTTGTTTGTGGTGATGTCCTTGTTTCTGTTCAGTCATTCAGGATTTTTATTTTCTTTGTATCGACAACATGCAAGTACAAATGCTACTATGGTCTTTAAAGCTAACTGTGATGTGCATTTCTTCCACTGTTGCTCAATCTTGTTCAAAGATTATTTTCTTCCTGCATTGACTGGCAACGCTAATGGCCCTCCTTTCTTTCTCTGCTGTGACCTTCGCTCCCTCTCCTCTCTTTCTGCTGTCCTCTGCTCTCCGTGAACCTACAGTACTAACAATTTTTAGACGTCTTGTGGACGCTTGGCTTCAGTGCTGTGTTGTTTTTATTTCTATTGCACTCTATTGAAGAAAAAAGTTTGAGAAGTCACATTTAATTTTCCTAGAATGCTTACTATTATCTATGTCCGTACGCCATTTTTCTACCATTTTAGTTGCTAATCTTCTATTCGAATCATTAGTCATTTTTATGTGGCAACCTCAAACATTTGCAGCATTCGCCAGTCTGAGGAGTTCCATTGCTTCATATTGTGATCTGAAATTTTATACATGTCATAATAATACTTGATATGTACCTATTAAATATTTGGATTCCAGAAAAAAAAAAAAAGCTTCTCCTCGTTTTGTCCCGTATTTTAATTTTACAGAATGATTTACTGATGACTTTTGACCATTTTCACTCCCACTCCCAAATTAATTTCCAGGTACATTAATCGCAGCTCACTGACATTAAGCCAGCGAATCATTGTTTTCTAAAAGAAGATGAATAAAGTTACCCTGAAAACCTTAAAGATATATAGTATATTTTAAGTTGTTTTTTTTTAATAGAAATTACCATGGTGCTCTTTCCGCATTATACTTCCCACTGCTGGTGGTTAACATTTTGTTCTGATAGCCATGAGATATGTGATACTTTTTTCATGATTAATTTCTTCCATAGTGCAGTTAAACAGGGAGTGTTTGCTTTGCCATTTTGAAGGACAATGAGGACATGAGTTTTAAAACTTTTTCAGGCTTTAAATGAACACTTACTTACCTACTACAGATAATAGTGATTAGGTAGTGGAAATAACATGTCAAATGAGGCAGGTCCACAGCAGATTACAGTTTGCCTAGAGACGGTGAAAGCTATAACCTCTCATATTAGTTTGCCAGTAAATTATTGGTGCCTGCCGCTGAATACCGAGAGCCCCCTTTTAAATGTGCTTTTTGTGATCAGGCAGTTTTAACAAGATACAAGAAGGGTACCACTGGCCAGGTTTCATTAGAACTTGGATCGCAGCTTGAGCTGTGCTGTTAAACAGGAGTGCCGTGTGATGTTTTGCCATTACAAATGGACCACACATTATTTATGAGTATTATGACCTCATACTTAGCATTCATTCCGAACACCAATAAACTATGGACGTTCTTATCAGGAGCACTGGTTGTTCCTTCTGTCTTCATTGAAGGTCCCGCTCAGCCGCACGTGTTTTGAATCTTTTTTCCTAAAGGTAGGCTCAGCCATACTGGATAGAACTTTCAAAACACGGTTAAGAAAGTTGCATGCTGCAGATGCAACTTTTGATATCTGTAGAATGGTCATGTGTAGCTCAGTGTCCTGTGGAGCCTCCTGGTGGTATGAAGAAACATGACACGCTCTGGACGGATGCCCTGCTGCTCTTTCATAACTGACCCGATTTTCTTCACTGAGCAGCACAGATTACAATATGTTGGATACTAGTTACATTATTACTGCAAAGGGCTATTAAATGTGTTTTATAGTGTGCTCCGAGTGCGTGTGTAGATGATTATATACAACACAGGCGCTTGTATTCTAGATCCACTGCGCTGCTCGACCTCCAGCATTTACATCACACAGAATAATAAGATAACTCCAGCTTTATACTGGAGTAGCAATTGAATTTACAGCCCAGGATATTTAATTTCAAACAAAAAAAGAGGAAAAAAACAAAACAAGTAAAGACCCATAGAAGTTTAGTTTAAACATGTTGGCAGGGTTCTTGGATGTGCAAATGAGCTAAATTAAGTACACAGGACAATTTTTTTTGTTTGTTTTATTATCACAGAAGCACAACAGGTACCACTATGCAGGTGAACAACAAACTCATTACTATCATGAAAAAAAACTGAAAAGGAATGCTAATCCAAAAAGAAAAAAAAAAGGAAAAAAAATCCAATCACAGCAATATTTTTCAACCTCCAAAACAAATACTACATTATAGTCAGATATACATGGCAGAAAGAAGCAAAAGCACTTTGGATTATTCACTTTCCTTTCGTTTTGTACCAACACACTCATCGTAGGATCTTGAACTTGAAACTGACACATGCAACAGCATTCATCTTTCCACTCCATCTCTAGTCTAAATGGATTCACTATTCAGCTATGAAGTACCAATTATTGGGGCTGTCGCTCAAAAGTAACGTTTCAAAAAATCCTAATACTTTTAAGTGGATATTAGTGCTACAAAATGAAACTGGTCCCGCTGACACGTATTTGTAATTCAGTTCAGAGAGAAAAAAAAATATTGGACAAATTTTAAAGTCATTATTTAGCCAATCAAAAGAAAGCTGGAGTACCCGAGTGTAAACCTGATGACCTTTGTTGTACATTCAAGAAATGAAGAATCCTCCACCTTATCCTATCATAAAAGGAAATAATAAAAACAAAGACTTGACAAGAAATGGAAATTATATGAAAACTTAACTTATAGCTATAACAACTGCAATATGATTGTAAGTCCAAAAACAAAGGTTCCCTCCTTTTTAGGTGACAACATCAATTTATCTTCAATGAAAACATCATATTAAAACACACAAAGATAGATGGAAACAGGAGATGCACATCTGACATATTCCCTTGAACACAAAAAGCATGGGGGAATGAGCTACTGCCGAGGGTTTAACACAGATGGTGGTGTATATGGATAAGCTGGGACGGGATGGGCAAACATACAATGGGTAAGAAAACGGGAAGTAAGGATGGGGTGGAGGGGCTGTCCAGAGGACTACTCCTCATCCGAGGAGTCCCTGTCAAAATTGTAGGCCATGAAGAAAACGTCGGGTCGAGGTGGGACGAGGGCATGGCCCGGTTTCACAATCTCAAAGCCCAGGAAACTGAAGGTACGCACCAGTTTAGCTGGAAGAGTAAGGTAGGGACAAAAGATGTCACGATGCAGTACGAGTTAGAAAAAAGAAGCCAAACTAATTGTGTATACTGACGGTTGTGTGGATGTTCTGAATGAAAAAGGTGTGCTGGGAAAATGCGGCTGTATGCACATACCACGATCATCTCTGTTCTTGTAAAAGCAGACAAACACGCTAACGACTTTCAGATGTTCTTCAGCATACTCCAGGAGAGCCGCCAAACTAGAGGGGGAACAGAGGGCATTTCCTTAGGTTAGAAAATGGTTAGAAAATTGAACCCTTTAACATGCAGGCACAAACACACAAGAACATTTACTGGTTTCCCTGACTTAATCTTTAGTTTGTCCTTGACAATTGTGTTGTTACTGATTATTGTACTGCTTTGGCTTCCCCTTGTTTCAAAGTGAGCCAAACTGAAACTATAAATCAGGCCAATAACAGATTTACAGGGAATCCAGGCTTGTAGGTCTACAGACAGCCAGGGTCCAACGACATTCCCATCAACTCATAAAAAACATTTTACATAAACATTTTCATAACATTGTTACGTCTTTTATTCTAACTTCTAAGACATACACCTATGTTCCACGTGAGCTTTTTTCTTTCCTCACCTCTCCTTGCTGCCTTCAGGAAGAGGGTCAAGAGGTATCTCCACATAGAGTGCGCTGCTGCTTAGGACAGCATCCCACTGTATTGTCTTGCTAACAGTGGGACGACTTTGGAAGTGGAGTATCCCAGGGCGACCATTCCCTGCTGGCTCCTCCGTTACAGTCAACTTTCGGTCCTGGAAAATAAATGCAAACAATGCATCTGAAAAAACCGCAGTGGTGGTGTTAAATGTATCAGTGTCAAGTAGATAGTTTCTCTCTGGTGTCTGATTGCAATTCAGCTAGGATGGAAATGTTGCCAAAGTAATAACATGACCACATGAGCCTTGCAACTTTGGTCCAGCAAAGCAAATCAGTCTATAAATAAACTGAAATCTCAAGGAGAAAGAAATTGGATTTTGTTTCTCTGCTCAGTGTAAATAACTGAATCAAGTGAAACCTTGGTGTGCCTTCACATGCTGGGTAAACAAACACACGATCACATGACAGGAAATGGTTGCAGTGTAACAGGAAGAGCTGCTATTCTTGACACATTTCTCCCCCTGAAAGTGACAGTTTACACTCGTTTCTGCATCTGCGTTATAGCTCCTCTGACTACATTTAAGCAATAGGTGTGTGTGTGTTTCTAGACTTACTGAGTAGACCGGCCGAGCTGAAGGAGTGTGATCCCGTGTGCCATTCCCTCGCCCACCTGGGATCTTCAGGGGTGGGAGAGGGGCATCAGGAGCACCACAGAGGCCCCGGGCCGCGGGTACTACTACAGTGCAGGGACAGGCTAGAGGGGGGAGGGGCAGAGAGAGGAAATAGTAAATACATTAAAAGAAAAATTAAGGTTCTCTATAATTAAACATGTACCATGTGTTACTATGTATACATGTGTCAAAATGTATTTATAATTCTTATGTAAGATTTTATATAAAAACAAACCTCAAAGAAATGTCATGGAAATCTATTTGGAATAGACAAATATGGACTTTAGCCAACTTTGTCATTGTCTGCCAAAAAGAACTGCAGGCAGCTCACATTTGCTTACTCTTCCAAGAACATGTATGCATGGTCCCTGTAGTTGCTCAAATACGCTCAGGTACTACTGGAAACTAACTACAATCCTTATCCCTACAGATTAAATATGGCGGATGCTTGCATCACACTCTGCATTTAAGCAGAAGAGAGCCTTTGCAGAATAACAACACAAATGTGAAAGGACAAACACTTTCAGCATTATAATTCTGTTCTCTAGACTTAATCTTTAAATTTTGGGGCTATAACAAAATTATCGAGTGCACCTTAATTCTTGTCATTATTGTTATAGTCCCCAAAGTCAAAACAACTGGTAACTGTGGAGACACCTTTTCAGACTAGACCTGGACAGCTCATGCTACCACTTACTCACATCTCATTTATATAACAGTAAAAACCTATGCACTTCTACTGTAGAACTATACATGCTTTTAGTTCTTTGTCTGAGAGGGATGCACTTCTGGTTTATGTCTACTTTTTGTCCCTACCGAGTTTGAATGCACTTATTGCAAGTCACTTTGGAAAAAAAAAAAGGTCTGTGAAAGTAATGTTCACTTAAAAAACACTGCTTTGGAAACAAGAATTGTCTAGTGTTCTCTTTTTGGCCGCATTAACAATAGAATTTTAAGATTATTCAATATGGTTTACCAAAATAATTTTTTCCAAGCATTAAACTTCAACAAAAACTGCAGCTACTAACACTTAAATGCTCAATTCACAACATATGTTACACCAGCGGGCCTGGGTGCTCATTCAGACCGCTTACAGTTTATATTCCACAAAACAATTCCGCTTTGTTTACAAAGTTGTTAACATTTTTTTTTCTTTTTCTTTTAAAGAGTGGTACTCATGCAGCAGGATGCGGTGGGAGGCAACCAACCCAAAAAATATGCTGGTAAAAGCACAAACCCAGACCCCAATTCTTAAACTCAAATTTCAGTGTGGTTAGTTTAAATAGCCAGTGTGCGTTCCGCTGTTTTCAGAGACAGTCTCTTAAAAAAAATCTTAATTTGTTGTGCTGAAATTTACCAAATGGTTGTATCTTGTGATGTAGATTTATAGTTAACGTTATATGAGGGACCACAAGGATAAAGTATGAAAATACATGTAATGAAAATATGCTTCTCCTTTGAAGCTGACGGTGAACGTGATCGGGCAACAAGCAACCGGGAGTTGGCTGATTTATCTCTCAATCAAACAATACAGAGGCTGATCTCAGTACATTCATATTTGGCCTGCAACTAATTGTTATTTATATTATCAATTAATCTGGCTTTTATTTTCTCTCTAAATTATTTGTTTGGGGGTATAATATAACAGAATAGTAAAAAATACCCATTGAAAACTAACTAAAGCCAAATGTGACGTCATCAAATTGCTTATTTTGTCCAAAGCCTATAAATACATGTTTTACTGTAAGACAAAGTAAAGCAGCAAATGCTCACAATTAAGAAGCTTAAACTAGAGGATGTTGGGCATTTTTGCTTGAAAAAATAACTGATCATCAAAATTAGGGCTGCAACTATTATTTTCATTATCAATTCATTTACAGATTATTTTTGATCCTTCATTTTGTTTATAAAATTTCTGAAAGTAGTAAACAAATCCTACTATTTGAAAAGAACCGGTGAATCTTCCAAAAGTTTTTTTTTTTTATTAAAACAATTGTTTTGATAATCGATTAACCCTTTTAGTCATTTTTTCCAATCAAAAATAGTGAGGAAAAAAAAAAAAAAAAAAAAAAAACATTCTTTGGTTCTAGCTTCTCAAATGGCAGAATTTGCACCTTTTCTCTGTTTTATATAACAGTAAATTGAATACCTTTGGGTTTTGGACTTTTGGTCAGTCAGATCAAACATTTGAAGAAATCACCTTGGCCACTGCAACTTGTGACTGCTATTTTTTATTCTATTTTATAGACAAAACGATCCATCGCAAAAACTAATCAGATTGATCGATGATGAAAACGTTAGTTTCAACCCTCAACTAAACCAAATAATTGTCAAAAATAATCACCAATTAACTTTCTACTAGTCATCAAATAAATCAATAGACTTATCTCTTCAGCTTACAGAACATAGAGTTTGACATCTGTCACTCCAGGGTCATGTTATCTTTCTGGCATTCAGACCGAAACTATAGCTCGCTTAGCATAGGCTGCATTCAGCAAGTATTCAGACTCCTTCACCTTTTTCCCCTCATCAATCTACACTCAATACCCCAGAATGACAAAGTGAGAACAGATTTTAAGAAATTTATGCAAATTTATTAAAAAGGAAAAACCGAAATATCACATTGACATAAGTATTCAGACCCTTTACCCAGTACTTAGTTGAAGCATCTTTGGCAGCAATTAGAGCCTTGAGTCTTTTTGGGTATGACGTGACAAGCTTTGCACGCCTGGATTTGGAGATATTCTGCCATTCTTCTCTGCAGATCCTCTCACGCTCCGTCAGGTTGGATGGGGACCGTCGGTAGCTATTTTGATCTATCCAGAGATGTTCGATTGGATTCAAGTCAGGGCTCTGGTTGGGACGCTTAAAGTCATTCACAGAGTTGTCCCAAAGCCACTCCTGCATTGTCTTGGCTATGTGCTTAAGGTCCTTGAAGGTGAACATTTGGCCCAGTCTGAGGTCCTGAGTGCTCTGGACCAGGCTTTCAATAAGAATATGTCTGTACTATGCTCAGTTCAGCTATCCCTCAACCCTGACCAGTCTCCCTGCACCTGCTGCTGAAAAACACCCACACAGCATGATGCTGCCACCACTATGCTTCACTGTTGGGATGGTGTTAGGCAGGTTATGAGTGGTGCCTGTTTCCCCCAGACATTATGCTTAGAATTGAGGCCAAACAGCTGAATCTTGGTTTCATCAGACCAGAGAATCTTATTTCTCACAGACTGAGAATCCTTTAGGTGCTTTTCTGCAAACCGCAAACGGCTTTCATGTGCCTTTCTGAAGAGACGCTTCCGTCTGGCCACTCTGCCATAAAGCCCAGATCAGTGGAGTGCTGCAGTAATGGTTGTCCTGGTAGTTTCTCACATCTTCAGCTAGAGAGACCATCTTGTTCTTGGCCACCGCTCTTATACAACTGCTCAGTTTGGCCGGGTCGCCAGCTCTAGGAAGAGTCCTGCTTGTTCCAAACTTCTTCCAATGTGGACTTATGGAGGCCAGAGTGCTCTTGGGAACCTTCAGTGGAGCAGATTTTTTTTGTTGTAGCCTTACCCAGATCTGTGCCCTGAAACAATCCTGTCTCTGAGCTCTGTACGCAGTTGCTTCAACCTTATGGCTTCGTTTTTAATCTGATAAGCATTGTCAGCTGTGAGACTTTATATAGACACGTGTGCGCTTTTCCAAATCTTGTGCAATCTATTGAACTGACCAAAGGTGGACTCCAATCAAGGTGTAGAAACTTCTCAAAGATGGTCGAGGGAAATGGGAGGCACCTGAGCTAAATTTCAGGAGTGATATTTCATTTGTCCTTTGTAGTTTATTTGTAAAAATATCTAAAATTATGTATTTACTTTGTCAACGTGGGGTATTGAGTGTAGATTGATGATGCAAAAATGAAACAATTTTAGCACAAGGTTGCAATAGAGCAGAATGTCAAAAAAGTGGAGGGGTCTGAATTCTTTCTGAATGTATTGTAGCTGGGTCACAAATAAATATTTTTCATACCTTTGTCTATACGGGATCGCCTGGTTAACCTTTCAAGTAAGGATTTTTAAGACCTTCTGTAAACACATTCAACACCTCAGTTTATCCACTTTTCATCTTCCTTGGTTGTGGGTCTGGGAATGAGCCACTAACCGGAAAAAAAAAAATTTAACTACTAAACAATTTAACACCGCATCGCCGTGTACATCAACATCGCCCTGCCGTCGCGAGGCCTGCAGCAGTAAACTATCAGTTGCGTAATAATCAACCTGATTCAACTGTCAGCTCACGAGACCAACGTGGCCAGGAACGTGCTTAACTGGTGACTTTACTGGCAGGTTTTTTAGCTTGCTGTCATTTTCTCCTGCCTTTCCAGGAGTCACCAAATGCTACAAATACTGACTAAGGTTAAGTCTGCGCCTCATGGACTGCCTGTCATGTCAAGAGTCCGTACACCGTTGAACGGACGAATTTTCGACAACAAAGTTACCAATTTCAAATATTTGTGGCTACGTTTGTTCCGAGTTGAGTCTTTTCGTTAAATATGGATGTCTGTTTGGTCTTTAAATCGACTTGAACGCGACATCTGAAACAATCTTATGTAAGCTCCTTATCTTTTGTCAGGAAATCTTTTTCAGTACGTTGCGTAGCAAGATAAAATAGCTATTTCTTAACCTCTCCTCCCCATTTGACCAGATAATTAACGTTATCTAAATTGAAACGTTGACGCTAACTGGCGTAGTTAGCTACACTGACGTAACAAGTTCGACGACGTTTGTAGCTAACGTTGGCTAATGTAACGCTGTTCATGTTGTTTCTCGAGCCAGCAAGTGACTGTACGTACTTTTAACATTACAGTTTATTAAATAACAACATATCTATGGCTGTGTAAAAAGGTAACGCCGGAGGATCAGTGATTCAGCATATATATAAAGTATACATAATATCGCGTTTTACTTCCGCTTTTCTGTGGCTGCTAGCTGGGTTAGCTTAGCCACCCCTCCCCCACATCACGGTTAGCAGTTAGCCAGGTGAGGTACTTTTCATCGTTTACTTACTTCCCAATCATGTCACAGATACCGCTACTTAAATCCGCCATGGTAGTAAAATATTGCTGTTTTCCTTCTTTCTCGCGAGCAAAGCAATGACTGTTTAGGATCCGCTGGAGGTTGGATTTTACCATCCGGCCTCGGGTAGAGACACGACGGCCTTACTGCTCTCTGCGAAGCTCAGCTAGGAAGTGATCGATCGGACAGTTGGAGCTGGGAGAAAAGAAAGGAGTCAAGCTACCCGCACTAACAGATACACACTTCCTCTCTGACTTCAAATAAATGTCGTGTAAATGAAAATGCCTTTATTTGGTAATACATGGTGTACAGTTTGTGTACAATAACAGACATCACATTTCTAACATTATGAAAACGGCCACTGGGATTTCAAATTACTAGTTACTGTACATCTTCAATGCCTGTAGCTGCATTAATACCATGCTGCTTTAAAGAAAGCAACCGTCCTATCATAAAACAAAATTCCTATTTATATGAGAAATAATGAGGGATATAGGTAATACATTTTTAATGTGCTGGGTTTTATATATACTATTTCATTGCCAAAAACCACGGCAGCGGGACTGTAACAAGGATTTTAAAACAGCTGAGGTCATGAGTCCAAGGTTTGTCGCCACTAATAAATATTTGACCAAAAAAAAAAGGTCTCAGTATAGTTTATTTATTAAGTTAATTGTTCGATTATAATTATTTCTCTACATTTTATTTTCCAACATTGAGATCTAAATGCTGTTTTTAAAGCCTCTTCCACACTAACAGGAATATCGTTCGGAATATACTAAATCCCAGAATACTAAATCCTTTTTTCTTTTTTGTACTTTTTATGCTGGGCTAAGCATAGCTACATTTAAACATGTTGCATTTTAAAAATATACGGGAATCAGCCTATAAAATATCCACAGAGTGTTAATTTTTAATTGTACAGTGTGAATCCCCCCAATTTATAAAACCCCCAAATTCTTATAGAAAATAGGCTGCTGAAAGTTGGTGGTGTCCTCAATGATGACTCTAGTAGAGCTAATAAATTATTGAAATTGTACAAACAACATCACAGGCATGATTTGGACACCACCAGTTGAGTCTAGATTGTTTTGTCACACTACAATTTTCCAAGGTCTAGAATGTATCTACACACTCAGGCATTAAGTGTGTTTTCTTACAACTTTCAGGAGATTTATACTGAGATTTTTGTACAACACACCTTTCATGATATGCCTTGGAGACAGATATTATTGTTAAAGTGTAAGATAAAGCTGTTCCAGAGTTGGTCCCTCTGTGTTTCGTTTGTGGCTTTTTAGGCGAGCAGCATTAATAGCCAGTACTTTATTCTATCAACCAAAAATGATTTAACACAAAACTAATCCCTAGCCAAGCACAGGGTATGTCCAAAACCTATGATCTTCTATTTAATCTTGCTTTAGTTACTGAGAAATCAAATACAAATCCCCATTTTCCCCTCTAAAAGAAAAACCGAGTTTTATTTTGAAACCGGAAAACATGGTTACAGCTATGCCCCAAAATAAGCTAATATCTAGCTTCACATTTAGGCTAACAAGCTAACGCTAACCAGGAAAGCTAAAAATGCTAAAGACCATGACAGTAACTTCATCCAGGCATATTAACTGGCCCTGACCTGTGACCAAAGATAAAAAAGCTATAAAGACGCCTGATAAGATCTCGAATACCACTAAAAGATGTTCATTATCTTTATGTTACATATTATTTTTAATGACAAATCTCGGTGTCGAAGCCGTTTATCCCCTTTAGCAAGTCGATCCCGAGCCGAGAAAACAAATAGCTTACGTTATGTTAGCTGCCGTTAGGCTAGCGGCTGTGTGTTTACGGGGACGGGGACGGGGGGGGGGCGTCTAATGGAAAAGTACCAAGGACAGAGAAAAACTTAGAACAAAGAAACTAAAGACTTGCGATTTCCTTATGATTACTTAACTCCCGTTGTTGTTAGATTTCATCTTATGTTGATACTTTGTCAGAAGAAATTAAAAACAGTTTTAGTTATTTTTTAGGTATTTGTACTTTGAGTATTTCCAATTTATGCTACTTATACTTATAGTCTACCACAATTCGAAGGATCACTCCGCTACATTTATTCGGCAGCTATATTTACTTTGCAGATAAAGATTTACATACAAAGCATATACAGTTTATATGATGATTTATTATAGATTAAACTACCCACCAGTATATAAAGCAATCCAACATTGCTTCACCTTGACCGACTAAAGCATTAAAGTAATGCTTGCATGCTATTGCAGCAATAAAGATAATGCAGTGAAAAGTTTATAGAATGCTGACAGGTGCCATTATACATAGATTTTCGATACTTCTGTACTTTTACTCAAGTAAAAATTTAAAGGCAGGACTTTTACTTGTAATAGGATATTTGCAATGTCGCACCGCTGCTTTTACTTAAGTAACATTTTGAATACTTTTACTTGTAATGGAGTATTTATAGTGTGGTACTGCTACTTTTACTTAAATAAATGATATGAATAGTTATTGCTCTCCTGGGTGTGTTCCTGGGTAAAGTTAATGTGAACCATTTATTAACTTTTAACTAAATGGTTCACATGAAAGTTAATGTGTTAATGAATTGTTTGTACATGTAAATGAATCAACTGGTGGTAAACTTGTTAGATGGTATGGTTGGCATAATGACATTTAATATTTGAGTTGGGGGAAAAAAATCTATTTGTAAATCTTTTAACAATTTGCTTGCCTAATAAAACTTTCTTCAGCTAAATACCAGGAAAAAATCTGAATCAGTTTCAGGGCCCATGTACGTTGACACATACGAGGAATCTGACTCCAGTTCTCAGTAGCTTTCAGCAGACTTATAAACAGTGCAGAGAAAGCATTTACAAACATAATAAGATATTATGATAGAAGAAAAATTTACATTATCTAAAAAACGGTTAAAACATTAAAATGCTGCTTATATGGTAATCTATAAGGGATAATTATCCAATAATATACTAATATAACACTCTGAAAGGGGATGTTCTGTCTGCATAAAGTTTTCTTTTGTTAAAAGATATCATAAAACTATTTTTGCCTTGCCTTACATTTATTTTTTTATGTTTTAAGTACATTTTGCTGATAATGCTTTCAAATTAAGTCTGAATGCAGTACTTGTAATGGAGTATTATTTCATTATAGTGATGTAGTGCATGAGTTTTCTGTTGGACTGTATTACATTGCACAGGGAGTTCATTGAATTCATGTTAAAGGGATAGTTCCACATTTTAGTTAACACACTTATTTCCCGTTCTTGTAAAAGTTACATCAGAATGTCCTTATCACTCTCAGAGTCTGCACTCTAAACATGAAACTAGCCAGCAGTTGGTTAGCTTAGCTTAGCAGAAAGACTGGAAACAGGTGGAAACAGATAGCCTGGCTCTGTCCAAAGCTAACAAAATCCCCCTACCACCACCTTTAAAGCTCACTAATATCTTATTTGTTTAGTCCATACAAAAGAAAAAGAGTAAAAACAACAGTATGTGGTTTCACGGGGGTTACATGCCTGACCATTTCTTGGCAGGAGGTGGTGGTAGGTGGATTGTTATTGTTGGACGCAACCAGTTTTACCGTTTCTCCCTGCTTCGTGTTTGTGCTAAACTAAGCTAACCCGCTACCAGCGTGCAGCCTCACATACCTTACAGACATGGAAGTAACGATCTTCTAAGGAAACTTAGCCTATTCCTTTAATTGTGAACAAAATCCGCTGAAGATTGCAGACTCATTTTCTTGTCAATTTTGTGATATGCTCACATAGGGGTGGTTATACCAGTATGTGGAATGTCCCCACTGGGTAAACAGATTCCAACTCTCGGCAGTTAGGGTTGGGGTGAATGTTAAGTTCAGGTTTAAGGGGAAACACATATAAACTGGGAAACCGACTTCTTTCCCCCCCAGAATCTATTCCCGAGCATTGGAATCTAACGCCACCCGTCCTCCGCCTGTTTTTGTGATTTGTTTTTCATTTTTCAAGCGCCTTGACCGGCCTCCCTCTCGTTCAAGTTTGTCCCTCAGCGCAATCCGTCGGTCGTCCAGAGGAAGAAAAAAAAACAAAAGCGACGCTTGCAGCTGATGTACCGCTGGCTCAAAAATGGAGAGCGACACCACTGTCAGGAGAATAAAACCCTTCGGGACGCAACATTTTGTAGCACAAGATAACAACGGTTCTCAAGACCGGTGCGGGAATAACGGCTACAGCGGTGACCCGAAGAGGAAGCCCGAAGTGAGCCTGTACCTGCTGCGGGAAGGGCTGGCAGCTTCCCTGGTGTCAGTGTTTATTTTGGTGCTGTGGGGACTGGTTCACTTGTCGTTACAGCAGCTCGTCATTGGAAAGCCGACCGGCGAGTTCAACGCGGTGAGGGCCAGGTGAGATTTATCTCTGCCTACTGTAATTCTCGCCTCTCGGGGCTTTCTATGTTCTATGCTAACCATCTCGCAGCATTGCAGCCCCGACTAACCTTTCCTCTAGTCTGGCAACAGACCCGCCTAGAAACCACTACCGGGTGTCGCTTCAACCTCCACGTCCACTTTTACCTCCAAGGTAACCCCCAGGACACACAGGTGTGTAAACGGTGTGTAACGGTTAGAGGAGTTTGGGCCAGGAGAGAGGAGGTACAGCAGTCTCTACGAGTGAGCCGTAAATGATGTAGCCTCCAACAAGTAAAACACATCTCCTGCTCTAAGCCTGTTAACTGACCCCGACATTCAAGAACAAGAATGTTATTACATAACCTCGAAATCCAAACTTGCAAAGTGCTCAAAAAGTAGACGTTTTTGCCGGTAAGGTAACGCAAGTTTATTTATAAAACATTTCAGAGAGTGCAATTCACGCAATTGAAAGTGCCTTGTGTGACGCGTTAAAGCATTAAAGTAGGAACAACAACACAGACATAAATTAAAAGGGTATAATTGTAATCAAAATATCTGGCTTGTGGAAGACGTCTCCATGGGCTCTGGGAACTTTTGATAGGCACATATGTTTTCTAATGTTTTATAGACGGTTAAATCGGTTATAAACTGTTTGAAATATAATCCATAGATTGGTTGAGAATGAAAATAACCATTAGCTACATCCCTACTAAGACATTTTTTAAAAATCATCTATTGTGTTAAAGTTGATTTAAAATTTCTGAGGGTGAGGAAATTCAAGGTCAAGGTTGCTGAAAAGAGACATGTCAAAAAAAACGCTTGCTATTATTCTGTATAATAACCATTCTATTTATAAAAAGACATCCACTGTTAAAATAAAAAAATTCTAAAATATATATTGATATATATTATATATTTTCTAATGATAAAGCATGACCATGAACATAAATGAAAAACATGGCAAAAAATCTATTAAATAATAAAATAAAATGCAGCCTGCGCGACTATAGAAAACATCATCAACGACATCCTGTTCATTAAAAGAAGCTTTAAAATTTTCAGTTAAACCAGCCACCTAGTTTAGCAGTGCAACAGTGCATCGGTTTTTCAGTCCCTGTGTGAGAAGGAGAGGCAGGGATTATAGCACTGAATCTGAGGTCAGCAGGGCTGTGGTTTAGCTCTTGAAAGTGCTGGGTGATGAGATTTGCCATCATTCGGCTGGTTGTTCCTCTTTGGTCACAATTATGGCTTTCATGAGTCCATGCCTTGCAAATCCAGTTTTGAATCATATGTATGAAAACGATGCCTCAGAGTTTCCTGACATAGACATAGACAGAGAGACACACTCACAGTGACTCATTGTCTTTAACAAAACATTGAACTGCAGAAAATTAACAAGATATACCATGATGTTGTGATGGAACGAGTAGGGTTGGTTTACTGCCCCTGCACAGTTTCGCAACAACATAATATTCTCTTCCTCTTCTCTCTCCTGCCTCACCTCACGATCTAGACGGCACTTGGAGCAGATCACCAGCGTCGGTCCGCGGCCAGTGGGCAGTCAGGAGAATGAAGTCCTGACAGTGGGCTACTTGTTGGAGCAGATTGAGAACATCCGGGTCGAGACCGCAGCAGGCCCCCATCAACTCACAGTGGACGTGCAGCGTCCCACCGGCTCTTTCTCCATCGACTTTCTTGGAGGCTTCACCAGCTTCTATGACCGTGTCACCAACATCGCCGTCAGGCTGGAGCCCAAAGGTGGCGCGAAGCATCTCATGCTCGCCAACTGCCACTTTGACACAGTGGCCAACAGTCCAGGTATAAAAAGGTTCATCCTTCTTTTTAACTAGTCTGCCTCTTTCTTATGCGAGGGCTTCACTGAAGGCATAGAAAGTGGGCTAGCTTTCTAATTATAAAGGTTTAAAAATGAACAGTTGTAGCATGCAGCTTTGCATGTAAGTACATGCGGAAAACCTTCACACACCTGCATGCCTAATTGCCATCTTGTACATTGTAAATGGTGACTCTGTGGTTTTTCAATGGGCTCTAATTGTTGTGGTGAATGTTCTGGAAAAAGTGATCAGTGATTTATAGACCTGTCCCTTCAGGAAGCTGTTAGGATAGAAGTGGAGCCGTGACTGATTTTTAAAAACATCTGACAGCCATTTTCTATGTTTTTTGTGTTCCCGTTAACATTTCTAATCATCACACCCTTACAAATCTTGCAGCTCGTCTCCTCACAGTGTGTAGAGGCCTTGCAGTTGGTTTGCAAAATCTTTAGGTGTTTTGTGATGATGATAATACCCTCATTTGTCTCCCTCTATTATGAACTGTAGTCACGCAGAGTGAAATTTAAACTGCCACAGCAAGCCAATCCAGAAGATTTGGGTCTAAAGTACTTCTTGTAAATTATTACAAACAGCCACATTGTGTTTTTAACAGGAAGTTGCTTAAAGCACAGTAATAACAGTGTTTGTTGATGATTGCTACCACGTTGTGGTATGTAGTCATAATTTCTTTGTCTTGTTTTAATTCAGGAATTTTTTGCTGTGTAACTCCACACCATAGAGCCTGTTGGCGAGACATGTTTCGCTGTTCTCACACACACAAACACGCACACACATGTGCACACACAGCTTCCCGGGCAAAAGGAAATTGATCCAAGAGGCGTGGGCCAGAAAGATACACATACATTTTCATGTCCACCTCTCTCTGCAGGACTTTGATTTCTTGGAATTTTAAACACTTGTTCGTGTAAGAAATAACAGAGAAAGAATAAAGGAGCAGTACGTTGTTTTGCACATATTTTTGTTGAAATAGGTTGATTATACTCTATGTGCAGGCAAGCATGGTCTTCACAGCAAACGAATAATGTAAGTCAGAGTATGTATTATTACTTTTTCAGGCTTTGATTTATACATGGCATCTTGTGAACTCTCAAAGAACTTTTTAGGGAAAAGGATTAATATGTCGCTGACATAAGTGGCAGTGACAGGAGCATGAATGGTGCCTAGACAGACAGTGTACAGGCTCCCACCCCCACCTCATGAACACATGCAATCCAGAAAGCCGGAGCACATGATGTCTCAGTTTGGCTCTCTGATCTTTAAGTAGTTTTTTTCCCTTTCTTTGCATTTATTCTCAGTAATTTGGGTTCCTCAACACCAACCTGTCTAATCTTTCCGCATCACATGCCCTACTCGCATGCTCTTTTCTTTTTCTTCTTGCTATTACCCCTTTTCCTGTGTGGTCTCACCGTCATACAAGCAAAGCGAGATGGGTATTGTCGCATTTTTCACATTTGCGCGCAGAGCTGACGCCTTTCATTTTATGTGTTTGTGAATTTGTGTTATTCTAGTGCTCAGCTTTATCGTCTGTATTTTTATCCCCCATTGAGCCACAGGGTTGGGACAAATTGGTGATACAGGTGCAGAGTTGCATGTCTCTGTATGTAAATGCCAGGCCAAGCCAACCTTTTTTTTGCCTGATACAAAGGTGAAAGGCAGCTATGACCTAGTTTTGCCCGTATTTTGAAGGTTTTTTGTATTTTTAACCACCCTTCACTGGTTTGCTTGTCTTAGGTGCCAGTGACGATGCAGTGAGCTGTGCAGTCATGCTGGAGGTTCTCCATTCTCTGGCCAACCAGTCCACTCCTCTTCACCATGGAGTTATCTTCCTCTTTAATGGGGCAGAAGAAAATATCCTGCAGGTAGAATGAAGTGACAAGGACACATATCTTACACTAGGCTAGCTTGTCCATACCACATTGAATTGTCAGTTAATTTAAAGCTTCTTCTCTCCTTCTGTCTTTCTTATTTTCTCTTCTACATTCCTCCTTTTTGTCTTTGTTTCTCTGTTTTCCCCATTTGTCCCTCAGGCCAGTCATGGTTTTATTACCCAGCATCCATGGGCCAAGCAGGTGCGAGCCTTCATTAACTTGGAGGCTGCAGGTGTTGGGGGAAAGGAGGTTGTTTTCCAGACAGGTGATGCACCATTTCTGTTTGATAAGCTGGTCTGGCTTGTTTATGAGCATGCTTTCCCTCTGGTTTGCTCTTCGTGTTTATTTTTGCATATGTGTGTGTTTTCCTGTAGTTTGGAAAGCTTGCAAAAAAAAAAAAAAAAAAAAAATTGAATTCAGTTTTTGCTGCTATTGACATTTCTGTCTCAAGTTGACACTTTTGCAGTCCTGAGAATCACTATCAAGTCTTGTATTATATACCTACAGTATCTGCCTTTATTTTAACCATTCACTTTCTGGCTGGCTGACAGGATCTGTATCAATTACTAACAGCCTGATTATGCTTCCTCAGGTGCCTGTAACATTGCATTTAAATTTTAGACATTATCTGACGGACTTACTTGGCACATCTGATGCAATACATTAAGCAAGCTTAAATATCTACATTGCCAGATCACGAGTAGAAAGTGGTAAAGACAACGGCGGAATGGATATAAAACCACAATATGTCTTTGTCTCCACAATAATTACTCTAAGTCACCAAACTTAGGGATCTTAGTTTTGTCCAATGTATAAAATATCTATCTAAAATATCTTAGTCCAGTATATAAAATGTCCCAGCAACTTTTCCTTCCGTTCCCCCTTAAAGGTCCAGAGAACCCGTGGCTGGTCCAGGCCTATGTCCGCGCAGCCAAACACCCTTTCGCTTCTGTGGTTGGCCAGGAGGTCTTTCAGAGTGGTATCATCCCCTCTGACACTGACTTCCGCATCTACAGGGACTTTGGTAACATCCCAGGTAAGGCCCCACAATATATAGAGTACAGTAAAGAAATTGATGTGAAAGTATAGAGCCTTTCCAAAACAAGAATCCAGTGGCTGATAGATCTACAGAGAAAAGATGCTTTTATTTTTTATTTTTTGCTCAACTTTTTCTATGTTTTTTTTAATTTTTTTTTTTTAATGTCATTATTTGTATGTATGTATTTAATTTATAGGCATTGATCTGGCTTTCATTGAAAACGGTTTCATCTACCACACCAAGTACGACACTGCTGACAGGATCCTGACGGACTCAATACAGAGAGCTGGTATGCAAATAGCCAAATATGCATTCTTACTTACATAGGTGTTAAGTTATGCGTTTACTTAACACTCATTGCAGATATATTGTTAGCTGGTGGGCGTGTCTGTCTGACAAGGAGGACAGCACTAAAATGTAAAAACACTTCAGCAGAAGACTGGTGTGGCGAATACAGCTGCCAACACCATTTTTTTCGACAAAGAGAGAGAAACACATGCTGTGCCTTGTCCCCCAGTTTCAGGTCAGCACTCTGCTGATCTCATAATTTCCCTAAGAACTAAGAAATGCATACACGCATACATACCAGACACAGACTGTGACTTTTGCACTTGCCCTCATTTCCCTCATCCCTCTGTGTTGCTGAATTATTTTGCTTTACTTAGCAGAGAATCCAGTCAGTCAGCACTAAAAACCTGAGACAGTTGGCATCGTTCTTCTCTTCCTCAGCAGCTACTGGACACCTCCCTCCTCTTCTTCTGTGCACTGCAACTTACCATGAAAGGCATGAATTATTAGAGAGAGAAAGCAAGGTTTCAGAGGGATGTGGAAGGTATTTTTAGGCTTTGAAAAAGGAAGCAGTTTTTTAAAGTGGAGGTTAGATACAGTACGAGGCCAGTGGAAGAGGAAGATACGCCAGTAGCTCTGCTCTGTTGATGCCTGTGACAGACTAAGCAGCTCAGCCTTTAGACAAAGTGGGGGCAAAGTGCAAGTTTAGCATTGCTGTAATGTATTGTAGATTCACTTCTGTTACAATATATCCTGGATTTTTTTGTAACAATGATGTCATATAGATATTTTAAAAAGAGCATGGCAATATAACCATGTTATGAGTGTCACTGTGACTAAAATGATTACATATGACTTTTTAAAATTAATTTTATCTTAATTTTCGTTTCATCATAGGGAAATTCAGAAAGGAAAGTTTTTGGTAAATTGCAAGAACTGAACCCTTCATGAACAAGTACATGTGCACTGAGTTGTTTACACCTTTTAGACCACAGTGAGCCTACCAGGTGGGAGAACAATGGAGCTTTGTTTCGCCTGTGCGCGTGCGTGCGTGCGTGCACGCGTGCACTGTTAACTGTGCAGACATGGAGGCAGCGGCACCGAGAGCAGCAAAGATAAAAGAAACTTAGCCTCAGGTCGCAGTTGCCAACACAGCGTCCTCTTACTGGTCCTTCATGTAGCCAGTTTCCTCATCTACATTCAACACCATGATTGTAGGCAATTTTCACGGCAAGTCCTCTACGTGTCCCGCACACTGGTGTACAACTGTTGCGTAATAATGAGAGGCCATTCAGGCTATAAATCAGACTTGCTCTCACTCACACATACACCAACCTACTCTTTCACACACACTACTGTTTGGACCATGAATCATATGTGCTCACTCAAATCACTGTACTCCCTTTTTGCGGCTATCATTCTCACTCTCGCACATCATCCTACTCCTACACACACCATTATACACTCACACAGTACACACAACACAGCACACACATACACACAATAGCGTATGTAAGACAGACCAGTGGTATGTGAGAAATAATTGATTTAAGATAGAGTAAGATAGAATAATTATGTGTGAGCTTGTGCATCTTCTCTTACATATACTATCATGGGAAACGCTATTATGTGAGTATAAGAGTATAGTTGTGTGTTAAAGAGGATTGTAGTGAATGTAGGAGAGTATAATGGTGATTATAATGGTGTTGTACATGTAAGAGGTTGTAGTAGTGTGTGTGTGTGGGAGAGGATAGTGTTGTATGTGCAAGATCATGATGCTGATTGTTAGACCTTACATCTTTCATAACTGTTTATATATTTGCCAATAAAATAAAATATGATTTAATTTTGAAATTAAAGGCTCAACACACAGCAACAGGCCTTCATTTGCTAGTATGTGCTGTATCTTGTTTTTTTTTAAACTATTGACGTGGTGTTTTTTTGCACGTGGTTTTATTACTACTCTCCGGGTGGCTGTGCGGGAATGACAAAGGCCACTACCCTAGTACAGCCTCTTTTGCCGGTCAGAAAGTTATTCTGAGTCATAAATAAACTGACTACTTCACATGATGTGTCTTCTCTATAAAGGATGATCCTTTTTTTTTTTTTTTGGTCATATTGCCCATTTCCTTCCTCTGATTGTGGAGGTAGAATTACAAATTGCGGAAACCAGAAACCAGAGTAGATTAAACTTTGAATTGTTACTGTCTCTCAACCAGTCCCAGTTACAAGTCAGCATCAGGGTCTTCTTGTACCCTCTTACTCTCTGGCTATCCACATGATGCACCTCCTATTCTATAAAGTGGAAATCAATGCAGCTAAATGCAACAGCATTCCTATGTTACATTTCAGCTTTGAACCGTTTGACCTCAGAGCTCGCTTCCTCTGTCTAGGCGACAACATCCTGGCGGTCCTGAAGTACCTGGTAATGTCAGAGAAGTTGGCTGATTCCTCAGAGTATCGTCATGGAAACATGGTATTTTTTGACCTGTTAGGGGTGGTTGTGGTGGCGTACCCTGCTCGTGTTGGCACCATCCTTAACTACATGGTAGCCACAGCAACCTTCCTCTATCTGGCCAGGAAAGCGTCACTGCCAGGGAATGGGGGTAGGTCACAATTTCCCATGGTAGATGTATGTTATGTCATTTCCTGTACTGGATATTTGTGTTGTGTGTTTTCCTCTTTGTGGCTTACTCAAGTGTTTTCCTTGAAAAATGTAAGATAAGAATAGTCCGATCCCAATTTGTGGGGCCAAATCCAAATAGTCAAACTCATTTAATTTCTCTGTAGAAGAGTTTCACGAGCTGCTGTTAGGTCTTCATTTAACATTCATCTCCATCTTTCTCAGGTGGTCGCTATGTTCGAGATCTGGCCTGTGCCACAGGTGTAGCAGTGCTGAGCTGGTTCGTCACCCTGCTGTCGGTGCTTATTGTAGCTCTGCTCGTAACTTTACTGGGCCGCTCCATGTTTTGGTACAACCATTTTTACGCCTCCATCTGCCTGTACGGGGCTGCAGCCACAGGCAAGATGATCCTCATCCACACCCTCGCCAAGAACCTTTACTACGGGGTGAGTGATGGAGTTTTTCTTTTAACTTTGGACAGTAACTTTAGAGGGCTGATCATGTGTGTACATGCAGAATTTTACCTACCCTGTGCCCTGTAAATGTTGCACTTTAAAGTGAAATGATTTTATTACACATATCAGAAAAATCTGAATATGAGGTGTATTCCAAATATCATGAATTGTTAGATGTTGTCATCTACCTAGTGTTTTTACAAATTAATTTCATAGCAATTTATTTGTTGCTTGTTATGTGCAACTATATGAATGCAGTGCTCATCAAGGCTTGTTTTTAGCATGAACTGTGAGCAGTTACACAAAACACTACCATATGTTCAAGATGATTGTGTGATTCCTCAGTAGAAAACCACATTTTGCATCATTTCAGAAGATGTAGAGTGTTTGAGAAATATTTGCTGTGTTGAAGCTGAAAGAATGTTGACCAGCTTGACCTAGATTAATATCTTGAACAAAACTTCTTGTTCCATGAAACATGTTTTTACATTTCAGTGTATAGTTTATTTAGTTCAATATGATGCTTCCTTTTTTTGTATATTATTTGAGATTAAAAAAAAGAAGGGCAAAGTATTTCTCCGAGCATAATATGTAATAATAATCTCTTGATGTCTTGCCCAGCTCACATTTAATTGGGACTAAAGTACGGAGAGGAGAAAGCCAGGCAGTTTCTCTACCTCCATGGTGATTGCAGAACAGCAGCTCTTTGTGCATGTTTGTGTGTGTGCAAGATTATAAGACTATAGATGTACTGTAGTTTTCACACACACAGTTGTCTGTCAGTCACATGAACACACTTATTCACCAGAAATGTATTTACTGCTGTGAACCAACTGACCTGTCTCACTGTGGTTTTTGATAGTTAGCGGTTTAGGGGGGGTATCAGATGTTAGCTTGTCTGCCTTTTAGTAGCATGGCGTAATTCTTGCATTCTTTAAAAGGCAGTGTTACAGACTCTTTTCGGAAAAGACTTCTGTACATTTTAAGAACAGCTAGTTGCAATTCAATGGATATATTGTGTGTTTCACATTTAGTAAATATAATTGTTTATTTGAGGTAGACAACATTACATTACATTACATTGTTTTGTTTTTTGCATCTGGAGCTGCAGATAACCTCATAATGAACTCCAGCTTATCATGGCCATTTTCCAGAAAGGACACAGACCAACCTTTGTCCCATAACGCATAATGTTTGATCTCTTTATTAGTGAAAGAAGATAAAATTAATGATATCTGGATGAGAACTCAAATTTTTACAAATATCTTGGCCACTGATAATTTGGTATTCTGGTTCACTTGTTTCCAACCTTCTTTGCTTGATTTACTCCACATCCAAATATGTTCATTTGAAGCGATTTTTAAACTGGATATGACAGTTTAGCGGATGCAGTAAAAGATGGTTCAGTGGATTTTTTTTCATACCATTGAATTGGCAGTGTTTATGTTGGTTAAGTGTACAGTCATACTGCGACTCTTTGGAGCGGCAGAAACCGTATATTCCAACCATTTAACTGTTTCCATCATTTATCCATTGCTTTTAGCTATTTAAACCACTTATCAGTTACTTCTAGCTAACCTTTTCATCTGTTTATCCATTTAGCTAACAATTTCAAATGTTCATACTATCTGTATCAACCATTTATCGATTACTTATAGCTATTTCAACAATTATCAGTTACTTTTAGTTAACCCAATTGTTTCTCTGCGCACTTGATAACTTCCTTTTTAGCATTCTTAATTACAGCATTGTTCGGGTGTTATAGCTGACTCAATATGTGGATGTTTTCTTTATCAAATTGTGACTTCTGTTTTATCACATTAGTTGAACTACTCCACAATGTTTTCACATACTCCCTGACAACTGCCAAAGTACATTTGTTTGGGACTCACCATTCTGGTTTAACCAGAATGACTCAGAGGCAGGTATCACTGCACCTATTCCCCTACGAGAGTAACTGTAGAAAGTTGAAATAGAAACGATGATTTCTGTGTGGTTGTAGTCTCACATCAATCGAGACCAGGATATGCTCTATAGAGTTGGCCCCTCAGACACTGGAGATTTATTTGTGTGGCAGTTATGCGAGACCATACACTGCTGTATAGATTTTTATTTATTTATTTATTTTTTTTAAAACAGGTGTGTATGTGTAGGGGGTGTCTGTATAACAGCTGTTTTTTTGAGAAATCATTCAACCAAAAGTCAATGTGAGAAAAGAGCTGGATGAGTGTTTCTTGGTGAAACAGAGAGATCTAGTGTTCATTTAAAAGAACAATACTCTGCCTTGTGTACTGGTGGGATGTTGTGCTTTGTAATAATATATTGCAGCAAGCCTCTTAATCAGCCTACAGCAATGCATACATAGGATAGGTCAGTGAATTCTTTGTGCCGTAGTGGAGGTTTTTTCCTGAATCTATTTTTATCGGTTATGTTATTCCTTTTTAGTTCATAGTTTCGGTGTCAGGATACAACCATGGTCGTATCATCAATTCTTTGTTTCTGTTTAGTGTTTATCCACATCAGTTCTTTAATAAATCACTAAACTACATTCTAATTTGCTGTGATAATACAATAAAAGTTAGTAATATTGTTTGTGATGAATGTATATGGGTTTCAGTCTTCTAATATATAGCTTGTACTTGTCAACAGTTCATCTCCTCGTATGAGTAGTTTGTGAAACTTCTTTTCTTTAATGATTTAGTTATGCATTTCAGGGGCTACTTATCTGATGGGTGAGGAGTAAGAGTTGCCCCACACATACTTCACAGACCAATCCTTTTAGCATGCCTCTCTGTTAAGAGATTTTAATCCCAAATAGTTTGAACTGATCTGTACTGATAATTGTGACGCCTTGAATAAAGAAAGGGAAAACCAAGAACAGCTCCGTTAGTCTATGATAATCAGGTGACATGTTAAAAGTAGCAGATGGTCTAACTTTCTTAAATTTGTAAAGAATAGATTGATTATTTTGTCTACATCTAGATGTTTCGATAACATTTCAAAGATTACTGTCATTATAGAAGCTGAGAAAGAAAATGTTCATGGAAAATGATATTTCAAAAGTATATTTTAGCAGTATTTTCCGTGCTGTCTCCAAAATAAATACAAATAAGCACGATTTCTCATGGATATGTCTACAAAATTGAATACAGACACAACATTATAATAAACAGATGATGAATATGTTGCTTCACATCATCAGAATTAATTTCTTTTCCTCTAGGGAGATTTTGTTTTGGCAAAGCAACATTCAGATTTCTCCTCAACTGGTGCTGCACATCCTCTGCTTCCCCACTCATCAAAGCAACATAAATCAATCAATCACCAAAGTCTCTGTTGCAAAATTATCCCGGGTTAAGTCAGTTAAGCACATAAAGCATAAAACCTTATTCTGCTGGAGCAAAATAAGCAGCAAAGATAATAAAGTGAAAAACTAATGTGCACATGCATATCCCTTGTATGTTGATCTCTTGGGTGTGTTTTTCACGCAGGGTGTCAGACTGGTGGAGCTGGGTGATCTCTACTTTGATGTGAGCTTGCTTCTGTGGTGCTGCAGCCTGGTGTGGCTGACCCAGCAGGGCCTGTGTTCAGCCTACGTGCCCATGCTAATGGTGGCCTTCCCCCTGGCCACCAGACTGCTGCTAGCTACGGAATTTAAACACAGAGGTAAACACTCAACTCAACTTTAGTTACCGCGAATGTTTTTCTTAATCAGCATGTTTTTAATTTGAAGAAGTAGTTAGACATTTGGGGAAAAAGGCTTATTTGGGCCTTCTTATTTCCAAAAATGTTGAACTATTCCTTTAAATAAGAATACAGATGAATGTAAGGATTCAGGTGTTATGCCTATGCATGAAGACACTTTGGTTATCTTATAATGTTTTACTATTAAAATAAGTTTATTGAAGTATAAAAAAACTGTGAATGAGGTAATTTTAAGTTTTTGATGACATTCTTCTCATGTCAAATCAGTTTAAAAAAATGTTTTTTTCTCCAGTGGGGTGCAAGGAAAAAATTAAAAAAAAAACACAACGCTTGTACAACCACAATAGTAATCGGACCAGCAATCCCCCTTTATGTTTTAAACTTTGAATATCCAGCGAATCATTTACATACAGAACATGAGCAAATGAGAGTTTAATGAGAGGCTTAACTTTTTGTAATTTTTATGCCTGTATACTGTCAGACATTATACCATAGGCAGCAGAATTCTTTATCTAATAAACTATGCAATTGTTGAGAAAATGAATTAGAAGATTCACTGTGAGACGTATCCATAGTGCTCAAGATGATCATTAATTAAGGCTTTAATGGCAAAATAAGTTTTAAAATCCATCACCGATGCGGTCTGTGAGAAAACATATCATTACTACAACTTTTCCAACTCATTCCAGCTCTGACGTGGCTTCCTCTCATGCACGAGGTGCCAAATATCTTGAAAGCTTTGGGGTTCTCTCTGTAAAGGTCCTGTCATGTCTGATTAAAGCTGTCGACAGTTACATTAAAGACACCTACTATATGACTGAATGACAACAGAAAGCTGATAAATTAAAGAGGGATTCTCGAAGCTGTGGGACAGACAGGAGATTACAGCAGGATGGTTGGATCCCTGGTTCTGTCTGACAAACACTAACCTCTCTATCTTTCTGCAGGAGCATCAGTGAAGTACAGTGTGCTCTACCTGTTGGGCCTGGCGTTGCCATATGTCCACTTCATGTTCCTCATCTGGGTAGTGTTTGAGATCTTCACCCCCATCATGGGTCGCAGTGGAACCGAGATACCCCCTGAGGTGGTGCTGGCCTCCCTGGTCACCCTCGCAACCATTTTCCTCTCCTCTTTTTTTGTGAGTATTCTTATGTACAACAATGAACAACGCATTTGAAATTTTTTTTTTTTTTTTTTTTTTGCAGCAGCAGAGTCATGAGCAGACAGGACAGAATACATGGTTTTATGGTTTTGGTCAAGCTTCTGGCAGCTACATTTTTTAGAGAGTTTACTTTAATTGTTTGACTTTAGATAAAGCAAACCATTAGCTGTGTATAATTGACTGACAGCCGGGTGCCAGTAAATTTTAATTTAATGCTAAATTAGCACATATACTTCGCAAATTTGTCATTTCAAAAAGTGTGCAGTGTATATTGTTCCCCGAGTAACATATAGTATTTTCTCGTCTATTTCAGCTACATTTCATCTACTTGGTTCGGAGCACGAAGTGGATCCTGGCTGGTCTCGGCTCAGTCTTCATCGTCATGTTCCTGTTGGTGTCCTGCGGCCTCTTCTTTCCTTATTCAGGCAGTCCAGACAGCCCTCGGCCTAAAAGAGTCTTCCTGCAGGTTCAAAGTCACAACACACACACAGAAGCACAAACAAGTACACGTAAGCCTATTCGCTTATTCGAAATCTCACATCTTTTTCTTAACTACATGGGAGTCATCCACGTAGAAAGTAGAAATTCTGTAAATTTTTCTTCTCCTCTGATTTTGAAGATATTTTAAAAATTGGTTAAAAAAATATTTAAAGTGAGAAAATACGATCACTCAAATGGAGGAATCATTTCTGGCTGAGATGGTAAAATAAAATAATAGTAATTAAAAATTAAAAATAAAAAAGCTCTGATTACACTCCTCCACTTATAAATCAGGGAGAGCGCCATTAAGTTATCCTGGCTTGAGTATAAAAATCACCCAGTAAAACAGCTATAAAGGGTTGAAGGCAAGTTGAAGGAAAATGTTTTATCCACCACCCTCCCCGCAGCATACAACAAGGACCTTCCACAATCTCCAGGGCCAGGTGGAGAGCCGGGACTCGGGCCTCTGGATAAACAGTTTTGACTACACGGGCATACAGCACATCACACCCAACATCCCTGAGATCAACGATACTGTTCGCACCCACTGCCGGGAGGACCAGCCCTTCTGTGGCTACCCCTGGTTCCTGCCGGTGAAGTTCCTCAGCAAGTCAGTAACACAGCGTTTGTAGCTGACGGCATTTTTTAATGGTATTGTCTTCGTGCACAAACCTTTCGTACTTTGTATCCCTTCTCACCTCAAGTATTCTGGTGTATCTGCAGGAAGAACTGGTACCTTCCTGCCCCAGAAGTGTCTCCCAGCTCTCCAGTAGAGTTCAGCCTTCTGTCCAAAGAGGAGACCAGCTGGGGGACGGTCAAGATGACCTTCAGTGTGAAAGGTCAGGACCACTTTATGTAACCAACATAGATCTAGAAGTTTTCTCTCAAGGAGTTGCCGGGTTTAGATGCTACCAAATCTAACTAGACTTCCAACCTAACCTTGACTTTGAGCCATATGATTGAAACAACTCCAGTCAAAAGCAGATGTGTCCAGGGAGAAATTAAATTAGGTTGAAAAGTTTATAAGTAACAGCCATTGAGATTCAGACTGCTCTAGAAAAGCATGCTGCTATTTTGAACCAGAATTAAATTGGGTGAAAAACACACTGTCACTTGTTTAGGATTTAAAACCCAAAGTTCAGTATGAAGGATTTGACCTGACAGTTGCTTGTCTTGACTTGAGACTTGAATATCAAGACTTCAGTCCCACCTCTGCTTGCAGGTATTGCTCACAGAAGTGTGTTTCTCATCAAGTCATTTATTACGATAAGGTATTGAATCTTTGCTGTGGTTTAAAACGTCAATTTTTCTTGGATTCCCAATGCCACATGTCCTTAACAATTACACTACAGCCAATTTGACCAATATAAACTCAATACTGTTATACACTGGTTTTTCACATTTCTCTTCTTAAGCATCAAATGGCAGATCTGGATGTGTATGTGTGCATATTGTGCGTATGTCAACTTGCGCATGTGTTTGTACTAATGTCCCGTCCCGTCCCATGCAGGCCCCAGCCACATGTCTCTGTATCTGATGCCTCACCGAGGAGCCAGCCTCTCCACCTGGTCCTTCGGTGACGGGACGCCTCAGTTTGACCTGAGCGGAGAATATTTTGTCTTCTATTCCCACGGTGTGGACGCCCCCACATGGACCTTCTGGTTTGAAATACAGGTATTTATTTGGAGCTAAAGGGGAATCCTGTACTTTTTGTTTTTGACAATACCTAATAATATCTCTGTTGTTTTTTGTTTATCATGTGAATTATTTAAACTGCTTTCTGCTTACGAGGAGCAGAGGTAATCCTGCGAAAGAATCATCGTTTCTCGATTGTGACCCATCAGTTTTGGTTTTAAAGAAAAATTGTGTTTAAAAAAAATTTCTAAAAAAAGTAAATAATTACTTGGTAAAACCTTCAGTCGATGTAGAATATTGAAAGTATCTCTCAGTAGCATTGCAGATTTGTTTTCACTTGTGTATTTAAAGAAACAGTGTGACATTTTAGTGAAAACGCACATTCCCTTTCTGATAACGTGTTAATTAGTGACCTTTAGCTGTGCTGGGAGGCAGATTTCTTTACCTTTGGAAAGAGTCAGACTAGCTGTTTCCCCCAACTACCAGTCTTTCTGATTAGCTAAGCTAACCATCTCCTGGCCCCAGCTTCATATTCAGCATGCAGATGTGAGATTGGCAAGAAAGTGAATATGGGTACTTCCCGAAATGTCGACCACCTCAAGGATGAACTGATTTGAATTTGGTGGTAAAAGGTCAGGGTCACTGTGACCTCACAAAACACGTTTTTGGTCAAGAGTTCATACTCTAATTATGACTTAATACACTTAATAACTTTGACCAAATTCAGTCAAAGTCTTCACTACATATACTGCATGAGTCTGGACAAGCATGGATGTAAACTGCAACTTGACTGGTTGGCGGAGGCGTACACATACGAGGCATAATTCTAGTTACAGTATCCTTCTTTTCATTCCTCACATTTCTGAGTTTCTGCCAAACACCACCTGAGGGCCTCAGTCCGTGATGTCTGCAGGAGATTAGTTCCTGCCCGGACGTTTTTGTGTTTGAATGCATAGTCTTGCTGTCACGTGAAAGCCTTTAAACTCCTGTTTCGGAGATTTGAATTTTTTGAATTGCATTAAAGACTGCATTAAACAAACTCCGTGGCTCTTTAAAGACTCTCATTAAAATCCATTGCATCAGCTGAAAAACATGCAGCATAATCAAGCTAAAGACAAGGTGATTTTTCTTAGGGACTGGAAAAACTGCTGGTCAGGTTTTGGTCCTCTCATATATTTGCCTATACTGACGTTCATGGTTTTCTTTCTTTTTCTCTGTCAGCCTCCCAGGGATCCGGACCCATCAGGCCCTGAGGGGATGATCTCCGTCGCTATCTCCTCCCACTATTTCTTCGGGGAAGACCAGAGGACTGTTCAGCTGGAGGAAATCCTTTACAGATTTCCCACTTGGGCTTTTCCTTCGTCTTGGGTCAGTACCTATGACATGTACCGATACTGAGGACTGCAAACATCACAAAGGCTGATGCTGAGGAGAGCTGAGGGCTACAGGGGCCCCCCGAGACAGGCAGAGAAAAAGCGATATCAAGGAACAATACTGAGGACCGGCCCTGCCGCCTTTTCACACTGGCACAAACACACACTCTAACACACACACACACACACTCACTCTCCCTGCCTGAGAGACCCCCATCACTGTGTCAGTAGGCTTAGTAGCTAACCGAGCAGGAAGACGGGCTGGGGCATGCCTGAGGTAAGCTGACCAGAGAGCTTACAGACTCAATAACTCGCCGACCGACGCACTGGCCACCGCAAGCCTTGTGCTCACTCCTGGGTTAGTGAAACAAAGGGGTTAAGATTTTCTTTTTGTACTCAATCTGTCGTGCCTTTGCTTTACTCACTCCATCTCACTCCCCTCCTCACCTTCCATCTCGCTCACTTCCTCCCCACTTCCTCCTCTCTCATGCTAACACTCTTCCTGAATGAATAATGGTGCATGGCTACCTCCCCTGCTCTCTCTTTATCAGCAAACCACTCGGGCCATCCTCAGACTGTATGTGTCTCTGGATTCCTCTGCAAAAACAACACCACTACCACTGTCTGCACTGTAGGTGTAGTAACATACTGATGGATCTATTTGGGAAGGGAAAAATAAAGACCTTTTTTTGTTTGACCCCTCTTCTGACTTTAACTGGAAACTTTGACACTTTGAAAGTCACTTTTCATCAACACGCACTTGTTTTATTATGCGCAAATAGTTTTTTGAATCAGCTAGGTAAACTGTGAAATTGCTCATTACTCATCACTAACGACCAATAAGTTGCAGCAAGTCGTACCTATGTGTTTCAATGGGGCATGCCAACGATCTGCTTTAATTGTCAGAGAACTCGGCATGTAGATTCAGAACACTGTGTCTGTTGAATGGAAACAGCTGGCTCAACTCAAAATGTCAAGGTCTTTTATGAGGTCTTAAAGCATTCGGCCTGATGTGTTCAGGCAAACGTGTAGTTTTGATCTTGGGCTTGATGAGACCAGAAGTCGCAAGGAAACACGGGACTTGTGGCCGTGTAAATGCCCTGTGACTTCAAATTGTGACTTCGAACTTGAGGGTGACGAGGTGGGAAACCAGCAATGCAACTCCACACTCATTAACTGCATCAGTGTCAGTAAGTTCTGTCTCACATGGCAGAGATGATTATTTACATTTGCCGTCACTGTAATAGTAACGGCATATGTATTTGTTCTCAGAATTGACTTCTGCTCTGTGCTACAAGTTGTCTCCAGCAGCACCAATGAAAATCGCATATCAGTTGAATATCAGTCATACAAAAAAAAAATTAATTTGCTGCTATTTTGATAATTGATGAATCGTTTAAGTCATTTTTGATGGTTCCAAGATGGGTGTAGCTTCTCAAACCAGAGGATTTTATGCTTTTCTTTGTTATATATGATAACAAAAGAAATATATTTGGGGTTTGGGCTGTTGGTCAGACATAACAAGACATCTGCAAACAGCAACTTTTGCAACTTTTTTTTTACTCCTTTTTTACATTTCATATACTAAACAATTAATCGATCCAACAAATAATCCTTAAATTGCCGCCCCAAAATCACATCTTAACTAAACCGGAATTTGCCTGTTATACAGTTGAATCGAATTAAAAACCATGTGTGTGCACAAACTTACCAATGTAGCAATATAGATTTTATTTTTATCCAGTTACAAAAAAAAAGGGGTAACGCTTCATTTTATGGGTCTGTATATTTTCAAATAATTTTCAATATCGGTTTTACAGTTTCCTGGAAAGAACTCTGCAGTTTTGGTACAAATATAGCAAATAGTGACCGTGTTCACTTGGTAAATGATTATCAGCTGCACATGAAAAAAATCTAAAATGTGAAAAACACATGGAAAATACAGTTTGTAGTCATAAATGAACAAGAATGAATATTTACTTTGGTTTATAGAGAGCTTTTTTTTTTTTTTTAAGTATTTTAGTTACTTTAAACTATAACTTTAACTATTTTCCACATAATTAGCTCCAAATTACATGACTTTTTCCCAAGAAACATCCTAGGAAGTTATTAGGAAATAACAGACCTGTAAAATAACGCTTTATATATTAATAAAAGTAGTTATTTACAGATATAAAATCGTGTTAGTGTAAACAAACTGTGCTGTAGTGTAGAAAAGAAAAAGAAAAAAAAAGAAATAAGGTCGATTTAGAGTGAAGCTGACCCTGCTAGGATCCACAGTTATCAAGCCCATTCATTTAATTTCTTTTTTCTCCCGGTTGTGCTGAAATGTATCTAAGAAAAATTCTGATGGTTGTTGTTAAATTTAAATTATGCATTGGTACTTCTGGAGACAGCTTATAGCTTTAACTGTGTGTTCGTAATATTGCTTCTTATCTCAAGTGGAGCTGCTTCTTTATTGTCTGTAACCCAAGTGTCACAGCTACGATCCAGTTAGTAGGACCTGTTTGTACTATGTGTCCACTTCACATAGTGGACCCCATAGAACCTGTTTCCGTCAGTTTCACCACTACCTCAATAATGATCAAAACTAAGTGTCCAACAGCAAGATAACAGCTATTAATGGTCTTGTGAGGACTGGTTTGAATGTTATTGTGATTTAGATAATATTTAACTGAGGTTGACTAATGTTAGAGAGAGGGAGATATTATTGTTTGTCTGTGGGGTACCTCTGTTTTATGCAAAGCGGAGATTAAGAGATTCACCTTAATGCATAGCTGTGCCATTGAAGAGTCATTATGATTGTCCCCTCCCTGCCTTCAGTCATACACACTGATGAATTCTGTTAAGACACACGAAAAGTCCCGTAGCTGCTTGTTGGTTTTCCAGACATTTTGACTCCCTCCATATGTATGGCTTCAGTCACGCAAAATAAGAAATGCTGACATGAAGGAGGCCTTAAAGTTTTGCTTCCAAAGACATACAAAATGTTTACTGTTGTGGACACAAACGTCTCAGTGGTCTTAAAAGCTATCAAGTGCTGCACTGTACAGCAATTTTATGTGCGTGAAATGTTGTCTGTTGGAAAGTTTAAACCTAAAATCCATCACAGCCTTCAATAGCACTTATTATACACCTACTATGCTCTTTCTTTATGCATTATGTGTAACAACTAATGAGCAAAACAGAAAATCATAGCTGATTCTAAGTAACTAAGATGGTGGCCAAAAGGGCGCAGCTGCTGAGAGTGAAATTCAAGTCTTGACCTCGGAAAGAGCAGTTGACAAAAGTGATCGCTAAAAAATGATAGCTATTCTGGAGCTTTCCATAATATCACACATCTTGCTTTCTGTTAAAATTCTCATCTTTTTCTGAGCTCTTTTTAAGACTTCTTGTCCCCGTTAGCTTAAAGGTTGAAATTCAGACGTGACAGGTCATCCTGCTAGCTGTTTCCATGGTGAAGAATGACCGTTCAGTCTCAACTTTCGAGCCAAACCTGGACGAGAAGTCCTTAAAGAGCTCAGGAGAAATGGAAATTTGGACATCTACAATTCCATGACAACTTGGCAAACTCCATCTGCTGAGGAATATCATGCAATATGACTGAAAGCTCCACAAAAGCTGCTGAGGCGACATTATGGTTGAGACTGCTTCTGTCAAGAGCCCGATGATCTTTATCAGCCGACTGCAGTGTAAAGACAAATCCGTCAAATAGCAAAATATCAAATCTATTAGATACCTGCTGTTATGAATTTGAAATTGTTGGTCAGCAATTTTTGGTTCATTCAAAAAAGACCATAACTGTGTTTTTTTTTTTTTTTTAAATATAATTGGCTGTAATGTAAATGCGCTAAAACATGGGGATACCAGATGGGCTGCTCCACAGCTGTTGGAGTAATGGAGTAAACATTTACTGCAGCAGTAACAGGAACACAAGCAGACCGACAACAGTTTCTTCTTCATACTGCAAGGCTGGCCAGGCGTGTCCTGCGCTGGGATCGAGATCATCTAGCTCGCTCTCTGGGGTCTGACAGTGCATTTTTACTTCGAGCTATGTAGTCTGTCAGTAGGCAATGGTTAATCAGTTAACAGGGCGGTTGATGGAGCAGGAAGTGATGTGTTTTTCAGACATGTCAAACTTTAAAGAAAAAATGTCTGGCCGTACAGTGCAGTGGATCAGAAACTGACCATAAGTGATAGAAGATGGATCTATTCTGTTATGTATAAAGGATTTCAGTTGATATGCAGAGTGTCTGTGGGAGAAAAAGCTTTATTAACAAATGTAAATGAATATTTTTCTAAAAAAAAAAAAATCCGTTAATTGGTGTAGTGTTTGAATTTTGTTAGAGGCTGAAAATACTTCAAAAGCAACCAGAGTTACTGACCATTTCAAGTTGTGGCAGAAATCTGACCAGTTTACTTGGAATTTTGTTTATAGCTATAACATTAAATGGGATGATAGTCGATGAATAACAAGCTTGGAACACAGGAGGAAGCGGACGGAGCAGGGAGATGTTTGACGACAACACTGTGAAATGGCTCATCCTGCGCCATTGGTGCTCCCACTGTCAAGACTAAAGCTTACACTGAGCACTACTAGAGAGCCTAACATAAAACAACTCCTCCTCTTAGGATAACGTGATTTTAAATTGTTACTTTGCGACAGAATCTAATGTACTAATGTAACTAAGCTTAGACTGAGAGGCTGACCAAGCCCTGCAGTTTTTTGTTTTTTTTTTTGGTTCAGTGTAAACTCACTTGGACGTAGCTTTATTTATCACATGTAACAGTCGAGGAAAAAAAAAAAAATCTAACAATCATTCAGACAAATTTCCATATTGGCTTGAGAAATTAGCAGTTTAACTGAAATCTATTCTGGCATACACGTTAAAATGTCTTAATGCTTATCAGAAGGATGTTCTTTTTTTTTTTTTTTTCAGGTTAAATTTTTATGAACAGTTGTTATTGTTACCTGAGCGTTTTTTTTTTCCAACATCTTGACTTATGCCTATTTTTCTAAACGGTCAGTTTTTGTTCTGAAAGTTAAATTAAGATGTTTTTTTGTTTTGTTTTTTTTAAAAACAAGACTGATCATTTTGTTAATTTTTGTGATTGATGTGACACTTTAAATAACTAACGGTTAAATTTCCTCTTTTTAAACTGCTGTTTTGCTTTTTTAAAACGCATATTTGCCCGTTTGTTGGAATTAAGTGATTGATATGACTGTTGTGACTGGGATTATTGGGATTGATCTGGTTAACGGAGTATCCATCTATTGCATGGATGGGATGATTTTACTTTATGCAAAAGGCTTAAATTAAATTTGCAATCGTACAGCAATTAAATTGCCTATTACATTAATGTTGGTTGTATTGTCCTCGATTTACAACACGTGTCATTTCATTGGATGTACATACAAACGGCAGATCAGATCGTACTTAGAAAGTCTCTAGTTTAATTGTTCTCAATGAGGCAAACTAACCATTTTTAAAAATAATTTATTGGTCTTTATGTACAAGGAAAAAATGAAGTAGAAAACCAAACATGAGTAGAAAAGGCAAATGTACAAGAGATTATCTTTACACTGCATTGAGGATGTCTGCTGCTCCTGCCCCAGAAATAAAACTTTACTCTGAGTCAGGAAACAGGCAATACTTTTATACTGTACATGGGAGGGAGGGAGCGCTGTCCACCTCAGAGTGAACGTGACACCTGAGTACCACGAGACACACCTGACCGACCGCTCCTCGTCTGCACAGAAGGAAACCATAAAAGATCTGCGATATCATTTCCGTAGGAAATTGTCTCATATGCTGTCAGCATGTTTCTGATGAGAAGAATGGGTTGTGTGTCTGTGTGTGAGGTTTTGTCCCCTCTGCATAATGACTCAAGCGCTCAAAGCAACCGCTTAAAACAGAAGGCCTCTGGACGTAAAGTCTTTGGTTCATCAAGTTACCGTTTTCAAGTCAAGTAAAGCTTACAGCGTAGCAGCGTAGTGTAGCTGTAGGCTTGTTCGGAGTGGAGACAGGCCCACTGGAACGAGGGTGCAATGGGATTTACATTGAGTGACAACAGTACGTCAGCGACAGCAGCGCTGTGCCGCAACGTCACTTTGCCCTTTTGTCAATAGAGTGTTCTAACAATACAGGCAATTCATAAAACAGAAACCATTTAAGAATCTAAATTTCAACAGATACCACACCCAACTCGTCTTGTACACGCTGACAAGAGAGCAAAAATGTATCTATAAAATATAATTTGGTCTATCATGAAAAGTAAAAGCAAACAGATGGGGAAAAACAGAAAAGAAATAGAGAACATAAAAGATAAAGCTGAGTAACATTTCAATACATTGCACAACATAATACTGACACAGCTGTGATAAACCTTTTAGTGCTTATGGTAGAGAGCCAATACACGACTTTGATTAACTAAAAGGGGAAACGTTTGTTATCAGTCATAAAAACAAATTGAGCACATCTCCAGGTATCAGTTCAGCAATGGTCATTCAGCTATAATGCCAATAAATAATAGTAATAATGATGACTAATACAATAAAATCAATTCCATGTGATGAAAGTCACCAAACATGTCAATGCATTATCAATACAATGTGGTACATGCATCCAGAAATCCACACAAACGCATGCAGCGAATCATTGTCTCAAGCGGTTCAGGGATGTGATATGCATGTTGGACTGGACGAAATGGTAAGTCCTTATCCGCTGATGGGGGTTGAAGTACGCAACAACTCTTCCATTACTACACCACAGCCAAGGCAACGATGACATCAAGTTCATCCTCTTTTTCGGGAAGATACTGACGCGTCACTGCTAACACTACCGACGAGGGAATCAAATGGTGCTCTTGCGACAAGGGATAGGTACAAAGCCTACAGAGTAGGATGGCTTAAATAAGACCAAACGAATGATCTGCCTCGACAGGAAACACATTTTGAATCGCTCCGACAGACTGAAACCCAAGTGTGTGTTTAAAAGCTGGATTAAGTATCCTATGATTTGGTTTTTATAGCATGTGTTTTACCCCAGACCTTCATCCCTTTACAGCTTTTAATCTGCTCACCTCAGGAACACCGATCTTCTTTGCTTGTTGTCTAAAACCTGGACCACGCGGAGAAGAGCAGACGGCTGATTCTGGCTCAGACTCCTCTCAAGACACTGTTGGGCCTGGACTTCAGCAAGGTCGGGGCGTTGGTGCGTGAGAAGTACATGAACAGAGGTACTGATCGGTGGCATGAAACTAGTCTGCACTTGCGAGGGTGGATTCTTCTCAAGAGACCATTTTCTTAGAAATCTAAAAGGTCATCGCTTCTCAAGAATTACATAGAATTCATACCATGAGCATTTCTTTTCTTTTTTTCCTTTTACAGGGAGACTCAAGAGGGACAAGGTGCAATTGATAGAAAAATAATGTTATCTTGTACACTGTTACATTATTGAAAAAGGTATCACAAAATATTTTAAAATCATATGAGGTATGAAAGTATGAAACACCCCTTGCTCACACCAACAGAACTGCACACGTACTGTAGGCTCAGACACACTCCAGTACATCTCGTGAATGGTTCATGACTAGAGCTTTGTTCTACACTATGCTTAGCAGTGCAGCATGAGGCTGTGATCAAATACCCTCAGGTTTGTTGTGTCTTTGAACCGATTCTTGCACTGTTTGCATTAACCAAAGGAAACAATGGAGCTTTTTTTTTTTGTCTGGACAGTGGAATTTAAAAAAAAAAAAAAAAATTCAAAGTCTCTGATTGCACTTGAATGAGTGCCAAAGAAAATTTACACACACAATAAATCTGTTTTGGAACAGAAAGCCTGGTGCCTTCCTCGTGCTGGTCTACAGCTTCCAAACACCACAAACAATCTGACATAGGTGACCTTTTTCTAACAGAACATTTTGGTAAAGTCATGACCGTTAGACAGGAACCTGCAGACTGAACCCTGTCTCTGGTTGTGCTGTGAAGTCTTGTTGTGCCCGTCGGGCTGTCTGTTGCTCTCTTGGTAGCTCAGTATCCACAGGGGCTATAGTCGACACAAAGGGAAATGTGAAGAGTGGATAATACTGACTATAAGAACCTGCAGGGGAGGTACTTTCTGTGCACACACACACACACACACACACACACACACACACACACACAGACACACAAAAATAAAGTCTTTTTCCAGTCAGCCACTGCTGTTGCTGCTACCTCTCTTTCCTTCCAGGGGCCAAAGTTCACAGGTTAGAGTCCAGAGGAGGCTCCTGGGGTTCAGGACAAGGTGCAGTCGTAGGTTCCCTCCTCCTCGCCCTGCTCCTCTGTCTGTTCAGGAGGACAGTCCTCAGAGGGGGGGCGAGAAAATCCTCCTGCAGGTTCGAGGGAGGGCAGGGCCAGGCCCAGAGGAGCCGCTACTCCTCTGCTGTCCTCGGCTCGTGGTACAGCAGCACCTCCCGGCCCTTCAGAGCTGCCGAGTTTGGAGCTCTGGCTGGTGGGCTGGAAGGCTTCGGGCTGCACCTGCTCGGACGCCGAGTCCATCAGCTGCTGCAGCTGCGGCTGGATCAGGTTGAGAAATGGTTTGTACCCCAGGCTGGAAAAAGAAGAGTCAGTAGAGGGAAACATTTTAGCATGTCATGACTTTATACACACATTCTTCACCATTACAGTCTTTTTTTTTTTTTACTATAACAAACACATTGAAAGCATTCAGAATGTTAGTATGCTGTTGACATGTTCGTGATCACATGAGCCTGAACTGGTGCAGTAAAGTTAATCACACTTAAAAAAGGATCTTAAATTTGCAGTTTACTTGTATAGAAACTATCAACCTTTGTTATAATGACAAAGTTCAACTAACACAACTGAAAGAGATAAACAGGAGCAGCAAATACACATCTGGACAGGCCACATGTTATACCCACCAGTCAGTGGAGGCCCACGTGTCGACAGCCAATAAGCCGTTTCGGACACTCTGCACAGTTTCTTGGGGAACCTCTGGGCTGTCCAGGAAGCCGATCACCTGCTTGATCACATTTGCATCCCGCAAGATCAAACCGATCACTACGCACCACTCCAGACAGCCCGCCTCCATGAACACATGGAGGAGGTACCTGAAGGACACAGAGAGGCACAGCCATCAAATTACTGGCTTTGGCTTCATGTTGACTTAAATCAAATAATAAAACAAGACTACAGTGGACTCACCTGAGCTGCACCTGTGACTTGTGTGGGCCCTTGTTGGCCAGCTCCATGGAGATGTGCTCCAGCTCAGCCTGGCTCAGGCTCAGAGTGGAGGAGTTCTCGTCGACCATCGTCCAATCACCGTCCACAACTGAGCTGGTCTCTGTCAGGTCTGTGGCCGAGCCGATGCTGTACTCCTCCACTAAAGGGACGAGAAGTTAAAGAAAAATAAAATAAAATAAATAAAAGCCGGTGAACACTTCACTGATTAAAATAACAGACAACACAAGTCGATAAGATCAAAAGGCAAATCACAACCTTTTTTCTATTTTAATGGATAGGACAGGGATCACCTGTTGAGGTTTGATTACCTTTGTTGGTGAGCAGTGACAGGAAGGCGTCATGTGTCTGTGTTGAGTGCTGGTTGGAGTGAGCAGAAGAGGCCGTGTCCATGTCTTTGGACCTCTGCCCAAGCTCCACCAGCCAGTTATGGTTGGTGGGGGCTGCCTGAGGGGGCACTGTGTCCATGTCGCTGTTCAACAGGCTGTCAGCTGACTGCGACTTCAGCAGCCGTGTGCTCAGCACTTGGAGCAACGACAAAAAAAACACAGCATGAAATTTTGGCATGAAGTCACAAGTTGTGTAAAAAGCTTTAAATTTAATGCATGAACTGGGGCAGCAGAAACTTTATGTTCCCATGTTAATGTTATTAATGTACTTATTGATGCACATATAATGCTATTTAAAACAACTGTACAATTTTACGGATTCATGGATCAATTCCTTTCTGCGTCCTTTTGACCTCATGACCAAATTAATGTGTTCATCAAAGTGTTGTGTTTAGACCAGCCACTAATCAGCCTAACTTCAAGGTTTAAAGTGCTAAGCTTTCAGTTATGTCTGATGTGTAAAACCAACAACAAAACAAAGGAACAATTAAAAAACAATAGCAGCTGGTCGGTTGGTTAGGTCAGTTTCCTAGAGAGCTCCTATATTACCTGGATCCCCACACTCACCTGTGCGACACCGTCCGTTCTTCAGCGGCGAGCTGAGGCTTCCCACAGGAATAACAGGGAATGGCCACAGAAAATCCTTATGGAGTCTCTTCAACGCCGAAACAAAGTCATCAACATGGGCCACACGGTTTCGTTCGCGACACAACCAGCCGATGAGTTCGAAACCCAGCTGTGCAGAGAAGCATCCCAAGTCCCGAAGGCGTACCTGCTCCAGGAGGTGGCGGGCGTGGCGCCAGAGCATCATATCAATATACATGTTCTCTGCACACTCCACATCCCGACTGTCAGGAGTCAAAGCAGCAAAAAAAAGAAAATGTGGAAACATTCAGATGAACAGTGGTCACTCACAATCTCAATTATATGTATGTGTGTGTGTGTGTGTGTGTGTGTGTGTGTGTGTGTGTGTGTGTGTGTGTGTGTGTGTGTGTGTGTGTGTCCATACCCTTTAGCAGAAGGTCCAGCGGGCATACTGAAGGTCTTCTGCAGGTTGAACTTTCCTGTAGTGATGGAGTCTGCCGACTGAGACAAACTAATGCTGCGATTTCTGAAGAACTCAAAACCCCCAGTTGAGCTGGGTTCCTAACACAGAGATACACATCATTAGGTTCAATTTTATCTGGTTTATATTAAAATTTTTGTGTATTCCAAGCATGATCTATCAAGTACAGCTTACTACTCACAACACAGTAAGTGGCCAACCACTTGTGCTGTGTTGCCGAGAGTCATGTGTTTGAGCTTCTTGTGTGCTTTCAAGTGTTGTTATGATGTGAACATTATTAATGAGTCTATTTGTACTGGCTTTGTACACACTAAGCCACCAAAGGCAGACTTTTTTGAAAACACACTTAAACGTTGATATATTTGAAAGCTGAAAACTACATTGCAGAAAAGGCTCCTTTAAACATATCTCATTGTTTCTGGCCTTTCAATCTGAAAGTCATATGTAAACAGGATTTTCAGATTAATTTGCCTGAATGTGGACAAGGCCGAAGCTAGAACTGCAAAAGTTTCCTTGAGATGACATTTCTGGACATTTGGTAAGAATTCCAGTCATGAGTGATTTCTATAGCCAGGGTCTGAGAAAAGATCTTGCTCACCTGAGTGGTGGGTGTTGGGGGCGGAGTCTCCATCTCCCCTGAGCCAATGGCTTTGAGGAATCGGATCATGTGCCGGCAGAGGTCCCACTTGCCCTGTTCCAGCGCTGTGTTGAAGAGTAGGGTGGCGTGCTGTCTGCTCACTGCTGGAACCTCCATGTTCTTTAGAAGGAGTGAACAGAGAAAGGGGAGACAGAGAAAGTTGGAGATGTTAGCATTTGAAGCTAACATGACACCCTAAACAGCTTCAGTCAGGTACACACAGTGATTTTAGTTGTGCTGGTACTATGAATGACACTTGGTTTAATGATAAAGCTTTTGAATATTTCTGCCCCAGGCTGAAATGTTTGATAATCTCTGCATTATGTTGTGAAAATCAAACTGGCAGTAAAAGTCACTACCTGCAGTATAATCAGATAGGAGGCTGCTGTGTCCAGGTCTTGAGCCATGAGACACTCCTCGAACAGATCTTTGGGGTTTCCCACAGCGGCAAACAGGTAGTTCCACAGGGCGTACTCTGTCTTCCTGGCACAGTGGACGATGGTCTGAAGGAAGAGGGGGAACTCTGTGATGAACTTGGCCACAGTGGGCAGCAGAGGGTCGGGGATGGGCTCCCGCGATGTTGCCTCTTCTTCCAGAACCACATGCACCATCAGCTCCATGACATGGGGGAAGTAGGGGAGGGAGGCACATGACTGAGCAAGCATCAAAGCCTGTGGGAGAGGGAACATTAAGGAGTGGATAGAATGGACTGTTTGTCTGCAGACTGTGTATGAGTCGTTTATTTCTGTTGCTCTTCCCCCGGTGAAAAGGCAGAAGGCTCCACATACCTGTTCACCCAGGTTGCGAACCAGCAGCTGCCTAAGGATGTGGTGGAGGTAGATCTGGGAGGTCCTCTCGACGGTGCAGTAGGGGAACAGCGCCTCCAGTGGCTCCGAGGATCCCTGCAGCCCATCATAGAGTACAGTCTCATTGGTTGCCCCCAGCACCAGGGCATCCTCAAACAGCACAGCCAGAGGGTAGATGTTGATGTGGAAGGGCAGCATGATGCGTCTGGAGAGGAAGGAGTGGGGCTTGCGGTGGTCTCGGGGGAACAACGGCAGCCAGACTTTCATGCCTGCTTCACCGCATGACAACCACAGGGCCTCCAGCAGGTGGCGCTTCTTCCTGTTGGAGCGACAGGTGGTCCACACATTCTCCACACACTGGGCCAACACGACAGGAGGACAAAATGGTAGCTAGGGGAGAAAGAAAAACTGTTACAGGGAATCCTTAACAAATATGGAGAGTCATCTTCACTTAACATGCTGTTTTAGTGGGTTATAGTTTGTGCAAGACTCTCTTCAAAGATTTTAATTAACTACAACAATAATTATTCACAATATCTTTCAGAAAGTGATGACTGGTTACTGTTTGGTTATCTTAAGAAAATCCAAGCAAAGCGTTTCAACTCACCAGCTTCTTGTTATTAGCGGGTGTCTCCTTCTCTCGTACCTGCGGTCCTGAACGGTCCCTCTGTAGCATGATCAACTGGCCAGCCAGATTCAACATGATGCTTTCTGCCATGCAGGCCTGAAATGGATACACACATATAAAACATGAATGGACATGCACCTACGGAGACTTAGCATGTGTATGTGTGTAACTGCTCCTGTGTTACCTGCTGCGGCGCTTTCAACGTGATGCCAGTCTCGGTGCGCACTGACGTGAGTGTGACAGAGACCACTAGAGCCGGGTGAGGGATGTAGCGAGACATTGACACCTCCTGCAGCAATTCCACGCTGGCTGACGGGTTTGGACTAGAACATCAAGTACAAGTTAATACACTGTAAGTCAGAATCATGACTTTAAGGTAAGAACTTGTAACGCACGAGGAAGACACTGAGACAAAGACTTGGACTATTTTAACCACAAAGTGCTTAAAAAAGCTTTTAGTTTGAGAGGCAAAAGCATTTGACTGCTAAGGAGAATCTCATTTTCTTTGAGTCTGTATGTTCTGAAATGCTGGCGAAGAACTTAAAAGATATAGCATACTGAAATATTTTATACGTGCTGGTTTCCTGTCTAAATTTATTGATTGTACTGGACCTGACTGGAAAGTCATTGAAATAAAATTAAAGGTGACTATATATACTGTACCAAGCATAAATCTTTGAATTAAATGACAATTTAGACAATGGTTTAAAGGTCTGAGGTTTGCGAAACGCTGTTCATCGCAAACAACATCAGACATAATGCTGAGGCCCAGTTGTATCATGTGAAAGGTTTTAGGTCAGTAGCTTTAACTAAAAGTGTCTTTTCCCAAGGGAAAATGCAGCCGAGTAACAATATCACCAATACCACTATTATGACTACTGGTGCTAGGGAATTCCCTGGTGCAGAAGCGTATGAAAGGAAGAAACTATGCTGAATGTGCAGAACAGTATCCAGTTTGGAAAAGATAAGATCAGCTCTAAACTGTACTGGCTTTTCTTTTTGAGCCTGGGATCTTAAAAGTGAAGAATTTTAACCAATCGTCACTTTGAAAATCTGCCATTACTCTGGATAAACGTATAGGTTTGCAGAAGCCAACAAGCACATCGTCCCTTCTAAGCAAAAAGACGAAAAAGTTGGAAAAAAAAGCCCGGCAGAATACAAACAAATAAGATTATCCTTGGGAAAATATTATTGTCAGATATGTATTACTTAAAGCCATGGAGTTCCGAAGAGTGAAATGTCTATACAAAAGAGCCCACCTGTCGTTCCTCCTCTCTATGCTATACAGGCAGATGCAGCAGTCAGCTCTAAACAGGATGACCATGTCTCTGAAGACGTTGAGCAGCAGAGTGTCTGAGTGTAGCTTAGTGACTGAGGCGAAGGCGTTGTCCAGGTTGGATGAGCGTTGATAGAGCCTCAACTAGTGTCGAGAGAGGGACAATAGAGGGGGACGTCCTTAACAAGACTAAAACAACTAAAATCATGATAGATAGTATGAAACAGAGGGATGTGTGAGAAAAAATGGTGCTTCAGTCTCACCTGTTCTTGCTGGTCTGTAAAATTGTAGCAGGCCACCACCACAAAGTCATTCCACCAAGCCAGACCTCCCGTCACCGTCATGTTCTGCTCCTATGGACAAATACAAACACAACAACTTTATTCTCTTAAACACAAAAAACACAACTGGAAATATTTTCAAATATAACAAGTCTTTACCCTAACATATGACTCTATACATTTTAATGGTATTTTGACAGCCTTAAAATATGTCACTACAAATTCTAGCTTATGATAAAGAAGCTAGCTGTGCATGGCATGTATTAAACTAGGATATAGATCCACATAGACATTAAAAGTTTTAAGCTATTCCTGGCAGAATTTTCGTAAGGTAAGTGGAGATAATTACCCACATGTTCACTCTGAACAAAATAAAATTACTATTGTCCAGATATTAACACTTTCCTGTCACCAGTCGTTCATCGATAGTTGCAATAATGCCATCGAGAGAGGGTTACATTTTGAGTTTTGCCCTCCAGTCTACAGTGTCACGTACCTGAGTGATATTTCCAAACAGCTTCCATTTCCTTGTGAATAAGGAGTAGTGTGCAAAGCCCCGCCTCCCTGCTACAGCCATGCACTGGCCTGCTGTGTCTATGGCTGCAAACTACACATGCACGCACGCGCACACACACACACACACACACACACACACACGCACACGCACCCACACAAAAGCCAGACAATATTATAATTTAGTTCAAGTGTTGACCCCGTACATAAATACACACAGAAAACTAAACACGGGATTGATGGTTGTAGATAGACTATTTAGATTGTACATTAGTATACTGTCATATTATCAAGTCAAGTCGATATTGTTTATATAGCCATAGATCATGTAAAATGGGCCCCAAGCTCTCCAAAAGGAAAAAGGACTTTCCTCTTGCTCACACATCTTGTAAAACAATAATTCTGCTTATGTACGCACACTTGTGATCGCAGCATAATTAGTTTACTTTGTAAACATTACGGCTTTGTAAACTCAGGATTATTGCAGCTTTTAGAGTCTGAGCATACATGTGGCCCGGCTGAAATAATAAATGTAATTAATGTTTGTTTTAACCTTTTTGTGGTACCAGATGTCTACATTTTCCACACATAACATCAAATTCAAAGCCAGGAAGCCTCATGGGAAAGAGTTTCAAGGACAATTTAAAACACATTTGTGTGACTAACTACTTTTCTGAAACTTGACCTGGTGCACCAGGTAACCGACTCACAAACACATGCTCTCAAACTTACCCGTATAGGCCAGTTGCTCTCTAGGTATGTGCTGTGAATCTGTAGGAAAACAAAGGGGAAAAAAAACAAAAAAAAAAAACATCACCAAATAATGAAATATACTTTGTATCCACTGAACAATATACACGCAGGCAAGCTCCCTGGTATTTGTTGCCTTTCTTCAGAGCTCACACTATTTGTGAATTAATTGATTGATCTATTTTGCATCTATTGGCATCTATTGTTTGTTTAGCTAATGGTTAAGCAAACTTGCCAAACATTCACTGCTTCCAGCTTCTTAAATCTAAACTTTGGCTGCTTTTCTCTTATTTATAAAACTGTAAACTATATTTTATATCATGTTATAGACTTTTTAAAAAAAATGATTTTTAATACATTGATTGTTTGAGAAAATAATCTGCAGATTAATCAAGTATGAAAATAATCATTAGCTGCCGTCCTACACCTCTGAATGATAAGTACATGATGTAAATAAAGCCTCTGTCGGTGATTCTATACGGATGGCCTGAAGCTGCAATTCTATGGTAGCCTGTTTGTCAATATCCAAGAATCTTGTCAAGGCAGCGGTCAGCTCTTACATTTTTCACAAATTAGTATAAAACTGCCCAGTCATCGCCGCATGAATCCCACCTAACCAGGCGTGGTGACTGTGCATCCTCACCTGGACCACGTGCCAGTGTTTGTGTCCCAGTAAAGTGCTGAGTCCCTGAGAGAGAGAGGAGTCGGGGTTGGGGGGGTGGTGCAGTGGGCTGCCGTCACATGGCTGTAAGTGTGTGTGTGGGTGTGAGTCAGAGGTGCTGTGGACCTGCGTGGGGTCACCACAGGTCAGGTAGAGGCGGTCTTCACCATGGAGTAACACCTGCTCCTGGTTACTCTGTACAGCCGAGAGAGCAGCAAACAGAGCATGAATGTTTAATGTGTGTGTGTGGGTGTGGGCGTGCGCGTGTGTGTCTGTGTGTGTGTGTGTGTGTGTGTGTATACACACACAAAACTGAAAATATGTTTCCATCTTTCCTCTCACCGTGCAGGGGTTGACTGTGAGGGCACTCTTGATGAAGTGGAACTGCAGTATGCCAGCCTGCAGGGAGGAATGAGGAAGTTCCCCCATCTCCACCCCTTGCTGCTCCTCCTGCCTCCTCCTCTCTGGTTTGTTAGGGAGCACCCATAGGTGGTACCCCTCTGCTCCCCAGCTCTGAAAGGGGCAGAGTGCAAGTTTTCAGTATAAACAAAACTTTACTGTCATTATTTATGATTATTTAAATTAGTTTATTGATCTGTAAGGCCTTAAATCTCTACAATATGTTTTACAAATCAAAAGTTTTATCTAAATTTTTTTAATGCTAAAACATAGACAGTGAGACTTTTTTGAAGCTCCACTAACCATGGAGCTGATTTTAAGGGGGTCTTTCTTGGTACCATCAGAACGATACCTGAGGGGGGGACAAAAAAAATACAAATATATATATATATATATAAAATATATAAATATATACACACACACACATACATATATACATACATACATATATCTGAATATAAATTAATTAATCAATAAATAATCAAGAAACAAAAGCAAGAAAAAAAAGGTTAATATGAAATGGCATTAAAAGGTGTGCACAAATGTGTGCATGTGTGTGTCCACCCACGCAAAGTCCTCTCCCAGAGTGCAGATAAGGTGAGCTCCAAAGACACTCCACAGCGATAGGCCACCACACTCCCATGTAACCATAGCAACGCTATAGTCTGGTGACCAGCAGATTAGTTTGACAGGGCCCGTCTTGTTATAGATGTCTGAAGAGGCAAAAAATTCAGAGAAGTTATGAGAGTAAAAATACTAATCGAATGGTTTTGCAAATGGTTTTTTTGAAGGACTGAATCCATTTATATTATGCTTATCTTGGTTACTGAATAACTTGCGAAAATTGTGACATAGTCCGTGATTTCTCACACACATTGCAGTTAGTAACCAAGAATATTTTTGAATGTTGTTTTTTTCATTGATCCGTTGAGCTCTTTTGTTTTCAAATGTTTTCAGAAACAAAAGCTCTGAATAACACCAAATGAGTGATTCATTATTTGAGTGATATATAATTTTATGAAAACTCTAGCAGTAACTGAGCAAAGTGTTTTGAAATGCAGGTATGTACCTTTCTTCCTCTTGCATGGTAGCCACAAAATAACCATTTTTTTTCCATGCGATTCATGGCTCCCTAGAGTATGACCTTCTGATAAAAATAATTTAATTCACACAGAATTTGATTTAGACTAAGAAACAAATGGACAAAAACAGCAACTGAGATCATCCCTATTGCAGTAGTCCACATTTATTTTGCTTTTTAAGCACTGAGGGAGAATATTGTGTGTGAATCCTTTGTATTGTCTCTGTGTATTTGAGTCTATTCCGGTGTTCCTATCTTAGCGCTAAGATCTTCACTGTATAGATAGCAGAGAGATCAGTGCTTCTGCAGGTTCACCAAGTTAAACCTAAAAATATTAAGGTCCTTTTTAACACCACATAGAACGGAATTTAATACCTCTTTCACTATCAAACTGGCTAAAGTACGAAAGCACTAAACAAAACTACCACAGATGTGTGCCTAGAATTGTTTATTATTATATCAAAATGTTTTCAGCACTTCCATGCAGCATGCAACAATAATTCCTAATGATAACTTAATTAAAGCCTCGCAACCAGCAGCAAAAAATGGATGGATGGAATAACTAATTAAGTTTTTGCTAAAATCCGCACTTACTGACTGAACAAAAAAAGGACAATCCACTGTTGAAACTATCTCACTTTTAATTTATAAGTGTGTAACCTCTACCAGCAGCTAGAAATTAGATTACAAATGCATTGTACAACTAACATTTCTGTCTAAAGTAGGCAGGAGAAAACTTTTGTAAATTGATTTGAAGTCTTTTTAGTACCCTCTAAGGCCTTTGTTTAAGGAAACTAAATTAACTGCTTTTTAAGACAACCTGGAAACAGGCAGATTCAGTGATGGTCCTACATGTCAGCTCACCCACTAGGTGGAGCTATGGTATTAAATCCCACCATAGAGGTCTGGCTGAAACAGATGTGAGCTAAGGGGAAACACAGACAAGTATACCCGAGAGGGAGACAGCTGAAGGAATGCAAGTTATCTCAAAGAGGAATTTGTGTAGGGATATGAGAAGGAGAAACAGATGAAGAGAGAAGGGAGATAAAAAGGGGGAAAGAGAGCGATACATATGGGTGATACCTGGGTAGTGCTTTGGGGTGAGCTCCAGTTTGTGGGAGAGCTGCATGGATCCTGTTGTGGTGTCTATCATGTACACCAGCACTGAGCCACTGTAATGAGAACAAACACACTTTTACAGCCATAATTTGTTGCCTGTTTGAGGAGCTGAACGCTGCTACAGTGCGAGGGACCTATGGCCGGAACCATACCTCCAAGCTGCATCTCTACGCTTTGGATTACTCCGAGCATGACTGTGTACTTGACTGCACATTAATTTGGACACGCACATGCATGCATGTGTCTCTATCTCTAAACCAACAACACAATATCAAGATATTTTTTTGTTATGTGGGTGATTGTAATTGGTTAATCACAGAGGCTTAAATCTAATTTCTTCAGCTGCTGCCTAATGATATGTTAGTTAATCTCATTCACTAAACTCATTCAGTGGTAAAAATTACACCAATCTACATTAGAGAAACCAGCACTTTTATTTTGAAGTTTGTTTTCAAATGTGTACAAATAATGTTCTGAAGACTCAGACAAAGATGTTTAACTTGACCACACAGAGTTTGTGTTTTCTCCCTGTATTGCGAGACTCTAGGTTTCATTTCTCTTACTGTCTACGAAGGAATGCTCGGACAATAATGACATAACAAACTGTAACACTGTGTGTGCATGTTGTTTCAATAAGGTTCGAAACACAGTAGAAAAAGATGAAGAAGGAGAGTATGGAGCAGTGTGGAAGAGAAGTTCCTGCCAAGCTGGCAGATTGCACAATCCAGGAGGAGTTTCTGACAAGCACACACTAGGTAGCCTATGCAAACTCAAACTGACAGATCCCCACAGTGGACACACACCACATGGACAACAATCAATCTCTGTAACACACATACGCAAGCAAACTCACCCAAGTTTACTTCCCAATACTGTATTGTATAGGCTACAGACAGTTGCACAGCCACGTACCTGGCGCAGCCAAAGGCCATCAGTCTGTACTTGTTGTTGACAGCCACACAGGTGCCATCAGTGACGTCTGCTGCCCAGACGCCCTGCAGCTGCTGTAAACACACACATGAAACCTTTATGAAGATAACTGATGGTGTGTATGATGTCAGTTTCAGGTAAGCAGAATGTGTTTTAACTGCTGTCTCCTTTAAACACATCTTTTATATTTAACATTAAAATGTTTTTAATGTGTTTAATGTTTTAATGTTTTTAATGTAACTTAAACACAAATAATCAGCACACTGCATGGTCACGATTTTAATTTAACCTTTGTATCTAGACACATTTATATCTTGATGGTTACTACAACACCCACTTTCCAATTTCGAGAACATAATTTCAAGCCAAAATTTTAGAACATCTTGTTAATGCTGAGCTTTCTTTGCCTTTTCGAATGTGAAAAAAGATCCTACTGATACAGTCATCACTGCTCAAACCAAGCCAAGATAAAGTAATAGCTCCAGGCCCTGTACCGAATCATATTCTCATGACATTAATAAAGGATTTTGTGCTTCTCTGTTTATAAAATATGAAAATCTGTTGACCTGAACAAGCTGCATCACCAGTTTGAATATTTGGTTTTCAGTAAATGGTTCTGTGTATCTCTCTTCTTCAGGATAGCTGAAGTAACTGGTGCTGCTGTCAAAATCAAACTTTACTGAAACCAGAAAGGGCATCGGCAGCTCTCTCACTAATCTTGCAACCTGCACTCAGCACTCAGACAGAACAAAGTATATTCACTTTGCCTGTACTACCAGGTTTTACATCTATTCCTTAAGTGATACCCAAATAGATTTTTTTCACACAAAAATAAAACATGGCTAGGTAACAGACTCCATTACCTACTCAAAAGTCAAGCAGAATATTCGATTTCTTTGAAGAAACAAATCTTGGTTATCATTAGAAAATGGAAAAATTGTTATTTTATCAGTGATTTTCCTGATTGAAATAGGTCTGTGGTCCCTCCCCTGTCATGGGGTCACAATGTCATATGCTGATTTGCACAGTGACAACATAAGCTGTACCAACTGCAGGCTGTCTACAAGTTTCATAGAGAAAAATCAGAGCTTTTCAATGCCAAAATTATGATACATTTTTCATGATCTGGGTTTGCACCCTGTGTTCACCCTTTAGGAAACTGTATGTACAGTTTAACATCAACAGTGGGTGTGTGTGTGTGTGTGTCTGTAAGAGTCCTTACGTCTGCGGTGATGGTGTTGCTGAGTGGTGTGATAAAGCCCAGGCGTCCGTCACTCAGAACCACAGCGAAGCCGTCCAGGGTCACACAGTACTCCATACAACGGATATACACTCCCTCCAAGTCCAGAGAGGGACCACCTAAACAAACAAACAAACAAACAAACAAACAAACAAACACACGCACACAAAGAAGTCTTAAGTATTAGATTCAACAAAGACTTCATGAGCACATTTTCACATGAATCAGAAGCTGCAGTTAATGATGGGAAAATCTAACCTCGAGCAGACTGCAGGTCTAGCGAGAAGGGGATTGTAGTGAGGCAGATGGCCTTGCGGCCGTTGCTGCCTAGCCCATCCCAGTGCAGCACATGAAGGTAGCCGTCTGCCGTACAAACCAGTAGGTCTTCCTGGAGGGACTGCAGACTGGTAGGAAGAAGAAGAAACAGAAGAAATTAGCATTTTGATTTCAAAGACAAAAGAAAAAATTTGGAACAGGTAGTAAAAGAAAAAAAGGCAGGGGCTGTAGTAGGAAAAGTGGGAACAAGATAACAAACAGCAGAGTGTTAGAAAACAGTGGGCTAGTCATCATCCAGCTGTGCCCTCTCATTGAAGCTTGAATGTTTTACTGGCCAGCTGTGATGAGGCCACATAGCTGCCATCGCCAAATCTCACTGTCTTCTAACACACAAGGAAACAAACAGTGTGCTTGTGTGTGTGCATAGCGCTTCATTGTCTTCCAAAAACTGTGAGGCCTAAGACTGAAGATGACTCAATGGGAAAACCAAGAGAAGACAAGCAGGAGTCAGAAAGGAGAGAATTAAGAGCGACAGAGGGTGTCAAGCACAGTGGACATTCACTGCCGAGGAGGCAATGCGTTTACGGTAGTTTCACAGCAGGAGACACCCACTCATCTCCTGCACAATCAAGCTGTGCCTGTGAAATGCTGATGGAGTGCTCTCGTTCAGATGACTACCCTATAATCTCTGTCAAGTGAAGGAAGTGAAAGAGATGTGACAGATTAACATAGAGGCATGAAAGACACAGACAATACGAACACAAGATAAACGAAACTATGAGCGGAAAACTGGTGGAGTGACAGCTCTTGTCACTTGGCAAACAAAGACATCAAGTCATAGGACGTGGGAGTTATAACAGAGAATGTAAAAAACAAGAAGAAAGAAAATAAAAAAAGAACTGAAATTAGCAAAGACTGAAACCA